>NC_037668.1:130732317-131041883 GCF_003255815.1 Theropithecus gelada
AATATTACTGCTGTTAGGAACAAAACACCACACACTGAGATAACTGATTTAGCAGGGAAAAATGTTAATCCTCCTAATGTCCTGTGAAGAATGTAGAATTTATAATAATCTAGGCACCTTGCTGTTAACATTACATTCAAAATGCCTTTTCCACAGGCAGTTTGACAGAACAGAAGAGAAAGTCAACATTTTATGTTATAAATAGCGATAATTTTATAGTGGCAAAACTTCATATCTACCAGACATTGGATTCATAAAGTTTTCCATTCTGTAGAAGGGAGATAAAATGCCTATATTATACATATTTTTAAAAAATAAAGAGGGTAAATCTAGAAGCATTCTGGGGAAACAGCATTGTTTAAATCTCTCCAAATTCTCAAATGAAAATGGACAGAACAACTAGAAAAAAAAAAAACAAAAAAAACATGAAACGCATTTACAACAAAACTAAGTAACAATGTTGTAAGGCAGATACACCTGACAGCAATAACTGAAGTATACCCTGTGAATGGCCCTGTATGGTAGATGCACTTGAGTGTATATTTGGAATTAAGAGCTAAGGAATCTGATACTAGCCAACTTGGAGATTCATTCCTTAACTAGGAGGAATATCTAAACCCCTGTCCCTTCTGGTGGGATGTGGGCCATACGGGCTATCTAGGTTCTTTGTTTGGGGGGTAGATGAAGGTTGCCAGGAGTAGGTCGTTAGGGCAAGGGTGCTAAGTGAACATACGAAATAAACTGAATGTATTTTGAAAGCAATTGCTGTTCTCCTACCCAGTCCACTACCACTGGGTTGTAAGTTTCTCCTGTCCATCCTGCCACTCGTGGACCATCTCTGTATGTAATGTTCCGGCTAACAAAATCCTATGTCTTGTTTGCTGACTCCAGACCTCTTCTTTAGCCTCTTGAACCTGGTACCATCCCTGTTGAGGTTAATAGGGGTCAAGCACAACAAATGTATCCACACACAAAAAAAAACCAGATAAGCAGATGGATGTAAACCTCCAACAGTCACATAAGTTACATGATACCAGTACAATGTGGGAGGAAGAAAGAGGCAATATGGCAACATGTGTTGGATCTGAAAAAAGAAAGTTTTCAAAGTAGCCAAAGGGGGTTCACTAGAAAGCACAGAAGGCTAATTTGAAAATGGAAGTTAAAATTGAGAGCAGTTCCCACTTTAATATGGACAAGGTAAGAGGACTGCAACAAGAAGGATGAGAAATTCATGTTCTCAAGGAAATAGCTTGATTGCCATGTAAATATATAATACAGGCATGAAGCAATGGTCTCTATCATTAATTTAATTACCTCTCCATGAGAATAGATCAAATAATTTCCATTATCCTATTTGGGTTGATTGAATTATAAAGGTAAAGTACAGACAAAGAACATTATGTTAGACAGTCACTTAAAAGTACTAGTCTGTCAAGATGGGTTCTAATTTAATTCTAGACTAAAAACCAATAAGAAAATCCTTAAATGGTATCTTCAAGTTAACACTTCCAAAATATTGCCAAACGTGTCATCAAAATAAGTTGTATGAATAAATCATGCTATATTGTTAGAACATAATTTAGCTATATAACAGCAGAGTTAAGAAATGTCAATTCTATAACCTTCCAAGATAGAGCAACAATTTGGTGATCAATTTGCTATTTTTCTGTTTATATTTGGCCTAAATGGATCAGCCAAGCATCAGAATGTATTAAGCAGCATGCCAAAAAAAAAAAAAAACAAAAACAAACAAACAAAAAAAAACAGACTTACACACACACTTGGAAATCACAGAACTGTTTTGATAATTTTTATGGAAAATTATAACAACAAAAAAATAGAGTCATACTAGCACATAATGTGCCCTTATTTCTTATTTCTTCTCACATACTAACCTACACCATTTTCTGGATTGATGCGAGTACTGAAGAGGTCATGATCTGGAGACAACAAAACATTTGTCGTATCTTCCACACTTTTCTAAAAAATGTAATACAAATTTTGGCCGGGCACGGTGGCTCACACCTGTAATCCCAGCATTTTGAGAGGTTGAGGCAGGTGGATGACTTGAAGTCAGAATTTGGAGACTAGCCTGACCAACATGGGGAAACCCCTTCTCTACCTAAAATACAAAAATTAGCTGGGCATGGTGGTGCATGCCTGTAGTCCCAACTACTCGGAAGGCTGAGGCAGGAGGATTGCTTGAGCCAGGAAGTCGGAGGTTGTAGTAAGCCGGCAGCATGCCACTGAACTCCAGCCTGGACAACAGGAGAAAACCCTGCCAAAAAAAAAAAAAAAAAAAGTTTTGAAAATTTTGATTTAATTTTGGCCAAGAGTAGACATTATTATATTACCTCCTGAAATGCTTTTCCTCAAGTCATACGCATTAAAGCATCTATAATCTTTATAATCTATAAAGAACTTTGCTGAATAAATAAAAGTCTGAAGTAGATGTTCCTATTGATAAGAAATTGGAACATATTCAATAAAATGGCTAATGCAATGGTCAATCAGGAATATGTATTAAATGTAAACCAGATAGAGATATTAAAAAGGAAATACTGCAAATACAGTGGTAAACAAAGAAATCTTTACCTTTTTGAGCTTACATTTAGCTGGATGAGATAAAGAAAATAAAAATATATAAGTTAGCCAGAGGAGATTACCCTGAAAGGTGAC
This sequence comes from Theropithecus gelada, assembly GCF_003255815.1. Lineage (NCBI taxonomy): Eukaryota > Metazoa > Chordata > Mammalia > Primates > Cercopithecidae > Theropithecus > Theropithecus gelada. The sequence goes on from NC_037668.1 coordinate 130,734,997, forward strand.
ATTTGACTGGAGTTCTGAGTAAAGTAGTGTGACAAAAATAGTCGGTGGAAGAGAATTTAAGGCAAAAGAAACATAAGAACAAATTACCAAAGTCAGGTTCATGACTGACATTTTCTAGGTTTTGGAAAGAGACCAGTGTGGCTGCAGCATGATAAGCAAAGGAAAACTGATTGGTAGCAGAAGCCAAATAATATAGGGCCTGGTAAACTTTGGTAAATAATTTGGATTATACTCTTCAAAGCCATTAAACAGGGAGCATTGAACATTTCAGCAGGAAATAATACAACTTGGTTTATATTTTTAAAGTCTCTTTGTTTTGTAAAAAAATAATTTCAAGAGAAGGGCCAAGTTTAGAAACAAAAGGACAGATTAAAAAACTACTGCAGGGGTGTCCTATCTTTTGGATTCCCTGGGCCACATTAGAAGAGCAAGAATTGTGTTTGGCCACACATAACATTCGCTAACACGAACAATGGATGATGAGCTAAAAAATTGCAAAAAAAAAAAAAAACATAATGTTTTAAAAAACTTTACATATTTGTGTTGGGCCGCATTTGAAGCCATCCTGGGCTGCATGCAGCCCACGGGCCATAGGTTCAACAAGCTTGAACTACTGAAATGGTCTGGATGAGAGGATATGATGGCTTAAACTAGGCTGATAAGACAGAGGTAATAAAAGGTGGTTGGATTCTGGGTTTATTTTGAAAGTACAGTCTAAAACATTTGCTGTTTAAGTGGCAGGATAGTGTGAGAAAAAAACTGAAGATAATTCTAAAGACTTTTGCCCTGAGTAACTCTGTAAATGGAAATATAATTTATTGAGTTGAAAAACATTAGGGTAAGATCATGGTTAGGGGGAAGAAAGAAACAATTCAGCTTAGGACAGATATTCCTTGAGGTGTCTATTTGACATTCAAGTAGCATATATAAAGGGATTATTTCAGTTTTTAACACTGAGGTTCAGAAATAAATGATTGTTGAAGATATATTTTGAGGAGTCATCAGTATATATTGGTGCTCAAAACCATGAGACAAGATTATGCCATCCAAGTATTTAGAGAAGTGGAAATTATGGAAGGAACTGGGTGGCACACAAGAATATACAGGTCCAGAGGAAGAATGGCCAGGAAAAGAGACTGAACAACTTTGTAAGAATGAAGGATACTGGAAATGTGTACTGCCCAGAAAGTATATCAAGAAAAAAAAATGATCTATGGTTTCAAGTATAGTTAGGAAACCAGCAAGATAATGATTAAAAACTAACCATTGGATTTTGAAGCCTGGAGGTTTCCAGGGGAGGTGATCAGATTTGTTTTCGTGGAGTACTAGGAATGAAAGCTGAATTGGCATAGGTTTGGAAAACAGTGGGAGATGAGGAATAGAGTGGTATAAAAGTTCTCTTTCAGAAGGTATCTGAAAGGTGTAAGCCATGACAAAGGATACTTTTTGAATAAGCAAGATCATATAACATGATTTATGCTAATGTGAAAGATCCCACAGGAAGGGGAAAAATTGTGTGTCTAGAGTGAAAGCAATTGCACAGGCAAAGCCCTTTATTAGGTGACAGTAGATGGCTTGTTATAGCTATTTTGTTACATCTCTAAAAGGTCATTTATCTACTCAGACAAATAACCTCATTCTTCTCCTTTTTCTTTATGTCATTTAAGTGCCTTTACTGCTCCTTTCCATTTCCTTGATCTTTAAATATTATAAGACTTCAGAATTGTGTCTCTGGATGTTTCTAATTCACATCCTTAATGAATTTATGTATTCTCATAAACCAAACAACAGATTTATATCTTTAAGTAGCTATACATTTACACTTGTATATTTAATATGCATCTATAAAGTTAATGTCTTAATACTAACTTATGATCTGTCCATAAGCCTGTTATTTCACAAACTTTCCCACCTCAGAGCAGGACGAGTCCATCCTTCCAGAATCTCCTACCTAAAGAGTTTACACTTTTCTTTTGTTCACACTTAGATTCTGCTTCTTCATACATTTTATTGATTTTAACATTAAAACACTTTCAGAATGTATGGGCAATTGTACTGAAGTTAATACTCAATATTTGCAATCCTTATGTTTATAAAGTCACTGTGAAACTGAATCACCAAGAACACTGAACCATTGTTCCTCAAAGGAGGAGAGGGTTAGGTTCCTGCAAATTTCTAGTCATAAGATTTTCATCATCTGATCAATACATAATTTTGTTTTATGTGTGTTTCTGTTCAAAGAAAACTCATCTAATGTATAATATAGATCATTCACCCTGAACTCACAGCCAGCAGTATTACAAGCCATGTTTTCTGTGAGGCACATCTCAGTCTACTTGTGCTTAGAAACACCAGACAGCACATCAGCACTATTGCTGGGACCATTTTTAATAGTGAAATCACTACCAAAAAAAGCATAACAAAGTAAAAATCATGGCACAAAATAGATTGTGAAAAGACATTTGTGTGCAGTGCCTTATTTGACTTTGTCTGGGAAAGTCTGTTTGTCAGATGACCCAAGATTTTTTGCTGCTCTGCACCTGCCGTGAATGACCAAGAACACACTTTATTGATTTTGGAGTTACAAATAAATTTTAGGGAGTTGGCTATGTTTTTAAACACAGAATCTGCAAATAATGAGGATCAATTGTACTAATATTTTCTATATTTTTTTTCTACTTTGTTTTTCCTTGTAGCAATCACTACTAGGCATACTATATGGTTTCCTTTTTTTTTTCTTTTTGTTTATTATTTGTCTCAACATGAGAACATAGAGTTTTAAAAGTTCGCATATGCTGAATCCTCATCCTCTAGAGTAGGAACTGGCACATGAGAAGAACTTAATAAATGTTTATAAAATAAAAAGAATTTGAGACATATAGCTATAAATAGATGGTTATAAAAATGAGTCAATGATATAAAAATTTGTTGAAAATCACCTTTTAAGAGTTTATTTGTTTATATGGTTTAAAATTCAAGAAGTACAAAGTAATATACCACACAAAAAATCCCTGTGCTATGAATGAAATGCCAATTTTATCATATTTTACAATTTCACATAGAAGTTAGTCTAAACAAAGCAAATTAATAAAATATTCCAGAAAGGAAGCAATTCAATGAAATCATAGGCATTTGAACATAATAAAGTTCTTTGTGAAAAAAATGACCCCAACAAAAGATGAAAATACTGAAAAGATTACTAAGAGCGTCTTTGCAGTACTCAGGAGAGGAGTGAAAAAGTAAAATAGAATAATTACATAAAATAAAAGCAGTGCTATTCTGGTGGTAGCTTGTATTGTCTAGGGAGAACTAATGGTTAGATTTTTAGTAATTATGTGAGCTGGTTTTTAAACACAGTCATTATTGCAAATTAAACTATGTATCTGCAATTGAATGAACTATGTTAAAATTACATTAAAACAGATTTTATTGTTTCTTTCTGGTGAGAAGATGATTTGTATACTGTACAATGAAGCTCATTAAGGCAAAAAGACTCAATCAGATAATCCAGCTATTACCTCTTTACTCTTCTTCCTTTACCTGCCTCACATCAGAGTTTCCTACCAGGAAAAAGCATGCTATATAAAAAAGAGTATATTATTTATTAAATTCTCAAGAAGGGAAGTGCTAACTCAGCAGGTCTTGGTTGCTCAAACTTTGCACATTCCAAAGAAATGTTTGCCTTCAGTGTTGTCCCTTGGACAATCTCCAGGACAAATATCAGAATTTTTGATATATTTTGCCTGATATGACTGTTTTTGCATGTCTGAAGTCTTGAACTGCTGAGTTACATTTCTTCAAACCAAGGAACCCATTTAACAGCTCATAGTGTCTAATAATGAGCAAAAAGACATTACATTAAATGGACATATCGTGATTCATATCAGCCTCACAGTAACATGTTTTGTGTAAAATGGGGGAAGATAAAAGAATGAAGGACTGGCTTACACACGTTCATGAGTGTGAGGGGCACCGGGGGGAGTTTCTCTCTAGACAGATCCCTCTGCTTTTGCTGGGGAGGTAACTGGCTAAGAAAGTGTAATAGCCAAATGTATGTGTCAGCTTGGCTAGGCCATAGCACCCACATCTTAATCTGTTCAGGTCCCTATAACAAAATACCGTAGACTAGGTAGCTTACACACAACACAGATGTTTTTCTCACAGTTCTGGGGGGTTGGAAAGTCGAAGATCAAGGCACCAGCAGATTCAGTGTCTGGTGGAGGATCATTTCCTGATTCATAGAGAATGCCTTTTCGCTGTGTCATCATATAGCAGAAAGAGCAAATGAGCTCCCCTGAGCTTATTTTATAAAGGCACTAATCCCACTGTTGAGGCCTCTATCTTCATAACCTAATCACCTCCCCAAAGACCCTACCTTCTAATATCATCACCTTGGAGGTTAAGGTTTTGACATATAAATTTAGGGGAAACACAAGTATTCTGACCATAGTAGCAGATATTTTGTCAAACATTATTCTATATATTTTTGTGAAAATTTTTTTTGGATGAGATTGACATTCAAATCGGTAGACAGTAAGTAAAGTAGATTGAGCTCCATAATGTGGGTGGGCCTCATCCAATTCATTGAATGCTTTATTTTAAAAAAAAGACTGACCTTCCCCTAGGAAGAGGGGATTCGCCAGCAGATGACCTTCAATTCAAGCTCAAACTGAATCTCTTCCCTGGGCCTCCATCCTGCTGCCCTCCCTGACAGATTTTGAACTTGCCAGTGTTCACAATCACATGAACCAATTTTGTACTTATAAATCTCTCTTTTCATAAAAAAAAGGTATATATGTGTGTGCATGCACATATAAATATCTACACATGTATATGTATACCCGTGTGTGTGTGTGTGTGTGTGTGTGTGTGTGTCCTATTGGTTCTGTTTCTTTGGAGTAATCTGAATAGTACACAGGGGATAAGAGATAATACAGGTATAAATACACAGTTCTTCTCTACATCATCTTATTTTTTTTTTTTCCAATATGATGCCATAGGTCTAGGACCAGGGTTACAGCTGTGGGTGTCAGAAGTAGGGATAATTTCTAAATAAGTAACATATCATTTTAATTCTTTATACCAGAATTACAAAGAGCCTGGTTGTATGGAATATGCCTTCATCTGTTTGGCAAAATTTAGGTTGACAGTGAATAGTGAATGCAGCTGTATTGCCTAGTGGTTGAGATAGACCACTAGTTTTATGTCTGTATAACACAACTCTACATGAATGGGAATATATTGTAGAACAAACTTTGGGTAGACTGGTATTGCTGCCAGCATTCTGAACCAGCTTAGTGACTTACCATAACATCTTTTCCAAATTTGGGAAATGTGGAGTCAAAATCAATGACAAGTTGTGAAAAAGAGAGATAATAGCTGAGGGTAAAGGAATAAATATATCAGTTATAAAACAAGGGAGACTGATGCATCAAGAGAGAGTCAGAATAAAAGAATGATGTTATCTTTTAATACAATTATACCATATAACCCAAAGGATGAAGTCTTATGTTTACTAAGAACAATCCTGCTTTTGGAACCTGACAAAGTCAAACAGAAGCCTATAAACCTGATTTACCTTTAACTCTGAGATACTTTTGTCACATAATATGATGATGAGTTGGGCCAATTATTAATAACTGAGTGTAATTCTAGAAATGTCCTAGTATCTTTTCTCTCTTACTTTTCAGGTCGTATCTACAAAAAAGACATCATTTGGGAAGAAATTTCCAGGAACTACTCTCTACTGGTCTGTTGAATCATGAAGTGCACAGCTCTCATCAGACTGATTACTGTGTAACTATAAACCTCAATGTCCAAATGCTTAGAAACGTCCCTGTTTATAATCAACGAAATATAGCAGTGGCATTCCCAACATGTCACAGTGTGCTATGCACACATATACATCACTCTTGTTTTTAGTCTTAAACAGAATAGAAAAAAAGACAATGAATTTCTCATGGGAATCAAGCAATAGGTATCACATAGTGAATTCAAATTTTCCTGGAGAATATCCCTAGCCTGAGAGGTAAAAGTCTGTGTAGAGTAGTATAGCATACTCAGACTATATTAAATGTAGGTGTGACTTATTTAACTCTATTATGTGGAACCCAACATTTTTGGATACAAAATATATATTTTAACTGCATTCAGGCCACTAGCACATAATGGCAACAGTACTCACGGTGAATTAAACATTATCCCACAAGACAGAAAAGGGTTTCAGGGAAAATAAATACTGGTCTAGGTATTGTGGCACAAGCTCATTTTGCTTTTAATGAGAAATGACATTCAGAGGGAATAAAAATATTTATTAACTGGAAATAGCAGATTAGACTAAATTATCTTCTAGAAGGAAGGCAAGGCACAAAGATGGGAATTGGCCTGGAAAGATGATGGGACTTCAGTGAAGTGGATCAGGCTGATTCAACCAATACTGATGGATAATGCTAGGTTATACCTTTGAGAAAGAGCTTGTACCCTAAGCCCCTAAGCAGGGCTTCTTGACTACTGTAATACCAAGAAATCCACGGGCAATGGCTCTTCATCTTAGCTGCGGAGAGTCAAAGGTCGTATTTTTTAGGAATCATGCATCTCCAAATTCATGGAAGTTCTATGAAGACACTTGTTATTCACATTAATGCACTATGATTGTCATTGCCTGGAGAATAGGTCAAAATAAGACATATTCTATAACTATAATATAGTTAACAGGAATAGCAACTGTTCTGAACAGTTCTCTCATAAGTGGGAGATGGGCCCTGCTATATAGCAGTGCACAATGGAAACCAGTTTCAGCACAAGCCTTTGAACGAAGACTGGGAGGGTGGCTTTATCCCCAACTGACTTGAAATCTAGAAATAACCAAATCATGGTCAATTGTAATAACTACTACTCAAAAAATGTATGGTATTTGGACAAAGGTCAATTCTGTGGGAAAGCATAGGAAAAAATGTATATGATCCTTACTGATTTGTTCTATAATAAAATTAAATTGTACTATGATCATACTACAATATGGTATACTACTGGCATTGTTGATAAGATTCAACTGTCTATGTAAATAAGATATGTTACTACTGATACTATTGATCAAATGGTATTGAGGAACGTGTTCCCTTGCAACTCCACTGGAAGGGGACACCTGGAAGCATGAGCCTGGTTTCTCCTGGACTTTATTCACACAATGCTCTGTTTTCTTTCACTAATTTTAATCTGTAACAATAAACTATAATAAATTGCAAGTTTGAGTATGACAGCTTTTTTGACCCCTGTGAGTTCTAGCAAACTATTGAGCCTCAGCGTTATCTTAGGGATCCCAGACACAGATCCCTTTCCTGCCTTTTAACCTCTGCAAGTGGGTTTCTCAAATGATGGTTTAACAATGTTTCCCAGGTGTGGTCCTACTCTCTAGACATCTGCAACTAAAAGGTAGTCCTTGAGAACTATTAAAACTACCTATATAGAAGTCTTTATCCTCTAGTTTTGAAGTGATATATCTATCTCTATCTCGATGTCTATCTCTATCTCTGTGTCTATCTCTATCTCTATATCTATCTCTATCTGAACTCTATCTATCTCTGTCCCTAACCTGTTATCTCTATCTCTATCCCTAGCTCTAGCTCTACCTCTATCTCTAGCTCTAACTCTAAGCCCTCTAATTCCTCTATCTCTATCTCTATCTCTATCTCTATCTCTATCTCTATCTCCATCTCTATCTCTATCTCATCTCTATCTCTATCTCTATCTATCTCTGTCTCTATCATATCTCTCTCAATACATCCATCTACCCTCTTATAAAGGGAAAAAAATGAATGTATACAGATAGATATATTAAGTAGATATAGATACATAATTATAGACAAAGATCCATTACAGTTTCTCCCTGTTTGGCCCAGATTTTGCTTTATTTTTTCTTTTAAGTGATGGCTAATTTCTGTTTTCTGAATTTAGGCGTTGTTTCATTGAAAACTAATTTTTTCCTATTTTCTATCTCATCTCTATTTTTTATCCTTTTTGTTATGTTCATTGTACTTCACAGGATAGATGCTTTTATTTCTTGATTTTTTACTAGATATTCCTAACTTTTTCTGACATAAAAGAGTATAAAATGCTTTAGATTGAATGCTTTTCAAGGAACAATACTAGACACCCATCAGTCTTTAGTAAATTTCTGCTATTACTACTTTTTCATTTATTTTATTCAGCTACACACACATATATAACTTTATGTGAAAGAATTCTCAATTCTTTTGAAAAGATAATGAATAATTTACATAAAAAGAACATGCAAATAATTATTTGCATGATTTCATAAAAGACATCTTAGAGCAGTTGTAATACTAGTCCACTCTCATTCTGCTATGAAGAAATATCCGAGACTGGGTAATTCATAAAGAAGAGGTTTATTTGGAGGTCAAGGTGGGCGGATCATAAGGTCAAGAGATTGAGACCATCCTGGCTAACATGGTGAAACCTTGTCTCTACTAAAAATACAAAAATTAGCAAGGAATGATGGTGGGTGCCTGTAATACCAGCTATTCGGGAGCCTGAGGCAGGAGAATCACTTGAACCTAGGAGGTGGAAGTTTCAGTGAACCGAGATCGCACCACTGTACTTCAGCCTGGGCAACAGAGCGAGACTCCATCTCAAAAAGAAAAAAAAGAGGTTTAATTGACCCACAGTTCCACATGGCTGGGGAGGCCTTAGGAAACTTACAATCATAATGGAAGTCACCATTTCACAGGGTGGCAGGAGAGAGACTGAAGGCTGAGTGAAGTGGGAAACTCCTTCTAAAATCATCAGGTCTTATGAGAACATACTATCATGAGAACTGTATAGGGGAAACCTCCTCCATGATTAAATTATCTCCACCTGATCCCTCCTTAGACATGGGATTATTACAATTAAAGGTGAGGTGTGGGTGGAGACACAGAGCCAAACCATATCAGTTACTAAAAAGTGCATCATGAAACAGTGTTCTACAATAAATTATTAAATTGATAAGCATAATCATAATATATATTATACAGTATTGCAAGCTTTAAAACATGTTTGTCATATTTCATATGATTTTAGGATAATGATAAATTAGTGACACTATGTGACAAATGCTATTTGTATTAGTCCATTCTCACACTGCTATAAGGAACTACGTGAGACTGGGTAATTTATGAAGAAAAGTGGTTTAATTAACTCACAGTTCCACATGGCTGGAAGCCCTCAGGAAACTTATAATCATGGCAGAAGGTGAAAGGAAAGTGTGCGTGTCATCACATGTCACAGCAAGAGGAAGACAGAGAGAAGGGTAAAGTGCCAAATACTTATCAAACATCCAGATATCTGAGAATTCACTCACTATCATGAGAACAGGGGGAACGGGGAAGTCCACCTCCATGATTCAATCACCTTCCACCAAGCTCCTCTTTCAACACATGGGGATTGCAATTTGAGATGAGATTTGAGTGACAACAAATAATTAAACCATATAACTCTACCTCTGGTTCCCCCCATATCACATATCCTTTTCACATTTTGAGACAAATCATGCTTTCCCAATAGTCCCCCAAAGTCTTAACTCATTCTAGCATTAACTCAAAAGTCCATGTTCAATATCTCATTATAGACAAGGCCAGTCCCTTCTGCCTATAAGCCTGTAAATTAAAAATAAGTTAGTTATTTCCAAGACACAATGGAGGAAGAAGCATGAGGGAAATGCTTTTATTCCAACAGGGATAAATTGGCAAAAACTAAGGGGCTCCAGGACAAATATAAGTCCAAAATCCAGAAGGGCAGTCATTAAATCTTAAAGCTCCAAAATAATATCTTTTGACTCCAAGTCTCATATCCAGGGAATGCTGATGCAAAGGGTGGGCCCCCAAGGCCTTGGGCAGCTCCTCCCCTGTGGCTCTTCAGGGTACAGCTCCTGGGCTACTTTCATGGGCTGGTTGAATGCCTGTGGCTTTTCCAGATGCATGGTACAATCTGTTGGTGGATCTACCATGCTGGTGTCTGGAGGATGGTGGCCCTCTTCTCATAGCTCCACTAGGCAGTGTCCCAGTGGGAACTCTGCATAGAAGCCCCAACCCCATATTTCTCCCTTGCACTGCCCCAGTAGAAGTTCTCCATGAGGGCTCTACCCCTGCAGCAGACTTTTGCCTAGGCATCCAGGTGTTTTTCCATACATCCTCTGAAATTTAGGCAGAGGCTCCCAAATTCTTGCCTTCTGCACATCAACAGGCTCAACACCATGTAGAAGCCACTAAGACTTGGGGCTTGCACCCTCTGAAGCAATGGCCCAAGATACACCTCAACCCCTTTTATCCATGGCTAGAGTTGGAGGTGCTGGGACACAGGGGGCCATGTCCCAAGGCCACATGGAACATTTTTCCCCTCTAGGCCTCTGGGCTTGTGATGAGAGGGGCTGCTGTGAAGATCTCTGAAATGCCCTGGAGACATTTTCACCATTGTCTTGGCTATTAACATCTGCTCCTCTTTACTTATGCAAATTTATGCAGCAGGCTTGAATTCCTCCCCAGCTAATGGGATATTATTTTCTACCCCATGGTCAGGCTGCAAATTTTCCAAAATTGTATGTTCTCTCTTTTAAACATAAGTTTTGATTTCAGACCATCTTTTTCTTCACTTATATGAGCATACACTTTTAGAAAAAGCCAGATTACATCTTCAATGCTTTGCTTCTTAGAAATTTCTTCTGACAAATACTCTAAATCATCTCTCTCAAGTTCAAAGTTTCATAGATCTCTAGAGCAGGGGCAAAATGCTGTCAGTCTCTTTGCTAAAGGATAGCAAAAATAATCATTACTCCAGCTCCCAGTAAGTTCCTCATCTCCATTTGAGACCACCTCAGCCTGGACTTTATTGTTCATATCACTATCAGTACTTTGGTCACAAGCATTCAACATCAACTGAGCTTTTTCTCTCCACCAATCAATCTGAATAAAATACGTGCTAACTTGACCTATCCTGACCTAAATTTTAGTCAGCATTTTCTCCTTTCCCAAGTCTCCTGAAATTTAAAACACCTTTTAGCATGCAGAACCACCCTTTCTTAACGCTCTCCCAAGAAATGGCCAACCTCAGAGAAATGAAACATTCTCTGATTTATTGTCTGATCATATGATCTGCTTATACACTCCACATACCCAGTTCTTTTGAGCTTTGTTTACTCTTCCTACAATATGAAAGGTCATTTCTGCCTTACTTTTGGGACACTTACAGATCTTAAGCTTGAAGCATTCTCTTTTGTGAAGTAGTTCTAGTTTCCCTATTCAAACAGGGTTCTCCTGTAACCCTCCTTTTTTGGAAATAGTCTTTTAGAACAAATTCTACCTTTACTTATGTCTGAGTTTATTATTTGACTTCTGTTAGCAGCACCGAAACTCACAACTGGAAAAATCTTTTGCTTCTGAAAAGAATCTGAGTGGCATATCTTAGCATCCACCATATCTACTCAATTATATTATTTTCAAAGGAAATAAAATTATTTTTTTAAAGTAGATGTTTTGAAAAGTCAAGTGAAGTTTTGTGTTGGCCAAAATCATTATGAATTCCCTTTAAAACAGGAGAAAATATACATTGAAAAAGAAAAGAAAAGAAAATGAGAAAAGTTATTGACAGTGGACAAAAAATTGAGAAAATTATAAATGACAGAAAAGAATTTTCAGTTAAGCATCAGAGATTAACTGCAGTTGATTATCTCTACCTTTTGTAAAATTTAAAATAAAAATATTTTCAAACAGAAAATGTACAAAGAAAAATATTTTTTCTTCACTTCAAATTTTCTGTGTCTAGGCTGAGGAATGAGAGATAACATTAAATCAATTAAATTAAAAATTTGATTAATATTTTGGATTTGGTGTCTAACTACTGATGCAAGGTTGGGTTTGAAAATCATGTGGACATGCCAAAGTAGATTGAAAAAGCATGTTCCTAGTAGAGTGAATCCAGGAATAACGGGAGTTTGCTTATGTCACACAAAGTTTAAAGGAATTGTTTAGAGGAATATAAAGTTACATTTTGAGGATGAGTTTTGAGGCTTTTTTACATTTTTGATTTGTTATTGAAAAAAATTAAAAATTTCAAACAAGTCAAATGTATGAAGAATAAGTTGTAGCACATTGATACAATTGTAATACTATTGTCTTAGTCCATTTTTTGTTGCTATAACATATGTATTAGTCCATTTCTTGCATTGCTATAAGAAAATACCTGAGACTAGGTGATTTATATGTATATAAATTAGAGGTTTAATTGGCTCTGCCAATTAGGGTTCTGCAGCCTATACAGAAAATATAGCAGCTTCTGCTTCTAGGGAGGCGTCAGGAAACTTATAATCACGGCAGATGAGGAAGCAGGCATGTCTTACACGGCAGGAGCAGGAGGAAGGTGTGGGGAGGTGCCACACACTTTTAAACAACCAGGTATCATGAAACTTCTATTATGAGAATTGCACCAAAGCAGGGAAATCTGTCCCCATGAACCAGTCACCTCCCACAAGCCCCACCTCCCACATCATGGATTACAGTTGAACATGAAATTTGGGTGGGGACACAAATCCAAACCATATCAACATAATACTTGAAATTAGATGATTTGCAAAGAACAGAAATTTATTTCTTATAGTTCTGTGGGCTAAGTCCCATAAAACCCACATCTGGTGAGCACCTTCTTGCAGCATCATCCAATGGTGAAAGAAGCAGGGCAAGAGAGAATGCACATCAGAGAATAAATGGAATTGAACTCATCCTTTGACCAGAAACCCACTCCTGTGATAACTCACACACTCCTGTGATAATAGTATTAATTCACTTATGCGGGCAGATCCCTCATCATCTAATTACCTCTTAGCAGTCTCACTTCTCCACACTGTTGCATTGGGAATTTAGTTACCATCACATGAAGTCTGGGGAACACATTCAAACTATAGCAATTATACAGCAATGAATATAAATGAATCATAAAAACACATATAAACATAAACATCATAGCATTTAGGAGAAACCTGTTATAGCAGAAGAATATATTCATATTGTACAATTTATAAAATATTTAATTATATGTAAAATTAAACAATATGATGTTTGGAAGTATATAATATCCATACAGTAAAACTATAAAAGAATTAGGTGACATTTCTAGATAATGGTTACATATGAATGGACTGATGGTTGATACAAAGATGAAATGCAAGGTTTTCAAGTGTTGGTAATAGACTCTTAAACTGGTGATTTGTATATTTGTGTTCATTAGTTTTTAACATATTAAAATTATTTATATTTTATAATATATGAATATTCTACTAAAATAAAAAAATAGAAAAAGTAAAATAAAGAATTTAGCTGTGAAGTCAATGTACTGGTTTTGGTCAGGTCCAACACATTTACTTGTACAAACAAAATGGGTAAAGAAAAATCTCATCTGTTCTCGACTATAACTGTCATTCATTTGATGATGTAATATAATTAATACTTAACAGCACATTTAATGCTTTTTAAATTTAAGAATATATTTACTTTTCAAAGAAAAAGCTTACATATATATTTAAAAAACAGATTTGTTTAAAAAATCTTATTCTTTAAAAGATAACATTTTGTGATTGAAACTCATATTACACCAATCTTCTTTTAATATAAGTTGTAGATTACTTAGTTATGTTGCATTTCATTGTATCCTCAAGTGTTACTATTTTCTTCTTTCATTGCTCACTTAAGTATTCCCAGGAAGATGTGGAAGGAAGGTAAAATCCAGAATTCATTAAATTTAAAAAGTACTAATGAATCTATCACTAGTGTTTAAACCCAAACTACAAAATAATTTAGACCCTTCTCTTATTTGGAAAGGGAAAAATATATTTCTGAATTGTTACCAGGCTTCTATTTGGAACTACATAACACTTGCAATGATTTCTATGCCACTGCAGTTTTGAAAATCATTCTCACAGATGTTGATCCCTACTTTTACAGTCATTTAAACCAAACTGTATCTTTCTAATTTGCATATGCTGTCAACAAGCTGTGCCTTAGTGTAATCCTTGCCAGAGCTTTTCCACCAGTAAACGGGACAATTGGGATGGGGTTTTATTTTGAATGACAGTGTAGCCCAAGAGCATCACTAATTACACTGTAATATAAAATAAATCTTTAATACACTATCTTAAAGAATTAATATAGTATAAAGGAGAATGACTTTAAGGAAGATAGCTTCATTTCATTCTGTGAGGCTCTGAAATTTGATGTGCAATAAGCAGGCAGACAAACCATTAGACAGCAAGTAGGAATGACATTCAAGCAAGCACTTCCACAGCCTCATCAAAAATGTGCTGAAACGACAATAGTGAATGTGTATTAGAAGTTTAATTTAGTCTCTTAAGTGACCCTGATTATTTGATTGTGTGGTATCTGAGAGAGTGTTTTTAAGTATATTTATGAATGCTTAAAGCAGAATAAAGAAAAAGGAATACTCTTCAAACAGCTACCCTGAAGATTTCTTGGATTAGAAAGGAAAATAAAAGAGATCAGTTCAGATCATTAATAATTCAAATTGTTATGATTTTAAAATCCCCTACAGTCAAAATCTTGCCTTTTTTTTTTTTTTTTTAGAAAATTATTATTGGGGAGAGCCCTAAGGCACTAGTGAAACGTTTATAAGGACTGTTTATTTTGTTTGTGTTAAAGTTGTACCCTTCCAGTATACTCCACCTAATTTGCCTGGCAAATCCAGACTGTCCAGCACCTACATGTAGTAGATACATCTATTAATGGTTTTTCTCTCACTTGTTGCCACACTGTTGGTTTTCTGATGCACACTAAGTGATGAGATACAAACTATCTGTATAATTTGAAATTCTTTTCTATTAATAAAACCATATCATCTAAAATATTTTAATCATTTGTTTATTTTCAACATTTTTCATAAGAATAAACCTCATGTAAAAAACTCACAATACTACAGATTTTTCATATTAAAAATTATGAGTACATCTCTTTCACTTATACCTTCAGTCTCTGAACACAGGTGTTATCCTTTTTTAATATACATATAATGGATATCATGTAATAGAGTCTGCACCAATGTTTGAATATTCAGTTGTTTGTGTGCGTTCTACATATGCACATGTGGATAATTGGAAAAAAATCTTTAAATTTAATAATTACTTTTGTGTATTTATTATGTGCCATGAACTTAGCTATGGACTAAAATATCTTTGATAAACAGAAAAGATTCTATACCTAGATGAAGCACACTATCTAGTGATAGTTCAGACAAATAAATTTAAAACTGTGGATAGAGTGTGAAAAGTATTGTAATATGAACAAACATAGGGTATTATGTGAAATACATGGGAATTTAATCCAGTCTTGAGGAATGAGTATAGATATCCCACAAGATAAACTGTTTACACTGAGTTCTGCAAAGATAATTATAATGAAATCCAGCAGTATTATATGACTGTGAGCTTGACAGCAGGATATGTTTATCATGGGAGTGAACTTCTGGAAAGAGATAATGTATATGTTTAAGGATGCTAAAGTCATAAGAAATAATTTTGTATGTTAGAACCTTACTAACATTTAACAATATGTAATTTTATTTATGGGTAAATTTATAAACTGTCTTAGTCTTCTCTGTGCTACTATAACAGAATGTCTGAGATTGGGTAATTTATAATGAATATAATTTTTTTGGCTCATTTTGGAGAATGGGAAGTCCAAGATCAAGAGGCTTGCATCATGCAAGGGCCTTCTTGTTACATTATCTCATGTGAAATGGCAAACGGAGGGCAAGAGTCAGCAAGAGATCCAAATTGCAGCCTCAGGCCCTTTTACAATAGCCATTAATACATTCATGAGAGGTCCACCTTTATGTCCTAAACACTTCCCATTAGGCCCCACCTCCCAACGTTGTTGCATTGGGGATTTAGTTTCCAACACATGCTTTTTGGGAGACACATCCTAACTATGGCATTCTGTCTCTGGCCTCAACATTCATGTAGTTCTCAAATGTAAAATGCTTTCATTTCATCTTGAGACACTCAAAGTCTTAACTGCGATGGTTCCAGCACCACCTCAAAAGTCAAAAGTTTGAAATCTCATCTTAAATCAGATATGGGTGAAACTCAAGGCATACATCACAGTGAAGAAAACTCCTTTCCAGCTGTAAGCCTATGAAATTAAACAAGTTATCTGTTTTGAAAATAACAATGGTGGACCAGGTGTAGAATAGACATTTTCATTCCAAAAGGGAAAAAATGAAATAATTAACAGTTTCCCAGTAACTCCAAAACCCAACAGGAAAAGCAAAACTGACTCTTAAAGCTCCAGAATAATCTTCCTTGACTCCTTGTCTGGTGTTCTGGGCATACTGGGGTTGGGGCCAGGCCCCCAAAGACTGAGGCAGCCCCACCCCTAGGTTTTGCTGAAGTCAGCCCATGCAGTAGCTCTCAAAGGTTGAAATATTATCCCTGCAACTTTCTTGGGTTAGAGTTACACACTGGTAGCTCTACAATTCTGAGGTCTTGGAGGTGGCTTCACTCCCATGGCTTCACTAAGTGACTCTCTAGGGAGGAGTCGCTGACGTGGCCCTGCCACTGTGATAATTCTCTGTCTGAGACTGCCTTTAAAATCTAGGTGGGAAAGCTACGCCTCCACAGCTCTTACATTCTTCCATCTTTCAGAATTAGCACCACGTCGACACTCTTAAGGTTCACTGCTTAAGTCTTCTGGAATGGTGACCCCAGCCATATTGGGCTGGCTTGAGCCATTGCTGTGGTGGCCAAGGAGCACAAAATGCTCAAAGCAGTGACTTGAAGCAGCATAGAGCAGCCAATGCTGGGGTGCTATGGGCACCTCTCTGGCAAACTTTCTGTCAATATCCTAGTTTGCCTTAAACATCTCTGAAATGCTTCTGCTCTAATTCTCCCTTTGTTTGGCTGAATAAAACATAGCTTTCTTCATATTTTCATTATTAATCTCTTTAACAAATGGTCTCTTGGAAACACATTTAGCATTTTCTCCTGAGTATGTATTTTTAATCTTTACTTGACCAGCCTGAGAGTTTTCCCAACATTTTCACTTTATTTTCTTTTTACTTATAAAGTCTGTCTTTAAGTAATTTCTCTCCTCTTGAATGTTACTGAACATAGTTAAACAAAGTCACACATAATTAGAAATTTCTTTCTCCAGAAATCTTAGCTTGTTACTCCTAAAATCTGTCTTTCATGAAGTCCTGGAGCATTGACACAATTCAGCCAAGTCCTCTGCAACAAAAAAGACCTTTATTATAGGTTCCAGAAATATATTTGTTTTCCATCTGAGATCTCATTTTCTACCAGCATTCTGATTATGACAACTTATATAATTTATAAGAAATTTCAGACTTTCCCTAAAGCTCTTCTTCTGAATTGCTCTCACCAGAATTGCCCTTAATGCTTTGTTTAAAACAATCTAGACATTTTTCTAGCCTGCTTCTCCAATTATTCCAGGCACTATCCATTACCCACTTCCAAAACCACTTCCACATTTTCAGGTATTTGTTGTAAAAATAGCCCAACTTTTGGTACCAATTTTCTGTGTCTATTTTTTATTACTATAACAGAATATCTGAGATTGTATAATTTATAATAAACAGAAATTTATTGGCTCATGCTTTTGGAGGCTTGTGAGTCCAAGATCAAAAGGCTGGCATCTGGTAAGGGCCTTCTTGATATGTCATTCTATGGTGGGAGGTCAAAAAGAGAGTGAAATAAAGCAAGAGACCAAATGGGCAGCCTCAGGTTATTTTATAATAGACATGAATCCATTCATGAGGACTCCACTCTCATGACTTAAATATGTCCCATTAGGTTTCTCCTCCCAACAATATTGCATTAAGAGTTGTTTCCAACACATGTTTTATGGAGGACACAGTCAAATGACAGCGTACATCTAAAAAACGTATAGTGCATTACCCAAATTCAGTAATTAAATATAGATGTAAATTAGTATACAGTAAGCGAGGAGAGACTAAGGAGGTGACTTTTAACCTGAAGCTCATACAGATATAAAAGACTTTAGGTCGTGTTTCTTCATCTAAAACTTGCTGGTAGCTCTCTTCACTTTTATCTTGTGCTGTGCTACTTTGTATAACTGTATTTTTTCCTCCCAGCTAATAAGCCTTCTGAGGGTACAACCTGCGTTTACTTATTTTTTTTTCTGGCCTTTCTGCCCAGCTCAAAGTGCTCTATGAAGCATAAGGATACATTTGAATAAGTAGGTGATTGCTTATAGGCAAATACTTAGCACATGTTTTTAATTAGATATTTCATATTTTAAAATAAAGTAAAGCTTAGTATAAAATACATTTTCAAATAAAGTAGTTCCTTTTCAAATTTCTAAATGTTTTGATAATAAATGTTAGAAAGCTAATATTCTATTTGTTTTTTCCTCATTTTTTTGTCACTTAATCCCAAGTTCTGGCTAATTCCAAAGGAGGAAGCATATATCAATAGCACATCAGTGATAAACATTTCTAATACAATTTGCTTCCA
Source organism: Theropithecus gelada (assembly GCF_003255815.1). Classification (NCBI taxonomy): domain Eukaryota; kingdom Metazoa; phylum Chordata; class Mammalia; order Primates; family Cercopithecidae; genus Theropithecus; species Theropithecus gelada. The sequence goes on from NC_037668.1 coordinate 130,753,544, forward strand.
CATTAGATATTAGAATCTCTTTTACAGACACTTAATTTGGTGCAGTCCTCAGGCAAGTCTGGGCTCACAGCAATGACAGAGGTTCCAATTTGTTTTCCTGAGTCATCTACCCTTCCATCTCTGTATATTTTAGGACGCAGGGTTTATAGCAGAGAGGAAGTAATTTAAATCTTTTGAAATACTCTTCTTATCTGTCAACATTCAGGGTATACACACAAATGAAAAACCACAAATAATCACATATATCACAAAGTAATGCATAAACTGACAGTTTTGTAAAAATTGGTATTTAAGCAACCTTCACATGGGGATCATGATGATTTCATAATATCCCTAGATCAGTATCCACTCTTGACCTCCATGAGTAGGTGATACGTTTTATATTTGCCTTGTAAACACTTCATTATGCAAAATAAAATTAGAATTCCTGTTAAGTGTAAGCTATATGAATCCTTTAAAAATATATTAATGTATTTTGAAAATTTTTATTAAATAATTGGGGTTTTCAAACCTAAAAGCTTTTGAAAAACAATTTAAAAGCTTTTGAAAGCAAAAGCAATTCTGGATTATCTTTAAAAACACAGAAGTGGTGTTTTTAAAGTTAGGATATCTTCAAATGCTTTTATTTTATACAACTAGCTGCAATTTTAAGTTACCTCAAGTTTTTCTACATTTTACTTAGCTTTTTAAATCACAAATAAAATATAAAAAGCTGGTGGTAGAATGTTTTAGAAAACAAACTTGCAGGAATTGCCCAGGGAATAGTAAAGATTCAGTCTAATTTCTCACAACTCAGTATAATAAATAGTGATGTTATGGATGCTAACATGAGATTACAAAACTTCAGTCAATAAATATCTATTGCTCTTGAGTGCACTGTACATACTAAAGAGAAAATTTTTATTTCCAGCAGTAAGCAACTCCTGAACATAACTGACTTAGGGACTTCTTCTATGAACATTGCAGAAACCTGCAAACATGTCTGTCATAATGCCTACTACATTGCATTTGATTATGTTTTTCTTTATTCATTTGCTTCTTGCCAGAAAGATCCTTGAAGCAATAATAGAGTTTTATTAAGTTTATTTTTTTAATTTATAATGCCTAGATAATTTTAATCTATAGTGACTAGACAATAAGAGCTTGTCTCTGATATGATTTGGCTGTATCCCCACACAAATCTCATCTTGAATTGTAGTTCCCATAATCCCCATGTGTCATGGGAGGGACCCAAGTGGAGGGTAATTTCATCATGGGGGCAGCTATCATCATGCTGTTCTCATGATAGTGTGTGAGTTGTCACAATATCTGATGGTTTTATAATGGACTTTTTCTATTTTATCATGCTTTCTTGCCTGCTGTTATGTAAGAAGTACCTTTGCTCCTCATTTGCCTTTCACCAAGATTGTGAGGTCTCCCCAGCTATGTGCAACTGTAGATCCATCAAACCTCTTTTTCATTGTAAATTAGCCAGCCTCAAGTATGTTTTTATTAGCAGCATGAGAACAGACTAATACAGATAATTGGTACCAGCTAGTGAAGAACTGCTGTAAAGACACCCAAAAATATGAAAGCAACTTTGGAACTGGGTAACAGGCAGAGATTGAAACAATTTGGGGAGCTCAGAAGAAGACAGGAAGATAGGAAGATCTGGGAAAGTTTGGAACTTCCTAGAAACTTGTTGAATGTCTTTGACTAAAATACTGATAGTGATAGGGACAATGAACTCAGGTGGAGGCGGTCTTGCAGATAAGGAAGTTATTGGAAACTGGAGTATAGGTGATTCTTACAAAGAGACTGGCAATGTTTTGCCCCTGCCCTAGAGATCTATGGAAATTTGAACTTGGGAGAGATGATTTAGGGTATCTGGTAGAAAAAAATTCTAAGCAGCAAAACCTTCAGGAGGGGACTTAGGTGCTCCTAAAACCATTCCGTTTTATTCAGTCACAAATATATGGTTTAAAATCGGAACTTATGTTTAAAAGGGAAGCAGAATGGTATTGCCTAGGTTTTCTTCTAGGGTTTTCATGGTTTTAGGATTTATGTTTAAATATTTAATCAACCTTGAGTTATTTTTTGTATAAGGTGTAAGGAAGGGGTCCAGTTTCAGTTTTCTGCCTATGGCTAGCCAGTTTTCCCAACACCATTTATTAAGTAAGGAATCCTTTCCCCATTACTTGTTTTTGTCAGGTTTGTCAAAAATCAGATGGCTGTAGATGTGTGGTGTTATTTCTGAGGCCTGTGTTCTGTTCCATTGGTCTATATATCTGTTTTGGTTCCAGTACCATGCTGTTTTGATTATGGTAGCCTTATAGTACAGTTTGAAGTTGGGTATGCATGGGCAAAGACTTCATGACTAAAACACCAAAAGCAATGGTAACAAAAGCCAAAACTGACAAATGAGATCTAATGTAACTAAAGCATTTCTGCACAGAAAAAGAAACTATCATCAGAGTGAACAGTCAACTTAGAGAATGGGAGAAAATTTTTGCCATCTATCCATCTGACGAAGGGCTAATACCCTGAATCTACAAGGAACTTAAACAAATTTACAAGAAAAAACCAAACAACCCCATCAGAAAGTGGACAACAGATATGAACAGATACTTTTCAAAAGAAGACATTTATGCAGCCAACAAACATATGAAAAAAGTTCATCATCACTGGTCATTAGAGAAATGCAAATCAAAACCACAATGAGATATCGTTTCACACCAGTTAGAATGGCAATCATTAAAAAGTCAGGAAACCATAGATGCTGGAGAAGATGTGGAGAAATATGAATGCTTTTACATTGATGAAAGTGTAAATTAGTTCAACCGTTGTGGAAAACAGTGTGGTGATTCCTCAAGGATCTAGAACCAAAAATACAATTTGACCCAGCAATCACCTTACTGGGTATATACCCAAAGGATTATAAATCATTCTACTATAAAGACACATGAACACATGTGTTTATTGTAGCACTATTCACAATAGCAAAGACTTGAACCAACCCAAATGCCCATCAATGTTAGACTGGATACGGAAAATTTGGGCCAGATGGGAAAGTTAAAGAGCACTGTAAAACACTCTTTGGGGCGTCAGGGGTCATGGGTACTTTCTGCTTGATGCTGACATGGGGCCCGCACAGAGAGTTTTGTTTCAGTCAGCATCCAAAAACGCTTGCCCTGGCTCCTGCACCCACTCACCTGTGTGCTCTCTCTTGTGAGAGGTTGAGGGCAACGGGTTCTAATTGGTGGATTTTTGCTGTTTTGCAGGTGCCTAAGCGGCCAGCTAGCTCCATCACCCACACTCCAGTTCCCCACTCATGAAGGGGTTGGATATATTTCCCACTTTATTATGTTTGTTTAAGTCAGAGGGAAAGCTGTGACAATGGAAAGAACTAGTTGAATTCTGGATATATTTTGAAGATATAACTAGTAGAAAATGTTGACACTAAAAATAAGATATGATCATGATAACCATGCAAGATCACCCTAAGATTTTGTTCCAAGCAATTAGAAAGATGAATTTGTCCTCACTGAAATGGAATGATAAGAGGGATCATCAATTTGGGAAAAAAGTTCAGGTCACCAGTTCAAATATATTAATATAAGTTGCTTACTAGGAATTCACGCATATCTTTATGTATTCAGGTGAACATATACATTGGGAACTGAGGAGAGAGGTTAAGACTTCAGACTGAAATGTGGGAGTCCTTCACATGGGTGAGACTGGAAGAATTCTCCCTAGGAATTAGTGCAGATAAGGAAGAGCTGTCCAGAAAGTGACCATAAAAGCTCACCCATATTAGGAGATGGTGATATACAAAAGAGAAGGCTAAAAAAAGTGTCAAGGAAAAGTGGAATAAAATCTAGCTCTTTTGAAAGCCAAGTGAAGAAAGAGAACAGAGTGATCGACTATATCGGGCACTACTGAAGGGTCAGATTAGATAAGGCTTGAGAAGTGAGCATAGCTTTTAGAAACATGGTTTTTATTGGTTAGCAATAATAATTGTGGTTATATTCAAGTAACAGGGATTAAAGCCTAATTATAAGAAGTTTAATGGAACATATAAGGAAAATAATAGGAGATAGTATGAGCTATTTATTTAATTTTCATAGACAAAGTTTTTTGTCAAGGGAAGCAAAGGAATGAATGAAAGGGTGAAAATGTGAGTCTAAGCCTTTTTCTTTGTATATTTAAATAAAACTTTTGAATAGAAAAAAGTTAGCCTCTTTGTTTTTTTTGTTTTTTGTTTTTTTTTTTTTTTTTTTGAGATGGAGTCTTACACGGTCACCCAAGCTGGAGTTCAGTCGTATGATCTCGGCTCTCCACATCCGCCTCCCGAGTTCAAGCAATTCTCCTGCCTTAGCCTCCCCAGCAGCTGGGACTACAGGCACATGCCAACATGCTCGGCTAATGTTTTGTATTTTTAGTAGAGATGGGTTTCTTTGTGTTAGCCATGATGGTCTCGATCTCCTGACCTCATGATCTGCCTGTCTCCATCTCCCAAAGTGTTGGGATTATAGGCATGAGCCACTGTGCCAAGCCAAAAGTTAGCCTCTCAAATCCTGATGGAAATAATCCAGTAGAGGGAAAGGTTGTGATCCAGGAAAGTAAAGTGATAATGACAGAGGAACTGACCTTGAATAAATAACAAAGCACTTGGTACACAAGGAGAGAGTGTGGCCTTCAATGACAGCAAAGAAAGTTCATCTTTGCTAACAGAAGTGAATACAGAAGGATCCAAGTATTGGTAAATGGGCTGTTATGGTGAGTGGAGCTTGAGATTTTCTCCCAATTGCTTTTATTGTTTTGTTTTGTTTTGTTTTGTTTTTTAGATGAAGTTGATATACCATAAAAGAAATCATCTTAAACAATTCAGTGGCATTTTGTATATTTAATTTGGTGCAATAATCACCTCTACTCAATTACAAAAGATTTTTATCGTGTCAAAGGAAACTCCATAGTCACTAAGCAGTTGCTCCACATTCCGTCTCTCCCCTTGGCAACTGGAAATCATCAATCTGTGTTTAATTTGTGTTTTGTCCCTATGAATTTATCTATTCCAAATATTTCATATAAATAAATTTATATGGTGTTTAAACATTTGTGCCTGGCTTTATTAACTTAGCATAATGTTTTTCAGATTAATCTATGTTGTAACATCTGTTAGCAGTTTATCTGCTTTTTATGGATGAGCGTTGTTATCTGTGTATCTTAATTTGTTTATTGATTCATGTGTTGCTGGATGTTTGGGCTATTGCTAACTTTTGGCTCCTGTGACTAATGTTGCTATGAACTGGGTGTATATGTATTTCTTTGAGCACTTGCTTTTAATTCTTTTGAGTATATTGGCAGAAATGGACTTACTAGGTTATATGGTAATTTTATATTTAACTTTCTAAGGAACCACAAAACTGTTTTTCACATCAGCTGACACAATTTACATTTCTACCATCAGTGTACAAGAGTTCTAATTTGTGCCCATTTTTGCCAGCATTTGTTATTCTTGATTTTTTTTCATCATACCTACAGTATTAGGTGTTGTATTACTTGGTGTTCAGAAAAGAGACAGAACTAATAGGATATATACATTAATTCTGTATGTATCTCAGATAGATGGATAGATAGATAGATAGATAGATAGATAGATAGATAGATAGATAGATATGGGAGTTTATTATTAACTAGATAGATAGATAGATCGATATGGGAGTTTCTTATTAACTTAAATAATCACAAGGTCCCACAATAAGCTGTCTACAAGCTTGAGTAGCAAGAAGAGCCAGTCCGAGTCTCAAAACTGAAGAACTTGAAGTCTGATGTTTGAGGGGAAGAAGCATCCAGCACGGGAGAAAGATGTAGGCTGAGAGGCTAGGACAGTCTTGCATTTTCATGTTTTTCTGCCTGCTTTATATTTGCTGGCAGCTGATTAGATTGTGCCCACCAGATTAAGGATGAGTCTGCCTTCCCAAGCTCATTTGACTCAAATGTGAATCTCCTTTGGCAACACTCTCACAGACACACCCAGGAACAATACTTTGTATCCTTCAATCCAATCAAGTTGACACTCAGTATTAACCATCACAAATCCGGCCCTTGTCAACTTGAACCCATGAACATCTCCTGAGATTATACATGATGCTCAAGTAAAGACAATAATAAAGTCATAATTATGCATAACATAATACAACTATCCTTTGTACAACCGGAAACATACCAATCCCCAACCCAAATACTATTACATAAAGTCAATGATGCTTAAATGCTGACATGAAGTAAATAAATCTATGTCACATAATAAAGGAAAATAAAATAAAAAGAAGATATTTTCTGAGTACAAGGGTATACACACATAAACATGTTTTTAACAAAAGAAGGAGAAAATACCCATGACAGTTACAGTCCTCTTTCTGCAGCTGGTCATGTAGTAGTAGCTGGTATTGATGACTACCTTCTTCTACTACCCATTCTGTATTCCCTTTGCCTTCAGCAAGCATCTCAGCAGTTCTTGCTGGTGAAGTGACCCAAACCTTCATTCCTGAGGGGTTTGGGCCATTTGTAGTCCTGCCTGGATGGGGCTGTTGTACTTTAACATTGACCTTAATAGCAGAGCATGGTAATACTAAGAAATGCCCTAATGAATCTCCTCTATTCCATGCATACTCTTCCTTAACTTCATATGGAATAATAGACTGATTTCATCTTGATAGTCCGGGTCAGTAAGCCCAGACAACACTGTAACTCTCTCCGTGGCTTGTTGACTTAAAGGTAGGGGGAGGCCAAAGTGTCCAGGTGGCAATCTTAACTTCCAGTTTAATGAAATCATTGTTGTGTCTCTTGGTGGCAGCATTCCTCCTTCTGAAACTAAGACCTCTAGTCCAGCAGGACATAATGTGCAGGAACAGGAAGCAAAAATTTTGCTAGGGGATCACTAGGAGTGATTGTGAGGGGTGCCACTTCCACTTCTTGATTTCTGAAACCATGAATCCTGGCTATAGGAGAAGTAGTACCACATATCAAAGGCTGATTCAGAGCCTACATAGCCTTCTGAAGAACTTTGCCCTGGACCTGTAAAGTATTGTCACCTAGTTGGCATTGTAATTGAGACTTCAAAAGGCCATTTCACCTTTCTATCAATCCAGCTGCTTCATTATAATGAGGAACATGGAAAGACCATTGAATTCCATGAACATGAGCCCATTGCGGCATAGCTTTAGCCATAAAGTGAGTGCCTTGGTCAGAGGCAATACTCTATGAAATACCATGACGGTGGATAAGGCATTCTGTGAGTCTACAGATGAGTCTTGGCAGAAGCACTGCATGCCAGATAAGCAAACCCATATCCAGAGTGTCTATACCAGTGAGGCAAACCTCTGCCCTTTCCATGATGGAAGAGGTCCAATATAATTAACTTGCCACCAGGTAGCTGGTTGATCACCCCAGGAAATGGTGCCATATTGAGGGCTCAGTGTTTGTGTCTGCTGCAGGCAAATTGAGCACTCAGCAGTGGCTGTACACAGGTCAGCCTTGGTGAGTGGAAGTCCATGTTGCTAAGCCCAAGCATAACCTCCACCCCTGCCACCATGACCACTTTGTTGATGGGCCCATTGGGCAAGGACGGGGTAGCTTGGGAAAGAGGCTGTGTGGTGTCCACAGAACGGGTCATCCTATCCTGTTTATTAAAATTCTCCTCTGCTCCTCTGACTGAAGTCTGGAAATTGATTGAGGAGCCATGATTCTCTGTTTTTATAGTTCAAATTAGTTCTTTGTCCATTAAACCTAGATATTTCCTTCTTATTTAAATTAAGTAGGAATGCAGGAAGCTTCCTATCAATTTCACTTGTAGGAATACCATGGTAAGGCTGCACATGCACCTTTTGCTGCAGGTCAGCCACTTGCATGACAAGAGCTTGTGCTTTATTTTCCACAGTTTCAGCTCTTTTCCCTAGAGGAGATAAAACTCTCACTTAGTGCAGTCTTAGTAGATTTGAGGCTCACTATCTGCTTCTCAAGCCAGGAGACAAACTCTGAGCTCATCGTTTTCTTTCATCATTTTGTCCATTGAACTTAGGAGCAACCAATCAGCTTCATTATGCTTCTTGGTTCTCCATATATGGTCAAAGGTATTATGTATAGAGTCACTAAACTCCTTGCCTCTCAGGAACAGTAAGCCAAGAGTGTCAAATACACTTACTGTGCACAACTCTCTAAACAGTTCACACCAAGAACTATCAGTGTTCTCCATACTATTAAAAGTAAAGTCCTTAGCATTTTTGGGTCTAATTCTATTAAGCAGCTAACTGCAGAAACCTCAAAATCAATGAAAGAACTCCATCTCTAATATTCTGTTCTCTAGAACCGCTCATGGTACCAAAATCTGTATTAGTCAGGGTTCGCTAGAGCAACAGAAGTAATAGGATCTATACATATGTATATATGCATATATCCCTATGAATGGCGAGACAGACCTAGTCTCCCAGCCTACCTCTTTCTCTTGTGCTGGATGCTCCCTGCCCTCAAACACTGGACTCCTATTTCTTCAGTTTTGAGACTCAGACTGGCTCTCCTTGATCCTTAAGCTTGCAGATATCCTATTGTGGAAACATGTGATCATATAAGTTAATAAACTTTCCATATATATACACACACACAAATATGTATGTATATATAAATATGTACATATCCTATTAGTGTGTGTATATATATAGGGAGTTTATTATTGATATATGTATATATTTATATACATATATACATATAATTTATATATCTTATTAGTGTGTGTGTATGTATATATGGGGAGTTTATTAACTTATATGATCACAAGTTTCCACAATAGGCTGTCTGCAAGCTTGAGGAGGAAAGATAGCCAGCCCGAGTCTCAAAGCTGAAGAACTAGGAGTCCAATATTTGAGGGCAGGAAGCATCCAGCATGAGAGAATGATGTAGATTGGTAGGCTAGACCTGTCTTGCCTTTTCAAGTTTTTCTACTTGCTTTATATTTGCTGGCAGCTGATTTGATTGTGCTCACCAGATTAAAGGTGGGTCTGCCTATCCCAGCCCATTGACTCAAATGTTAATTTCCTTTGGCAACACCCTCACAGACACACCCAGGAACAATACTTTGCATTCTTCAATCCAATCGACAGTATTAGCCATCACAGGTGTGAAGTAGTATCTTTGTAGTTTTGATTTGCATTTTCTTAATGACTAAGAATGTAGAGCATCTTTTCATGTACCTGTTAGAAACTTGTATATCTTCTTCTGCAAAATCTCTCTACAAGCTATTTGTCTTTTTATTTTATTTTTTTAATGGAGTCTTGCTCTGTCACCCAGGGTGGAGTGCTGTGGCATGATCTATGTTCATTGCAACCTCCATCTCTCATGTTCGAGTAATTCTCCTGCATCAGCCTCCCTAGTAGCCTAGACTACAGGCCTAGGCCACCATACCCAGCTAAATTTCATTGTCCATTTTTTAATTTAGTTTTTTCTCATATTGTTATCAGATAAATGATTTGCAAATACTCTTTGCAAATCCATATGCCTTTTTTTTTTTTTTTTTTTTTTTTACTTTTGTTAATGACTTTTGAGGCCAAATGTTTTTTAATTTTCATGAAGCCCAATTTATCTACTTTTTCTTTTTGTTGTTCATGTTTTTGGTGTCATATCAGGGAATTCATTGCCAAATTAAAGGTCATGAAGATTATGTTTATATTTTCTTCTGAGCTTCATTGTTTTACTTTTTTGGCTATTAATCTACTTTGAATTAACTTGTATATAGTGTGAGGTAGAGGTCCAAACACATTGTTCTGCTTTTGGACATCCAATATTCCCAGAACCATATGTTGAAGATACAATTATTTCCTCATTGAACGGTCTTGTAACCTTTGTTCAAAATTGGTTGGCAACAGATGTATAGCTTTATTTCTGACTCTTAATTTCTTTCTACTCTTCTATATATTTATTCTTATGCCCAGTATCACATTGTTTTGATAACTATAGTTCTGTAGTAAGTTTTAAGATCAAGAAACTTGAGTTCTTCAGATTTACTATTTTTTGAAGTAATTTTGGCTATTTGGATTCCAACTGGAATTATAGATTACCTTTTCCATTTCTGCACAAAATGGCATGGATATGTTAATTAAGATTACACTGAATGTGTAGATCATTTTGGACAATATTGCTAATTAACAACATTAAGTCTTCCAATTTATTAACAAGAGATGCCTTTCAATTTATTTAAATCTTCTCCAGTTTCTGTCAGCAATGTTTTGTAATTTCCAGTCTATAACTCTTTCAATTTATTTATTAAATTTATTCTTTCATAAGCTATTACTTGGAATTTTTGGACTTGAATGTATTTTCTTAATTGCCTTTTTAGATTGCTCATCTCTGGTATGTGAAAACATAACTGATTTTTGAGTTGTCAATTATATTCTGCAATTTTGCTAAATTTCCTTAACTCATAATATTTTTGTGGATTATTTGAAGTTTTCTATGTACAAGATCATGTCTCCTGTGAATATAGCTTGAATTCTATTTTTCCAATCTGGATGTCTTTTATTTCTTATTCTTGCCTAATTAGGCTCACAGAATTTCCAGTATAATTAGTAACAGTGAGAAAATAGAGTGTTTTTATCTTATCCATGATTCCATGGTGAAAGATTTTAGTCTTTTACCCATGAGTATGATGCTACCTGTGAATTTTTCATAAATATTCTTTATTATATTGCAAAAGTTTCCTTCTACATGGTTTCTATACATCTTATATACATATACCTGTATGTAACTACATATATGCACATCGATAGAAACTTATACATATGTTTCTACATACTTCTATACATATACATATTGTATTAAGGGAGGAGACCAACCCTCATATTGTCTTATGCCCAATTTCTGCCTCCAAAGAGAGAAGAAGTAAAAACTAAAAGGTAGAAATGAAATCCACAGGCAGACAGCCCAGCACTGCGCCCTGGGCCTGGTAGTTAAAGATCGACCCCTTACCTGACCAGTTATGTTATCTATAGATTCCAGACATTGTATGGAAAAGCACTGTGAAAATCCCTGTCCTGTTCTGTTCTAATCTGATCACCAGTGCATGCAGCCCCCAGTCATGTACCCCCTGCTGACTCCATCAGTCAGGACCCTCTCCCACAGATCCCCTTAGAGTTGTGAGTCCTTAAAAGGGACAGGAATTGCTCACTCAGGGAACTCAGCTCTTAAGACAGGAGTCTTGTTGATGTTCCCAGCCAAATAAACCCCTTCTTTCTTTAACTCGATGTCTGAGGAGTTTTGTCTGCGGCTAATCTTGCTACATTTCTTGGTTCCCTGACCGAGAAGTCAGGTGATTGGTGGATGGTCAAGGCAGCTCCTTAAGTGGCTTAAGCCTGCCCTATGAAACATCCCTACAGAGGACTCTGACCAGCCCGAGCAACGTGGATCCTGAAAGCGCTCCCAGGTAGGCGTTTGCCCCAGTGGGATGCTGTGCCAGAGCAATATGTGGCAGGCCCCCATGGAGGGTCAACGCAGTGACTGAACACTAGGAAGGAAGCGGTACTTGGAGTCCAGACATCTGGAACTTGGTAAGACTAGTCTTGGGAACTTGCCCACTCCATTTGAGTGGAAGCATGGCCTGATCACCCACGGCAAGCCTTTATCAGTGCTTTGGTTTGGTTTTGCTTTTGGTTTTGATTTGGTTTGAATTGCTTGACAGGACTGGTCTAGGGAACCTGCCTACTCTATTTGAGTGGAAGCATGGCCTGATCACCCACGATGTGCCTGTACTGGCACTTTGGTTTTTGTTGTTGACTTGACTTGGATTGCTTGATGCTTTGGCTCTGGTTTTGACTTGGCTTGGATATCTGGATACTCTGATTTTGGTTTTGATTTTGGTTTGGTGTAAACTGCAAAAGTGTGTGTGTGTCCTTTTTACCCATTCTTTGTTTTGTGGTGTGCATGTGGTGTGAGCGTGTCATTTTGTCTTAAAGAAACATGGATCAGGCACAAGCCCACACTACTAGAAACTATGTTGAAAAATTTCAAGAAAGGATTTAAGGGAGACTATGGAGTGCTATGACACCAGGAAAACTTTAAACTTTGTGTAAAATAGGCTGGCCAGCATTAGAGGTGGGGTGGCCATCAGAAGGAAGCCTGGATAGGTCCCTTGTTTCAAAGGTATGGTACAAAGTAACCTGTAAAGCCAAGGCATTCAGACCAGTTTCCATACATAGATGCTTGGTTACAGCTGGTTTTAGATCTCTCCACAGTGGTTGAGAGAACCGCAGCGTAAGAGAGTCAGAGAGAGAGAGAGAGACAGAGAAGAGAGAGAGGAAGAGACAGAGGCAAATGGAAAGTCAAAGAGAGAAAGAAAGAGATATATACAAGTAGTTAAGAAAAAAAAAAAAAGAAAGAAAATGTACCCTATTCCTTTAAAAGCCAAGGTAAATTAAAAACCTGTAATTGATAATTGAAGGTATTCTCTGTAACCCTATAATGCTCCAATACTACTTTGTTGTCAGTGTAAACAAGGGCGTATCCTGAAAGCACTGAAGCCTTCTTATCAAAAATCCTTAACCCAGTAACCCGTGGATGGCCCAAATGCATTCAATCTGTAGCGGCAACTGCTTTGCTAACATAAAGAAAGCAAAAAAAAATAACTTTTAGAAGAAACCTCACTGTAAGCACACCTCACTAGTTCAGTTCAGAACTATCCTAAATCAAAAAAGCAAAAAAGTAGCTTACTAACTCAAAATTCTTAAAGTATGGCACTATTCCTTTAGAGGAAAAAAAGAAAAAGAAAAAGGAAAAAAAGGGGGGAAAAATTTATATAAAAAGAGTATTATATGGTAATTTCTTGTCCTGAAATAAATTAACTGGTTGTTTAAAGAAAGAAATATTTGTAATAAGTCAGAAAGTTAAAGCATGTCGAAGAATTGTCTGTGAAAGTTGTGAAAGAGAAAAATGTTATAGAAAAAGAATTTATGCAAGAAATATTGTATAATTTAAAATTAACTAGGCCTCCTGAATGTAAAACTAAAACAAAAAACAAAAAACAAAAAAAAAAGTTTATATGCAAGGTGTATAACGAAAATAAAATTTACCTTTGGTAAAAGAATTATAAGGAGGCATAAGAATATAATTTTTACCTACATTAAAATGTTAAGGTTAAGAATATGTATATTTTGTTTTAAAGGTTTAATCAAGTCTTAAAATGTTAATTGGAAAGAAAATTCTGTGTGTAAATATTGGCTAAAGTTAAAGAGGTATCATCCAGTTTTTCTGTAAACTGGACATTAAAAGCATATCAGGTTTTTCTTAAAGTACCAACCCACTCTTTAACAAAAATTATAAAGGGTTAAAAAGAGTCTATAAAATCTTACCTTATGGTTAAACATTAAAAATTGGATAAATATGTCTACAAGGTTTTATTAAAATTAGGTTTAACATTAATAACACATGATTATAAAGGTAAAATTTAGCTTATCTGGTATAAAAATCATACAAAAAGCATTGTTAAATGTAAAATGATATTTGGCTTTCTTTGGTTTAAAAACTAATAAAAATAGGTGCTAAAGGAAGTTTCTCAGTAAAAAGGCACTGAGGACCATAAAGTCCACTGCCAAGGTCCCCACATTTAAAACAAAAGATCAAATGCTTAAAAATTATACACTTGGTTTATCTTCCACTTTCTCTTCTCTCAAAAACTAAAAGTCTTTTAGTACATGTACCACCCCTAGAATTGCCAGTTAACCAGCACCAGCCTGAAGATCACATTCTCATCAAAGGGTGAAAAGAAGAAAAACTCGAGTCAGCCTGGGAAGGACCCTACCTTGTGCTGCTAACCACCAAGACTGCTGTTTGTACAGCAAAAAAAAAAAAAAAAAAAAAAAAGGATGGACTCATCACACCCAAGTCAAGAAAGTGCCACCCCCTCCAGAGTCGTGGGCCATGGTCCCAGGGGAAAACCCTACCAAACTAAAGCTAAGAAAAATTTAACTCTTTTTGTCTATTCTATTACTCTTTCTCCTTTCCTCGTTCTATTGTTAATCATCTAGTTATTAACATAACCAAGTCAATTTCACCTCAAACTATTGCAACTAATGCTTGCCTTGTTATACCCTGTGGACACTTGCCAAGTCAAAGACAGTTTTCAACTTCAGAAAAGTACTTCTTTCCCTCCGGGCTCTCCTCAGACTGGGCATTAGTAAACTAGGACCAGTTAATCTGGGGAGATTTCGATAAAGACTCTAATGCCAACCAGGAGTCTTGCCCCCCAATGTAGAGCTTTTATGCCGTAGTTGGTCCAACATTCTGTGGACGACTAAAGAGCAAGGATGGACTGCCTCAACCAGTTTTTGTAATTTCCTAAAATCATACATTCATTTTACTAGAGGATCATAGATGTTAAAGACTTAAAACAAACTTTAGAAATAAAGATAGGATACCAAGATGCAGATGCCAGGTTAAAATGGATCAAATATTGCATCTATATGCTAAACAAAAGCAATTGTTATGCTTGTGCACATGGCAGACCAGAGGCCTAAATTGTCCCCCTTCCACTAAGGTGGTCCCTCAGTCGACCAGGCATAGGCTGCACAGTAGGCCTTTTCCAGGATTCTACAGCCTGGAGTAGTAAGTCATGCCAAGCTCTATCTGCTATAGCCTGAAGTCCAGCATCCTGTGGGTCAGCCTGAGGACCATCCAGCTTCCATCTCCCAACATTAAGTTCATTTTGTGCCTCTCATGACAGGGAGGAAACTTAGCATTCTTGGAGACCTGAAGGGATGTGATGAGCTTAAGAATTTTCAAGAGCTTATCAATCAGTCAACCCTTGTTCATCCCTGAGTGGATGTGTGGTGGTATTGTGGTGCACCTTTACTCACTCTGCCAAATAACTAGAGTGGCACTTGTGCTTTAGTCCATTTGACTATCCCTTTCATCCTGGCATTTCATCAACCAGAGGGAGAAAAAATAAGACATTGTAAAGTGAGAGAAGCCCCTTATAGGCCTTTCAACTCTCACATCTATTTAGATGCAATTGGAGCCCTGCAAGGAATACCAAATCAATTTAAAGCTTGAAATCAAATAGTAACAGGGTTTAAGTCAAAATTTTAGTGGGTGACAGTTAATAAAAAGATAGATTAGATGAGCTACATCCATTACAACCTACAGCAGCAAGCTTTTCATGAGCTAAAAGAAAAACTCATGTCGACCCCAGCCCTGGGGCTATCTGACCTGACAAAACCCTTTACACCCCATGTGTCAGAAAAAGAAAAATGGCAGTTGGAGTTTTAACCCAGACTGTAGGACCCTGGCCAAGGCCAGTGGCCTATCTCTCAAAACAGCTAGACGGGGTTTCCAAAGGCTGACCCCCACATCCAAGGACCCTAGCAGCAATGGCCCTGTTAGCACAAGAAGCAGATAAGTAAACTCTTGGGCAAAACCTAAGCATAAAGGCCTCCCATGCTGTGGTGACTTTAATAGATACCAAAGGACATCATTAGCTAACGCATGCTAGACTAACTAGATACCAAAACTTGTTCTGTGAAAATCCCCGCATAACCATCGAAGTTTACAACACCCAAACCCGGCCACCTTGCTCCCGGTATCAGAGAGCCCAGTTAAACATAACTATGTAGAGGTATTGGACTCAATTTATTCTAGTGGGCCCGACCTCTGATACCATCCTTAAACATCAGTAGCCTGTGAGTGGTACATGCATGGGAGCAGCAAAGTGACTCTGAAGAAGATGACAAGCCTGCTTCAGTCACACCCAGAAGCTGGCTGGTCCTCGCACAGCCGAAGCATGGGGAAATTCATCGCAGGACTCATTTTCCTTAAAATTTGGACTTATACAGTAAGGACTTCAACTGACCTTCCTTAGACTGAGGGCTGTTCCCAGTGTATACAACAAGTCACTGAGGTAGGACAACAGGTTGCTATGGTTCTATTATTTTATGGTTATTATAAGTGTACTGGAACTCTAAAAAGAACTTGTTTGTATAATGTTATTCTATACAAGGTATGTAATTCAGGAAATGACCAACTTGATGTGTGTTATGACCCATCGGAGCCTCCCATGACCACAGTTTTTAAAATAAAATTAAGAACTGAAGACTGGTGGGGGCTTATAAATGATGTGAGTAAAGCATTAGCCAAAACAGAAAAAAAAGAGGTACCTAGACAAGTCACCTTAAAATTTGATGCCTGTGCTGTCATTCATAATAATAAGTTACAAATAGGATGTGGTTCTCTTAATTAGAATAGAGGCTATATGGCAGAAAATAAGTACATTTATTACGAATTAGGACTGTGTGAAAATAAATGTAGATACTGGCCTTTTGTCATTTAGGCTACTTGAATAAAAAAAAAAAAATGAAAAAAATCCTGTCCACCTTCAGCAAAAGAAAAGTGGCCCTTCCTGTACCACTGGTCAGTGTAGCCCCTTAGAATAAGTAATAACCAACCCCCTTAATCCTCGCTAGAAAAAAGAGGAACGTGTATCCCTAAAAATTGATGGAACTGGACTGGATCTTCAAGTAAACATGGTGGTGTGAGAATAAGTTTATAAATGTTCTTCTGAGCCAGTATTTCAAACCTTCTATGATAAACTAAATGTGCCAGTACCAGAAATTCCAAGAAAAACAAGAAATTTGTTTTTGCAATTAGCCGAGCATGTAACCCAGTCTCTCAATGTCACTTCATGTTATGTATGTGGAGGAACTATAATAAGAGATCAATGGCATAAGAAGCCTGAGAATCAGTATCTACAGACCTAGTTCCTGATGAATTCCTGGCCCCAAAAATCACCCTGATCACTTCTAGGTCCTAAAAACCTCAATCATTAGAACAATACTGTATAGCAAGAGTAGGAAAAAACTTCACCCTTCCTGTAGGAAGACTACATGCTGGAGTTCAAACCACACAGAAAAAAATCCATTCAGTAAATTTTCAAAGTTGCAGACCATTTAGGTCCACCCAGGATCCCACTGGGACTAGAGTGCCCCCACTAGGCTATACTGGATATGTGGACATAGAGCCTATGCTAAGCTGCCTGACCAGTGGACAGGTAATTGTGTTACTGACACTATTAAACCATCTTTCTTCCTACTGCCCATAAAAACAGGTGAAGTCCTGGGTTTCCCTGTCTATACTTCCCGCAAAAAGTGAAGCATAGCCATAGATTATTAAAAAGATGGTAAACAGCCTCTTGAAAAAATTATACAATGCTATTGGCCTGCCACTTGGGCACAAGACGGCTCATAAGGATACCAGGTCCCCATTTACATGCTCAACTGAATCATACAGTTGCAAGCTGTCTTACAGATTATCACTAATAAAACCAGTAAAACCTTGACTGTTCTGCCCTGGCAAGAAACTCAGAGGAGAAATGCTATCTGTCAAAATATATTGACTCTTGACTACTTGTTAGCAGCTGAAAGAGAAGTCTGCAGAAAATTTAACCTTACCAATTGCTGCCTGCATATAGATGATCGGGGCAAGTAATCAAAGATATAGTTAAAGACATAACGAAAATGGCACCTGTGCCTGTACAAGTGTGGCATGGATTGGACCCTGAGGCCATGTTTAAAAATAGTTCCCAGTGCTAAGAGGATTTAAAACTCTTATAATAAAAATTATAGTAGTAATAGGAACCTGTTTACTAATCTCTTATTTACAACCTGTACTCATTCAAATAGTAAAAGGTTTCATCATTACTCTAGTTCACCAGAATGTTTCAGCACAAGTATACTACATAAATCACTATCAATCTGTCATGCAGAAAGACATAGGCAGTGAAAATGAAGGTGAGAACTCCAACTAATAAAATGAGTGAGAGTCTCAAAGTGGGGGAATAAGGGAAGAGACCACTCCTCCTATTGTCTTATGCCCAATTTCTGCTCCAAAGAGAGAAGAAGTAAAAACTAAAAGGCAGAAATGAAATCCACAGGTAGACAGCCCAGCACCGCACCATGGGCCTGGTAGTTAAAGATCGACCCCTGACCTGACCAGTTATGTTATCTATAGATTCTAGACATTGTATGGAAAAGCACTGTGAAAATCCCTGTCCTGTTCTGATCTGATTACTAGTACATGCAGCCCCCAGTCACATACTTCCTGCTTGCTCAATCAATCACGACCATCTCATGCAGACCCCCTTAGAGTTGTGAGCCCTTAAAAGGGATAGCAATTGCTCACTTGGAGAGCTTGGCTCTTGAGACAGGAGTGTTGCCGATGTTCCCGGCCAAATAAACCCCTTCCTTCTTTAACTCGGTATCTGAGAAGATTTGTCTGTGGCTCATCCTGCTACAGTATAAGTATATATACATGTATACATATAGATACATGTATATATACACACGCATATGTATATGTACATGTGTATATATGTACATATGTAGGGTTGTGTGTGTATATATACACCCCTGTACTTACATAATGTCTATGTCTATATCTATACAGTATTCTATGTAGAATACTGTATATAGTATTCTATATAATTTTGCTTACCATAGAATTCTTGGTTGACAGTTGATATTTTTCCCTCATCACTTAAAAAAATGTTTTCTACTTCCTCTAACCTCTGTGATTTCTGCTAAGAAATTTGTTGTTAATCTTATTGTGTATCTTTTGTATATTGTAAGTTGCCTCTCTTATAACTTTCAAGATTTTTTGTCCTTGGCTTTTGAATATTTTATTACAATGTATCTTGGTGTAGGTCTCCTTTTGTTTATCCTCCTGAGTTTCACGGAACTTCTTGAATTTGTGGATTTGTGTGTTTTATTAAATTTGGAAGCTTTTGATTAGTATTGATTTAAACATTCTCTCTTTATTTTTTTTCTTTGGGGATTCTCACTTGTACATTGATAATATTCCACATGTCTCAGGTTCTGTTAATTTTTCTTCCTTCTTTTTTTTCCCCTCTTCCTCAGACTGGATCATTTTAACTGGTATATCTTCAAGTTTACTGATTCTTTCTTCTACCTGCTTAGATATACTATTAAAGCTGTGTAGTTGGTTTTTCATTTCAGTTACTGTACTTCTCAGTTCTCATTTTTTTTGCCTAGTTAGTTTTATAATTTCAATCTCTTTGTTGATATTCTCTATTGGATTCATATATCAATCTCCTGGCATCTTTTAGCTGTTTGACAATCATTCCTCTTGAGTTCTTTGAGTATATTTAAGACAGTTCGTTTGAAATATTTGTCTAGGAAGTCCAAAAGTTGTGCTTTCTCAGGGATCGTTTTTGTTAATTTCTTATGAAAATAGTCTGCACTCTCTTTTTCTTTGCATGCTTCATAATTTTGTTGTTCTTGTTGAAAATGAACTATTTTGAATGTCATAACTGGTAACTCTGAAAATCATAATTGGAAACTCTGCTTGCCTCTCCACAGATTTGTCTTCATCGATTGCTAATAGGCTGTAGTTGTTTGTTTAGTCAGACTTGAAAACTATTTCTTGTAAAGTCTGAGTTCTTTATAATGTGTGTTATCTGAAGACTCTGGTTCTGTAGTTATGTTCAGCTAGTGTTTTGACAGACATTTTCTTGAATGCCTGAAGCCAAAAGAGAAAAGAGAAGGGAGAAAGGATATAGAAAAAGAGAGAGAAGTCTGCTTACCTATAGCTTTGCCTTAGTCTTCTTTTCTCCCCTTACACTGAGCCTAGAGATCAGCCAGAGGTAACAGCTAGAAAGTTCTTAGGTCTTTTCTGCATATATCCTGTCCTGGGTATATGTGTGGTTTTCTAAATTCCCCAGTATACATGAGTGCTTTCCGATGCCCTAATTTTTCCAAAAAACTGTATCCTTGACCTGTCTTCTTAGGCTTTTGATGCTCTGTTTTATTACTTGATGGCAATCCTTTATCCCTGGTTACTGAATTTTTTTTTTTTTCACTTCAAGTTTTTGAGTAAGGTTCCCTGCTTTTCTCTGCCATAATTGAGTTCTGGGTTAGATGAAACAAAGACAAGTATGTGTTAGAGCTTCAGGGAGCCCATAGACAAATACTCTTATTTGCGAATAAGATCTGTTCTTGTTCCTCCAGACTAGGATCGAGGGTGTCCTATTTGGAACACAAGGTGCTCTCTTTAACACGACCAATGAGTGGGAAAAGAGCAAGTCAAAATGCCACAAAGCTTTCTTACTCTTTCTTAGGTTTTCTTTTCCTTGATACAACATATGCTTGATTTTTTTCTATTTCTTTGAAGAGATGGGCCCATGGAGATGCCTACTTGCCATTTCCTCAGCCATTCATCTATTTCTATATTTTCAGTTAGAGTTAGACAAAGTGATGAAGATATAAAGCTAGGATCTAAAATGTGTGAAATGGAAACCTGGAAGAATTAAAGAGTCAATATATGGGAAAACAGTATGATTGTCTAAAGCCATCGAGAACATCATAGGCTTACTGTCACATTTTTAGAGTAAAATCAGTCAGTATGATAGTCAGTATTATACTGTGCTGTTTTACAGTCACGTGCATTATACATGGGGTGGGCAGAGAGAGATTGGAACAGGGACTGGGGTTCTGATAAAAGGAGTACAATTAAGCAAGTGAGAGTTAAGGAGTTTAATATTGCATCCAAGGTGGTAACTGTAATGAATGAAGTTTCACTAACTTTAAGTTAGGTAAGGAAGGGAGTACATGAGAGATCAGTGAGAGAACAAAACCGTTCAGGACAAATTATGTATTCCAGTGGGGTCATAGTATTGTTGTATTCAGGCTTCACATCAGAGAAACCTGGAAAGATTGAGGACAATTGGTGAGTGTGATGTTTGAAACAGAGATTATGGAGGGGGTAAAGTCATTAATAACATCATCTTGTTACTTGAACAATAGGCTACAGACTCTAAACTGCCTACCCACATGTTTTTAACGTCATAATATATCACCTTTCCTCCCACCTGTTTTCAACGATTCAGTCTTACGGCTATTTTTTACTTCCTTGAATACATCAAATTTATTTTAGTTTTATACGCCCTTACCCTCACCTGCTCTTCAACATAGAGCACCCTATGGTCAAATCATTAAATGGTTAACTCAAAGGTGATCACAAACAAGTTTTCTCTGACCACCCAATTTAAAGGTGTCTTTGCCACTTAATTATTATTCTTACACAGATATACACACACATACACATACATCTCTCTGATTTATAGATATACCTGATTTTATTTTATTTTCACTTTATTTCACTTTGAAGATACAGTATTCTTTACATTGAAAGATTTTGGCAACTCTGTGTCCAGCAATTCTTTTGGGCCATTATTCCAAAAGCAGGTCCTCATTTTATTTTTCTGTGTCACGTTTTGGTAATTCTTACAATATTTCAAATGGTGATCTGTGATCAGTGATCATTGATGTTACTGTTACAATAGTTTTGGAGCAACAGAAACTGTGCCCATATAAGATGGTGAACTTAACTGATAAATGTTGTGTGTTCTGACTCTTCCACAAACTGGCTATTTCCCCATTTCTCTCCCTCACATCAGACCTCTGTATACCCTGAGACAAATCAACTTTGAAATTAGGTCACTTAATAACCTTAGTATGGTCTCTAAGTGCTTAAGAGAAAGAAATAGTCATACCTAACTCACTTTAAATAAAAAGTTAGAAATGATTAAGCTTACTGAGGAAGATATGTTGAAAGTCGAGGCAGGCCAAAAGCTAGGTCTCTTGTGCCTAAGACATAGCCAAGTTATGAATGCAAAGGAAACATAAGAAATATTCTTGAAGGAAAGTAAAGTGCTACTTCAGTGAAAACACAAATAATACATCAAAACAGCTTTATTGCTGTTTTCACATTTTTCATGATCTGGATAGAAGATCAAACTAACACAATGTTCCCTTAAACCAAAATCAAATCCAGAGGAAGATTTTAACTCTCTTCAATTCTATAAAGGCCAAAAGAAGTCAGGAAGCTACAGTAGATAAGTCTGAAGCTTCCAGGGCTTGGTTCATGTGTTTTAGTGAAAGAAGCCATCTTCATCATGTAAAAGTGCAAGGTGGAGCAGCAAGTCCTCAACCAGAAAAAAGATGATGTCTCATCGAAGGCTCAGATGATTATTAGTATTTTTTAGCAATACAAAATAGCTAGTGAGGAAAACTCAATGCCAGGTTTACAACTTCCAAGGACAAGGCTGACTCTCTTCTGAGGGGCTAATCCAATGTTGACTTTAAGGTGAAGCCAATGCTCATGTATTATTATGAAAATCTTAAGGCCCTTGCGAATTACTAAAACTACTCTGAGTGTGTTCTGCAAATGCAACAAGAAATCTGAATGAGAGACAGCATGTCTGTTTACAGTGTGCTTTCAAAAATATTTTAAGCCCACTGTTGAGACATACTACTCAAAAAAAAAAAAAAAGGTTTCTTTCATTTCATTCGTTGATCATTGACATTGCACTTGGTCACTTGAAAGCTCTGAGGAAGATGTACAAAGAGATTGATGTTGTTTTCATGCCTGCTAACACAACATCTCAGCCCATGATGAAAAAAATATAAATTTCAGGCTTTTTATTTAGGAAATACATTTTGTAAGTCTGTAGCTGCCATAGATAGTAATTCCTCTGATGGATTTAGGCAAAGTACATTGAAAATCTCTTGAAAAGATTTACCACTCTAGATGTCTTTAAGAGTATCTGTGAGTTGGCCAGGCATGGTGGCTCATGCCTATAATCCCAGAACTTTGGGAGGCTGATGCAGGCAGATCACCTGAGTCCAGGAGTTTGTGAGCAGCCTGGCCAACATATACTGAAACGCCGTCTCTACTAAAAATACAAAAATTAGCTGGGTGTAGTGGCACACACCTGTAGTCCCAGCTACTTTGGAAGCTGAGGAGGAGAATCGTTTGAACCCAGGAGGCAGAGGTAGTAGTGAGCTGAGATCACACCACTGAACTTCAGCCTGGGTGACAGAACGAGACTCTGACAAAAAAAAAAAGTGACTTATGGGAGAATGTCAAAATATTACCATTAACAGGAGTTCGGAGGAAGTTGATCCCAACCCTCATGGATGACTTCAAGGGGTTTAAGACTTCAGTAAACACAATAACTGCAGATATGGAGGAACTAGCAAGAGAACTAGAATTAGAAGTGGAGGTGAAGATGTGAGATTTGACAGAATTGCTGAATCTCCTGGTAAATCTTGAACAGATGAGGAGTTGCTTTTTATGGAAAAGCAAAGAGAGTGTATTCTTGAAATGAAATCTGCACTTGGTGAAGATGCTACGAAAATTGTTGAAGTGAAATTAAAGGATTTAGAATGTTTCATAACTTATTTGATGAAGCAGCCATAGGTTTTAAAAGGATGAGCTTCAATTTTAAAAGTTCTACTCTGAGTAAAATCTTATCAAACAGCATCATGTGCTACAGAGAAGTCTTTCATGAAAGGAAGTGTCAGACAATGTAGCAAACCTCACTGCTGTCTTATTCTAAGAAATCTCCACAGCCATCTCAACTTTCAGCAGTCACCTCCCTGATCAGTCAGCAGCCATCAGCACTGAGGCATGAGCATCTACCAGCCAAAAGATTCTCTCTCTCTGAAGGCTCAGATGATTGTTAGCATTTTTTAGCAAAAAAGTACTTTCAATTAAAGTATGTAAGTTTCTTTTTTTAAGAACATAATACTATTGCATATTTAATAAACTATAGTAAAGTTTAAACATAACTTTTATACGCACTGGAAAATTAAAAAAAAATTGTTGTGACTCACTTTATTGCAATGTTTGTTTTACCCTGGTGGTCTGAAACTGAGCCCACATTATCTTTGAGTTACGTGTATACTATCTTACAATGATCAAACTTTATCTAGAACATTTGTTCATTAATAATATTCTGTATTTCTTTCTATATACTTTCCTAAAATAATGTTCATTTCAATTAGCAAAAGTCCTGAGTTCTCTATGCATAGCAAATAAAGCAGTAATAATAAATGGAAAAATAAAAGAATGCAAATGTTTGAATAAATTTATAAATATTTTGTACTGCTTGTAGGATTGCTGCCTTTTAAATGTGCTAAAGTTTTCGTAATTGAGCTGATAGCTAGGATAAATTTGTAGCTTATTTTTTGAAATAAAAGTGTTTAAATATCATGAATCTTCTAGAATTCATATACTTATTTTTCCTTCTAAAAAGAAAGCATTTATTATGTTAAAATATTACTCTGATCATTGCCTTTTGATACATTTGTTTTAGGATAAAAAGAGAAAGTCTTTTATAGACATTATTCACAGAGATAGATGAGTTTGAAAGTACATTTTTATTGCCCACTTTAACTTAATGGGTTCTAGCACATAGAATAAAATAGAGTTTACACTATGCCATTTACATTGGCATTAAATTGGTAAGGCTCACAGGACTCTCATTTGATGGGTTTGCTTGCCAATATAAAAAATGATCTTTGGATTATGTCTGACCCCTTACTGATAGTGCCTAGATGAAAATTCACCCTTTCAAACTAATAAAATCTCATGGTATTGGCATTAATGTCTGATCTGAAATGATAATGAGGGCTACAAGATATCTTCCAAAAAATCTTCAGTTTTCATTTAAACTTGGTAAATGTTGGATCACATTGCCCACTAGTCAATTTATGATGGTTGCTTTCTAATGCAGATTCTTATTTCGTCTGAATTCAAGCCACGTTTGCATTAACTACGGCTGTATGACAACCCCCTTATTAAAAAGTTTCTAGTTTATTATTCTATATCTCATTTTACAATATTACCACAATTATCAATACCAGTCTACAATCCATATAAATATGTAAAAAAAAAAAGTTTAGCCAATAAAACTTACAGAATCATAACATCTTAGAATTAGAAGAATATTTTGGTTAAGGTTTTTAAAATTATATCAAGTGCGTGAAGTGATAAAACACTGTACTGCAAACCAATTCAATTTATGATCATAAACTTCTTTTGTAAATTTGTTGAATACATTTAAAAGGTGATCCTTGCATTATTGCTTTTATGTTAGATCTTTATGTTATGATTTTTTAAAACTACATATTGACTTATATCAATAGATTATTTCAAGAGGAAATGTTATATGTAGTCCAAGAGAGCTTTGTAAAAAACTGTTTATGAATTCATGTGAAAAATGATAACGATAGATTCTGACTGAATTTAAGAAGCTATAAGAGACTGAGTAGAAGAAGCCACGTCTGTCAAATCAATTGGTTGGAAAAAGGGGCTAGTGCACAGCACATTAAATAAAATAATCAGAATTCAATAAAGTCGTAGGTGTTGAGCAGGCACCATTAATACAAAGAGAGATATGTTGTTTTTCATTCAGCCTAGTTGGAGAGAAAGGAATATGAATAGAAAATTAAAATTCTGTGTTAGACTTCTGGTACAAGATGGCAGACTGGTTACATGAAAGTACTTATTCTAGCTCCTGAGACCATATTCAAATGAGAGCAAATGTACTGTGTTTTAAAATACAAAGTCTTTATTCTGAGACAATGAGGGGGCGGCATCACAGGAGAATATGTTTCTACGAAATTTGGCAGAATTGAAAAGAAAACACTGTAACTCTATTACAAAGATTTTATTGAATTTAACAAATACATTCCTGTTTTTATTATGAAAATATTAGTCTCATCTGACTCACATACTTTATATATTCATTGAGAGAAATTTAGTTGCTCCAAAAGATCTGTCTATGAAGAACAACTATCTTTTTAAATACCCAAAACTAATTTAGCAATTCTCTTTTAGATTTTTCTCATGATAAGCCTCCAGCTCCCATTGCCTGATCTACCCACTTCTAGTTGGGAAGAGCAGTTCCCAAGGTTTAGCCTAAACATAAAAATAGTATAAATGTAAGTCTGAAAAGGCCAGTATAAGAAGCTAAGGTAAATATATGAATGCTATAATTAATATCCTAGAAAAATGAGTATGTTGCATCTATGTAAAAGAATGGGATACCTTGGGAAAAAATAAAGTATAATAAAGAACTTTCATATGTGTGTATATATGTGTGTGTGTGCGCATATACATATATATACACACATACGTACATACATATATCCCAAAGCAGATAGTATACAGTTTAGAAAAAAGTTAAAGCTGTCATTCAGAAAGTTGAACAAAACACAAAGATAGAAAAATGTGATAGGAAGAAAAGGTAAAACATCAATTCCCATAGTAAAATACTAAATAGAGTTATAGATAAAAGAAGGAAAGAAGGATAGAGATAAGAGAGGGAATGAGTAGGGAAAATTTAGCAGAGGTATTACAAAAAAAAATCCAGAAATGAAAATGCTCATCATGTATTCACTTTGTGAAAAATAACATATATTTAGACACATTATGATAAAATTTCAAAATATCAAAGATAAGAGAACATCCCAAAAACTTTCAGAGGAGAAACAAAACCGATCAGCTACAACCAAGAATCAGATCATCATCAGACTTATTAATAGTAATAACTAGTAGTAGGAAGCAAAGATGAAAGGCCATCAAATGACATGGAAAAATTATTTCATATTTTTATTCTGAGCCAAGCTAGAAAATTGAATGAGTCTTTTATGAGAACAAAATAGATGTATCTCAGATAATCTAAACTTGAAAATTTTAATTCTTCTCTATCCTTTTTTTTTTAAAGTCACTTAAACATACACACTAGCAAAAAAAATGTAAATAAAATGAAGAGAAAGAAGTGACATCTGGAAAACATCCAGATTCAACCATGAATCTATCTAGTTGAGGAATAACATTCTGTACAAGGATAGCATTTTTATAGAGGCTCAAGATCCAGTCAGGATTGTAAAACAGAAGGAAAGGACACTCAGAAAGGAAATCTTTTGTATTAAGTACAAATGGCAAAATTCCTTCAAAAAATGAGGAGAAGGTAAAGTGATGAAATAAATAACAAGAATATGTTCTGCTATGATTATAGTTACTTTCTGTTTGAGATATACAGGGTTCTGATATTTTCTCTATAAAGAAGGAAATATAAAAATGGTATACTACTTTTTTATTGAAAATATGTAGACTAAAATAATTTATATATTAATTATAAGAACTTACGAATAGTTAAATAATGAAATATAAATTTAACCACCATTGACAAAATCAAGTTGCAGATAACAAACTAAAGCAGCTGAGAGAAACATTGATTAAGGAGATGGAGAGGATATGTGAGTGACTAATGGTATCATCGTATAAAATTAGAAGATTAGAGGTATGGTCTATGGTTGATGGATTAAAGAACAATTCCAGCGTGCCATGTGAAATTTCAGGGGAAATCAGCAGAGGTACCAAGAGTTATGTTACAAATTGGTTTTCCCAAAACAGTACCATCCAGTTATCACACTCTTTTACTCTCAGATGTATTCAAGTTTAGACAATAAATAATGTGACATTTCAGTTATAAATAAACTGAGAACAATAGGAAAGTAAATGGCATGATTTTGTATAAAAATTATTAGTCATAAAAGAAATTTAAGTAGCCACTAGGAAACAGAAAACAGAGAGTTACATATGGAGAATAGCAGTGTGGCTAATTGTTGAAATGGGGTGTTTTTATTTCATTATAAACGTCTTTTTCCTATCTTGATTTTTATCTGTTATAAGTTTTACTTTGACAAAAAATAAAAATACTTATGGTAATTGTTAAGGATATGTAACAAATGGAACTCTTATATACTATCGGTAGAAGTGGGAAATGGTAAAACCACTTTGGAAAATGCTTATTTTGTTTCTACTAAAGCTAAAAAACAATATATCTTATTTCCCAGAAATTTCACCCTTAAATATGGAACACAGCAAAAATCATTATAGAGAAATGACAAGGATATTTATAGGACATTTTTGCAATGTCCCAAAACTCAGAACAGCCAAAATCCATTAATTTCAGGTTAGAAAATATATTAAGACTTACCCATTTTATCAAACACTACACAGAAAGAGAAGGACCATTCTAGAACTACAAGTAATAGCATTGATTAATATCAAAAACACAATATTGAGTAAAAAATATGTAAAAACAAAAGATTAGGTAATCTATTATTCCCTTTCATAGTTCTAACAGGCAAAACAAATCTATAATGTTCGACATCAGAATATTGTTACTTTCATAGAGAATGCAATAGTGACCAGAAAGAGACAAAAGGCCTGTTTTTGCAGTGCTATTAATATATTTTTTCTTTATTTGTATAAGATTTACCTAGATGTTTTCATGATGTGATGACCATGTAATGATTTGCATGTTTTTCTGTACGTATGCTAAATGCCAATAAAATATGCCTAAAATATAGTAGTTTTTACATAGAAGGAAGAACAAAGTTTTTTGACTCAGACAGTAACTATCTGCCTAGAATAATGGTTGGTGAATAACAGGTGAAAGTGTTACAGGAAGAAAATAAAGGAAAGAATGCAAATCTAAATAGTGTATCATATTCAATGAATGATCATTGAGAATAAACTACCCTTAAGGCTTCAGTAGCTAAATTCTGATTATAAGACAGATGACTTGAAAAAAATGTAAAAGCACTTTAACTGGGAGTTTGTCCAGAAAATATATATATATATATATATATATATGTTTATTTACTTACTTTTATTAATTTTGGGGACATAGAATAAAACCAGAGATTTGGGACTTCTAACTCTTCAGAAGTGTATCATACCTAGCCTGGAATGTATTACTGTCAATTCAGAGTTTGTGTTCACTATTAGCCCTTCAATGGGTCAGAAGTCTGTGGGGAATGAAGTTGAGACAGTCTTTCCTCTATTTTTCAGTAGCTTAATGAAGTGAGTGATAGGCTCTGAAAAGGAGATCAGTTGACTGATTTCTTGGCAAGTAGCCACTATGAACTTCTCATTAAAGAGTCTTACTCAATCTTTCCTAAAGGCAGGTGATCTGAATTTTTAGACTGACCACTTACAAGTAGTCTGATCATAGGTTTCCCACAGCTGATGTGTCTCTGTTTCCTCTCTCGGTGGATTATCATAATTATGAGGTGCACAAGTTTGAGTTTCCTAAAAAGGGCGGTTTTCTCCCAAATAAGTTTAATATGCAATATTGTGTTAGCATAGTAATCACTCCAGAATATTCTATGCACCGATCATTTATGAATTTTAGGATGTTAGAGAGGAAATCCAGTGACGAACCATGTGAATTAGAAAAAAAAAATAGCAAAATGTAATTATTAACTTTTCTTAATGAATTAATTCTTAATTAGTGGTGCTTTGATTATTTATTCCCTACACTGTACTACAGTCAAATTCAGTCTAAGTGACATCTCAAGGAACACAAAAGACTGTAAGTTAGCATTTCTCAAGACTTTTATAAGCCATATGGTCAATGCCTTCTTACTTGTGGTTTAATCTGGTGACCATAAATACTTTCAATATCATGTTCTAACAATAGTAAAATTATTTTTCTATAATGTCTTATTTTCTGATAGTGTAGTCCCCTTTTCCCAACTCCTCTCCTTCTCCTAATAGTTAACACTTGTGAAGGAGGAGAGAGGTCAAGATGCATTTACATAAGTTGTGGGTGTTTGCATTTTACTGATTCCTACCTATCTACATCCTTGTCACTGAGAAATTTGAATTATTTCTTCTTTTTCAATACAATCTCTTCTACCAAATAATGTAGTTTCACTTTGGTTGGAACCAATTCTTCCCCAAGATTCACTAGCCCTGTGGAAACTTCTCCTATAAGTTTTAATGAAGCTTGACCTTCTATTTTATCTTCTGTACTAAACTATTTTGTAGTATTTCCAGAGTCAGTCTAAGAACAGGTGAGTTTCACCCCTAGGCTGATTGTATTTCAGCAGAGGTTGAAGTGATCTCTGTATGTCAGGTTGTTAAATCTGTAAAAAGCTATGTGATCTTTAAAAATGAAAGTCAGTACATCAAGGCAATATAGTTCTCTTTTGTCTTTTTATGAACTCATTTACATCCTTTTCTGGACAGCTCTGAAATACAAAAATGACTGCTTTCCTATCCCCACACACTCATGAATGGCCACCAAATATGCAAATACAAAAATTGTCAAAATAAAATATTCTTGTCTTAAGCTTTGCAACCTTTTCAAGGAACTTCATAGTTTAGTGCCTCCATATGAACCTATGGGGGATTATTAAACTGCTATTTCAATGCTTTAAAATAAATTCACAGTTAGTAATGTTCTTCAAGTCTCATTCTAACTTGTTTCTACAGCATCCACCACAATTCAAGATATTTTTATTATGTTATTAGATACATAAATTTTATTTAAACTCTTTTCTTATATCTGAAAAATTTAGAATTCCTATTTCCAGAAATGTACTTAATATAAAGTAGCACTTCAAAAATGTTTGTAGTGCTGTTTAAAAAAAAAAAAAAAAAACTTTTTCTACATTATTTTATATTAAAATTTATAATATAGTTTTGCTCATTTATTTTATATTTATTAAATACAAGCTATGTGCCTACTATATAATCTGTTAAAGGGTTGAAAAAATAAATTATTAAGGTACCTTGGAATGATAATACTTTCTGGTTTTAATTATTTTTTCAGATTGCACTCTTCTTAAAATGAATAAGAGATCAATATGCAATATATGTGTATGTGATAAAATATTTCAATCTCTAAAGCCAAAACTATGAATATCGATTGATTGTCTTTCTAGATTATGAATCTGTATTTCAGAATAGCTTAATAACCTTCTATATTATTAAAAATTACATTTGGTTTCCAGAATGCATTGCTCCTCTTTCCTATCACAGTTGAGTTCTTTATCATCTTTACAGCTGAATTACTGCAGTAGTTCCCTAAAATATTTTCCTAACTCTTTTCTTTG
Organism: Theropithecus gelada; assembly: GCF_003255815.1. Lineage (NCBI taxonomy): Eukaryota > Metazoa > Chordata > Mammalia > Primates > Cercopithecidae > Theropithecus > Theropithecus gelada. Next base: position 130,784,335 of record NC_037668.1, read on the forward strand.
AACCCTGATGCAATGGACCACATTAGAGTTGGTAAACCAGACATTTTTCTCAAACATCTACGTTTCTCGTTCACAGTGCTGAACTCAAAGTGGTCAACCTTCTGCTAAATAGTCCTTTCCATAGTTGATCCTGTGGACAGATAACAAAAAATCTATTAGATTCTCTTTTCCCAGTATATTGAATTTTGAATGTAAAGACTTGAAAGCTAAATTACTTGAATGACAATATTAATATAGAAAGTTATATCTATTAACTCTCACAGTTGAGTTCTTCACAAATATCTTTAATGTCTTACTTCTTAAGGCTTAGTTTTTCAGATCACCCTTGGATACCCCAATATTTAGCCAGTGTATCATTTTGCTTGATATAGAGGGAGTTGATTTCGTAGACCAAAAATAAAATAAAAAATAAAACCCACTTACTCAGATGTAGTCTCCTAATATTGCCATTAGAGTGATCTACTGATGCTAGTATTTCTCAACCAAGTATTTCTCATATACTTCAAATATGCTTGGATGAATGTTTTCAAAATACACATTTCTTGATTCTATCTTCAGAGATTCTGATTCAGTAAATGAGGAGAGAGACATTATTCTAATGCATACACTCTAAAATATAATTTCGATCATGTCACTCATTGCCTGTGACTGATTTCAATAATGGCCACAAATCTTTGCAGTCCCTCTCTTTAAGAGGTAGATCTTTCTCCCCCTAAGCTATATCTTGCCTGGTTTTGCAACTTGCTTTGACCAATAGATGACAATGTGGCAATTCTGAACCTAGGATTCAAGAAGTAACATCCAATCTCTCTGTTCTGGGAAACCTACCAGCACCATGAGAATGAATCAGGCTAGTGTCCTAGGTAATTGGCTCCCTGACTTGATTATCCCAGACAACCAACAACACAAACAGAGCGACTTGGTAGACCAGCAGTTAATGCAGACATAAATAAGCTCTTCTGAGACTAGATAAAGAACCCACAAAACTGAACTCAGATCAAATTGCTGACTGATAGAATCTGGACTAAGAGAAAACAAATAAAAAATGGTTGTTGTTTTAAGACATTAAGGTTTCAGATATTTTATTACACAGTAGTTATTAAATAGCAATTTTTAAACTACTTAGTTTTTGTCATTATATACAGTGATAAAAATTAAGCTCTTTAACATAAAATTTCACTATTTTTTCTTTAATTCCTTTTTATTTTTTCTTTAACTCCATTTCCTCAAATATTGACTAGTGCTTCCTTTATTCTCTAGTAATATCAGGTTCCTCATAATATGGAATGATATTTACGTCTGATGTTGTTTCATGTCCCAACATTAAGTGGCTGAATTTTAAACATTATTTAGGCTCATTGTTTTTTCATCCAGAATGCCTTTCTTAAAATATGAAGTTAAATTACATGGCCATGATCAATTCTCTCTTATCATCTTTTCATGTGAACACTTACTGTATTTCATTATAATTATTTTTATGGGTTAGAATCATCAATTAGACTGTAGCTATTTAAGGACAGTAGTAGTATTTATTAATCTTTGTGCTTGGAACAAAGTGAATCATGATAAATATTTGTTAAGTAAAACAATGAATTTGATAATCTATAACCTAAGATCGGTAACTTAGGGGAACTAAAGGAATACATTTTATACTTTTTGTGCCACTACTGTAGTCTAGGAAGTGTCCTAGTAAATTTGCATGATACTTTTAGTGATGCACTACAAGTACAACTACATAAAAATACAAAAAAAAAATTGTGAAAAAATATAGCATGATGGAAAGGGATCGATGCAGGCAGTATGAAAGAATAGGAAAAGAGAAATAGAATGAGAAAGAAGATATGTAAACTACTGAAATATTTGTAAAATGTATATAAATGTAAAAAATATATTTATAGAATAAACTCCACTTTCTTCAAGTTATTCCTTATTGCAACCTATTTGTATCCTGAGAACCAGTAAGGCTACAATGGACATGACAAATAAATTTTAGTTTATTCTATGAATTAGGTTAAAAAAATATACAAACCATTATTGGAATTACTGATTTTCTATTCTCATCATTTGAAAGCCCTAATACAAAACTGGCCTAGTTTAATTGATGGCTTTCTTCAACTACAAATAGAGCCAATATATTTAACAACTAATGCTTTACTTTTACACATGCACCATAAGATTTGTGACTAAAAATTGGTGAAATAATGAAAAATAGCCTCTTGATCTAAACAAAAAATAGTATTTCACACAGGGATATGTAAATTCACCTTCTACTGTTCTACCTAGTAATCATTATATTTTGGCAGAGTCTCTTAAAATCAGTACTCTTTTGAAGTTGATGCTGCTTCATCCTCAGCAGTTTCACGTCTTTTGTTCTTTACATGGTGGGAGATATGACCATGGCTCTGATTGCAAATATTGCTATACATTAAATAAGGTACACATTCATCAAAATCTTCTGGGAAATGTAAACTTATTGCCTAGAGGTTTTTTTAGCTCATTGTTGAAAGGACTTATTGAAAAATAAAAGTGTTATCAATACAAATCTATACAACATCACAAGTAGCAAAGCATGTCACATGAAATATTCAAGCTGTTAGCTGCATATTGTATGGCAAGACTACTTACTTTCTTTTTCTCATACATGTTTCACATGCACGTATACTGTTATTTCTGACAACCGTGGCCTATCAGTTTAATGCATCTCATGGGTCAAGGCATGTTAAAGTATCACCAGTTAATGTACCAAGAGGCTGGCAGGAGCAGCAACACTGAATATTTCTCCACCGTAGTAGAGCCCTGAAGGATTTAGCTCTCCCTAGCTATGTTTAAGTCCCAGGAAATTTCCCAGGGAGCCTACATGCTAACCTTAAAAGTGATGTAAGTTACCTTGAATCTAGAAAGGGTGAATAAAAGATAGTTTATTGATTATCAATGTTCATCCATGTTAAAGTGAGAATTATATTTTCTTAATATTTATCATACACACAGATAGATGAGATCATGGTAAAAGCTGAAAGCACCAAACAGAAGTCTACTCAGCCCTTTTTGCTTTATGTTATTGCTGCTCCTATTACTATGACAACTACCACTATTACTCATAATTAATGATAAAGTTAGAATAGAAGCTGAACTGAAAGAAATGTTGGGCCAATACCTCTACGCTAAGGCTACTTCAGAAATATTGTTAAATATGGTCATAGTGTACATGGATTAAACCATTTTTTAAGCATCAATTTCTAACAATAATATTGGTAAAATGTAGGAACGAAATATAACATTTATTATTTTTTAAATCTATTTCTTGTATATTCTATTATGAATTCTGAAAGTATAAAAATTCCCTAGAAAAGGTAATTCAAATAAACACATTGGCACTAAATTACTTTAAATATTCATTCATTCTCTGGGGCTGAGGTATGAGCAAGACATCAGACCAGTTGAACTGCTGATTTTAATACTAATTTCATATATATGTTCTACTATAAATGGTAATTATATAAAAATATAATAAATCTTCATTCTTAAATTAGTATTTTTCCAATAGTTTCCAAATTATTTTTTCACTCAGCGACTAAGCGTTACAATGAGAAAAGTAAGTTACAGAATCTTATATTTTTCAAGGGATGAGAATTTAAGATTGTTCTTCCTAAGGTATAGAATGTGAATTTGCCATTTAAACAATATATAATTTCTGAATGGTTATTTTACTTATAATCCTTGAAGTTGTTATAGCCTCTTCTCTTGAATTAAATGCTATTATTGTATGTTTGGCATCCAAATGTTCCAGGTTTTTTTTAGCTCATATAAACCAGTTTTCCCTACAAGCAGTGTCTTCAAATTGACATCATCATTTCCTTCCGGGCCAGTCACTGCATATATAATACTGTATATTTTACTGAATCTTGTTTTGTTAATCTCTGAAATTAAAACGGAAATGAGTGGAAGTACTTTTTAATCCTGCTGTTATGTAGATTAGGTATATTTCTTTAGTAATTCAATACCTGAAGTGCACATTTAATGACAATTCAAATATATATATTTACCAAACTATAATGGATAGTGTGAACTCTGTTTACATACATCAATAAATATTTAAATTGAGATAGATATAATCTTTGGTGTTTTGAATTGGAGTAGCACTAATTCTAACAATGATTTGAAGTAAGTGTAAATTTTTTCTTATTATAATTAACCTTTAATGTAGTTTTTATGGAAAAGTTTAAATTATGTGAGTGGTGCAGTATGTTACAATATCCATTAGGATATTAATTTGCACCATACAGAGATAATTTGTTTTTAAATGCAAATCTTTTCAATGCTTTTATAAGTCATAAAGGCCTAACCAAATATGCATCCATCCTTTGGAGACAGCCTACATGAGAACGCATGAACCGTCTGTGTCAATTAAGCTTCCTACCTCTCTTCCCACTCTTATTTGCAGACAGAATGTCATGGGTTGTGTTTTGTAAACTGAAAAGCAATCATGATAAAAGTATCTAATGATCACAAAGTTTGGAAATATATAACCCTTTTTAAAAATTATTTATTTATTTAATTAATTAATTAATTTATTTATTTTTAGAGACAGAGTCTCACTCCAGTGGCCCAGGCTGGAGAGCAGTGGTGCGATCATGCCTCACTGCAGCCTCAATTTCCTGGGCTCAGGTGTTCCTTACACCACCCTCAGCCTCCCAAGTAGTTGGGACTATAGGCTCATACTACACACCAGTTTAAATTTCTGTATTTTTTTGTAGAGGTGAGTTTTCACAATGTTGGCCAGGATGGCCTCAAACACAGGGGCTCAAGTAATGTGCTCTCCCAGCCTCCCAAAGTGTTGGGATTACAGGGGTGAGCTACCTTACTCTGACAGCCATTTCTTCTTAAAAAAAAAAGTTTATAATATGCTTGCAAATATTAAAATCTGTAAATGAAATTTAAGTAATCAGCTTCGTGTTCTACAGCTTGAACTTGCTCATAAATGTATTTACAAGGCACTAGAAAAGGGTCCTACAAAAGTTTAACCAATTTCCAAAACACTTGGATGGGAAGCTTATTAGTCAGGAAACTACATTCTAGGTAGATTTTTGGGGCAAAGTGAGGAGAGGGATTGGGGAATATATTTTGAAGAGGATAAGAAAGCATGTTGGATTAGTCACTTTTCTAATAAAAATAGACCAATGTGGGAAAATGCAAGCAAATGATAAAGGAGATAAGATTCAAATAGTGGCTCTACAACTAACTGGCTGTGTGACTTTAAATAGGAATTTCATGACTCCAGAAGTCAGTTCCCTAGTATTTTCTCTGTAAAGTGAAGAAATGGCACTTGATTTTCATCTAAACTCCCTGCTAGCCCAATATTCTCATATTCTGTGAAGCAAACAACTGTTCTTACTGCATAATCTTTAACATTTCTACATTTTGAGATTTGTCAACTGCTTTTTCTTAATTTTTCTGAACAAATTCATAATGTTATCAAATATCTGAGGCTTAGATTAGATCCATAGTCCCAAAAAACACTATGAGAAAATTTTAATTCTCTCTGCCTGGAGTTTTATAATAAAGACAGATATGATCAAATACCCATACCAATAAGTGTTTTGTTAAATAAAAAACGTTTTGGTATATCTACAAAAAGCTTTCTCATGTTTTAGGTTTTCTTTTTTTTCTTTTTTCTTTTCTTTTTTTTTTTTGAGAGACGGAGTCTCGCTCTGTTGCCCAGGCTGGAGTGCAGTGGCACGATCATGTTTTAGGTTTTCTAGTAGGGCAATCTCTCTTTAGATTTCAGACCCAAGACTGCCAAGATGTGACAGTTTCTTGTCTGAGATAAAACCTGGAGTTCTTTGTTCTACCTCCAAGAGGATTAAGGAGTGTGGACACCAAGGTGAGGTTAGAGCAAAAGTTTAATAAGTGAAAGAAGAAAGCTCTCTGCCAACAGAGAGGGGTGCCCAAATGGGGTGCCCCCTATGAGGCTGGGGTCCAGGTTTTTTATGGACTGCAAAGGGGAAGAAATGGGCTTAGTCCACGAGTTGTCTTGGAGAACGTGTGACTCAGCTTGACCTGGGACCAATCAAAGGCTGAAGTGATGATTCATAGAAGCCCGACTTACAGTCCAAAAAAAGGAAAGTAGAGTGCCCACCAGAACCCACTGGAGCCCACTGTGCCCATGCCCACCAAAGGAGAAGAAACTTTTTTCTGGGCGCCCACTGACTATTCAAAGAACAAAAGTATTTCTATGCAAGTCCTTGTTCCTTTATCTGAGTGAGCTGGAGGTTTGTGCAAGTTTTTTTTTTTTTTTTTTTTTTTTTTTTCCAAATAGGCTGAAGGCTTTTCTTTCTGTGCAGCCCTGGGCATGTATCCAGGCACGTCACCCTGTGCTAGTTCCCTTTGACATTTTCAAAAATAAATTGACTCATGAAAACTTTAATGTAGTTGATTGAGCACAGATCTGAAAACTAACATAAAATTGCCTAGTTTTATAGTGTCAACTACTCTTTTTCTCTATTTCTTCATATGAAAAACAGGGAGACTAATAAGACCTACCTTGTATTGTTGGTAATGTTGCTATAGAGTAGCAATAATGTTTATAAAATTTTACACACAACTACTAATGAAGAAAGTAATAAATAAGTTATCTTTGTAATACAAAGTACAATCTTGGATATAAAAATTCGGTTACAGAGCTCAAATTTTGTGATATTATGATTCTGGGTAAGCAGTGAAAAAATGGTCAGAAATTAAAATCAAGGAAGTCTAGTATATTTATTTTATTTTTATTTTCTTTTTTCTTTTTTTTTCCAAGATGGAGTCTCACTCTGTCACCCAGGCTGGAGTGAAGTCGTGCGGCCTCAGCTCACCGCAACCTCCACACCTCAGGTACCAGTGATTCTCCTGCCTCAGCCTCCCAAGTAGCTGGGACTACAGACATGGGCCACCATGCCTGGCTAATTTTTGTATTTTTAATAGAGGTGGGGTTTTACTATGTTATCCTATTTTATATTTAATAGTATATACTAAGATGTTATGTCCAATAAATTCAAATCTATAGTGCCTCAAACAAAATAAAATTTTACGTCTCTTAAATATCAAATTCTAATAGTGAGTGACCTGGGGCTGGTAGACGTCTCATGAGGACATCCAGGGAATGCTGCTTTCCATGTTGAAAGTGATTCCTCATCTCTGAGGGCTTATCCTCCTCCACATGGTTGAAGTTGACTCATCAGCACTACATCTGCATTTCTTCCTACTTAGTGGAGAAATTAAGGCATGACAGGGCAAATTCATTCCTCTTTAAGATTGTAATCTAACAGCTGAAGCTATTATTTCTACTTATATACCAATGGCTAGAGTTTAGGGAAAGCTTGGATACATAACTTCTAGCCAAGCAATCATGTACCAGAGTAATAGATTCTGTTGCTAAAATGAACAAGGGGAAATCAGATATAGAAGGACAATTAGAAATGTCTGTTAAAATGATATTTCTCAGTAATGTTCACTCTAATGATAACCAATCTAAGCAGGATCCTAGACCTCTTTGTTCTTAGGATATTTCTGGAGAAAAGGGCATATGTTCATTCACAGTTAGTTCCTACTAATGGCTAAGGCATGTATTCACATTAATTCACTCTAAGTATATATATTATTGAACAGGCTCCTGACCAAGCCTTGTGCCAAGTTATTGATATTCAAGAATATTCATATGTAATCAATGTTTTTGAGTATGGTGACTTTGCATAGCTAAACTTATTTTGTGGGAGATATGAATAGAAACAAATACTGCAATTATAATACAAAGTTGTAAGTGCTCTAAGGGGTATGAGTGAGAAGAAGAGGGTGGGAGTGGAGAAGCCTTCACCATAAGGTAGTTATTTGAACTAAATGTCAAATCGTGGTATTATTATGTGTTCATTAGAAGAAAACATACCAAAAAAAAAAAAAAAAAAAAAGGAAATGGAAGTAGAAATACTGAAGGTATAATGATATCAAAGAGTGTGATGCTTTTTAGGACACTGTTGCTTTAGCTATGTTTGAAACAGTGAATATACAAAACCAAGTGATAAATATAGCTGGGATAAGAATATGAAGAGTCTAAATTATCAATGTAAATAATTTGGACTTGATGCAGACATTTGAAAACTATTGGATATCTTTAAGCAGAATTTCCTCATAATTCAGGCTTCACTTTAGAAATAAAACTCTGATAGAATTGAAGATTGGTAATAAAAGATAAGAGAAGAATCTGGACAACTAAAACGTGGCGACAACAATATCAGGTCAGACACGGTGATCATCTCAGTGGAGTGAAGAGGAGAAAAATTAAAAAGGACATTTTAAGAACTAGAATTTAAGGACTAATTTAATTCAGTGCTGGGAAGTTGGGGGTTTTCATCGTTTAGTATTACCTAAAATGTTGAGCTTTGCTATATGATAAAGGGATGCCATTGCATAGGATCCAAAAAAAAAAAAAAAAAAAAAAAGCGAGGGGACAGTCAACACTCTACTCAAGGTTTTTACATAGTATATCCATAATGAAGGTAAAAAGGTGCTATGTAAGCTAGCAAATAATTCTATTTTTTTATTGAACTGTAGCTGTAGCTTTAATTCATTTACTAATGTATAGTGTTTTTTTTTCTGTTCTCCAATATAACCTGTCCTTATAGGCACACATATAATAAATAAGATCAGCATGCTAGCCTATGTCAAGTGGTAAGGAAGGAGGAGATAGGCTTCTATGTTTTATTATGGTGAGTTTAGGCAAGTTAAGACTTGTATTCTTTATGCTTAAGATCTCAGAGTAGGAGTTACATAAAAAGCATTTGTCTAGCCCTATTAAGCATTATTAGAGAATAAAAACTATTTATATATTTGAGGAAAAAGTGTTTTCTTTGTTTATCTTAATGTTCTTTTTTTTTTCTTATATTTTTTTTTGAGACGGAGTCTCGCTCTGTTGCCCGGGCTGGAGTGCAGTGGCCGGATCTCAGCTCACTGCAAGCTCTGCCTCCCGGATTTACGCCATTCTCCTGCCTCAGCCTCCCGAGTAGCTGGGATTACAGGCGCCAGCCAACTCACCCGGCTAGTTTTTTTTTTTTTTTTTTTTGTATTTTTTTAGTAGAGACGGGGTTTCACCGTGTTAGCCAGGATAGTCTCGATCTCCTGACCTTGTGATCCACCCGTCTCGGCCTCCCAAAGTGCTGGGATTACAGGCTTGAGCCACCGTGCCCGGCCTCTTAATGTTCTTTGAATGCCACAATGCATTAACGGAAGTTCTAAATGTCTGGAATGGGAGGAACTTGGTTTACATTTTTTAGCTATGTGCTCTGCTAAGCACCCAGATAATTTTCAGAAATGTTCCCCAAAGCCAAGAAAAGTCAGGGAAAAAGAAAAATAGAAGAGAAAAGAGTGAGGGAGGGCAGGAGAAAAGAAAGAAAGAATTGCTGGGGTGAGAGGAGATAGAAGGGACTTGTAATTTGGACAAGTTAACCCATGGTAATGAAGAGTAATTGCTAAACAGGGTACTTTCTCTGTAGTTTGATTTGTGCATATCTTATTATAAGGTATACTTTTGTGTCTGGCTGCATTTGAGCATTTACTTTAACTCAGTAAGTTTTAGCAGAAAACTTAATTCAATAGATTTTGAGAGCATTCACTTGTTAATGTCTTCAAATCTTATTAAGGAGTTTTACTTCACACCAATTTCAAATTTAAATCCTTTTATAGGAAGAGATGCAAAAAGTAATTATCTATTTCAATTATTTCCTTGGAATATATTTGTTAAAATCATGAAATAAAACAAATTTTCTTATGGGAGTTGGTTAAGCTGTATTGAAACCCAGCTAAATAGTCATTATGATTTTTCAATTCTGGTTAATTCTCACCGTTAAGAAAATGCACAGTTTTCATTGACTTCAGGGAGGAAATTTTGACTAAATTTTCTCCGTGCTAAATTGAAGACTCCTGAAAGGCAACCTAACAGAGTAAGTGTATTAGTCTGTTCTCATTCTGTTATGAAGAAATACCTGAGACTGGGTAAATTATAAAGGAAAGACGTTTAATTGACTCACAGTTCCGCATTGCTAGGGTGGCCTCAGGAAACTTACAATCATGGTGGAAGGCAAAGGAGAAGCAGGCACTTTCTTCACAGGGCGGCAAGATGGAGAGAGTTCCAGTAGGGGAAATGTCAGATACTTATAAAACCATCAGATCTCCTGAGAACTCACTCAACATCACGAGAACATAAAGGGGGAAACCATTCCCACGACCCAATTACTTCCACCTGGTTCCACCCTTGACACGTGGAGATTATTTCAATTCAAGGTGGGATTTTGGTGGTGAAACAGAGCCAGATCGTATCTGTGAGCCAAGATATCTACATTCATCATCAAAACGGGACCTTCAGAATTTCCTCAGTGAGGTTACCCTAGCCATGTATATCCATGCCGTATCACACTGACAAGATTCACTAAGGTCTGTCATAAGGAAGGCATCCAAATTGAATAGCATTTTATAATTGAGGAGCACTAGAGAGAAAAGGTGTGATCATAACATAAGATTTGTTCTGCTTCACCCCAGAAGTCCACAGATGGGAAAAATGAGGGCAGCTTTAATTTGCTAGAAGAAAGCAACTGCTGTATTTTGAGTATATATCAAACCCTGAGAGATTAAAGTTCTTGTTTCAGCTCTCCATCTAATGGATTATAGTATACAAAGTTCAGATTTTTTTTTTGTTATTGCTTTTAAAGTTTTCTAACATGATTGATAGCTTTAACAAAAAAGTATCTATTAAGTGTGCAATATAGTTGCTTTCTCTCACATAGACAGTCTTGTTTGGAATCAGTTTCTTTTGATGTAGTTTTAAAGAAATATTTACCTTTAATAGGAACACTAGATATTTTTTCAATGCAGATGCTTTTTTTTCTTTTATAAAGACAGCAATAATCTGTAGTACAAAGAATTAAAATTTAAAACTTACTACTCTGTTGAATGAAGACTTTGATTTATAGGTCATAAATTTTAGAAAGTTTTTAAAACTAATTTTACAAATTATTTTAGGCAATTTACATGACATTCATTATAACAGAATGGTTTCTATGCACTTTTCTTAGTCTTGTATAAATATTAGAAGTGTTTGCAAGATAGAAAAATTATTTATCTCTTACAGACATATACATAATGTCACTGTGTGTATATGTATGTCTCTGTATATCTGTATATAGATATAGAGATTTTATATCTATATATGTTTTATATATTACATATAGATTTTATATCTATATAGGTGTTATATAATCATTTTATATATATTATATATATAGAGAGAGAGAAAGAAATAATTGCTGAGGGCATTATTATGTTTAAAATGTAAACATAATATACTTAGTAGTACTTCCTTATCTGCAGTTTTGCTTTCTGCAGTTTTAATTACTTACAGTCAACTGTGGTCTGAAAATACATGTAATATGGTATTTTGATAAAAAAAGAGTGATCACATTCACATTGTAGTACCTTGTTATATTGTTCTATTTTATTATTTTTATACTGTTGTTCATCTCTTACTGCACCTAATTTATAAGTTTAACATCATAGGTATGTATATAGATTAAAATACAATGATATATAGGATTTGGTACTATCTGTGGTTTCTGCCATGCACTGTGGTTCTTGGAATGTATCCCCCAAGGATAAGAGGGCACAACTCTATCTTCTTACCATATATATATGGTAATATTATATATGTGTGTGTGTCTGTGTGTGTGTGTGTGTGTGTGTAGAACTACATAATGTATACAGCTAAGACCCCATTTCCCTAATACTGGCTATTCTTTTGCTGAGCTGAGCATTTCTCATATTCACTATCCTTGTATCTCTTGAATGTGGCTTTTAAGCTCATGCAGTATCTTTTCCTAACATTGTGTGGACGTGCTTTAAGAACTAAGTCCTGGTCTTCTTTACCTTTGCAGCCCCAGAATCCCCTCACAATGCTTGCTATTGACTAAGTCCTAAATTACAGCTTCTTTACTATATGAATACATAAAGAATGCATGAATAGATACATAAATGCCATTTGAATAGTTTTATTTTGTGTGTGCATCTAATGAAACATTCTTGTACCACCTAGGCTAAAATACATGATTTATATGAATAAAGGATAAATAAACATAAGTATAAAATAGTTTAATTTTGCTTTAATCTTGTTTTTATTTTTTAGAGATGGGATCTCACTCTATCACCTAGCCTTGAGTGCAGTGGAACAGTCATAGCCCACTGCAGCCTCAAACTCCTGGGCTCAAGGAATCTTTTTGCCTCAGCATCCCAAGTAGCTGGGACTATAGGAATGCACAGCCATGCCTATTTTTAAAATTTTTGTAGAGATAGAGTCATGCAATATTGCCCAGGCTGGTCTGGAAATCAATGGCTTCAAGCAATCCTCCCCACTCTGCCTTCAGAGTCTTTGGAATTACAGGCATGACCACCGTACCCAGCCCTTACATTGGCTTATAAAATGTCTATAACCAGAAAGAGAATCTTTTTTTCAGAGTCTCGCTCTGTCACCAAGGCTGGAGTTCAGTGGTGCAATCTCAGCTCACTGCAACCTCCACTTCCCAGGTTCAAGCAATTCTCTGCCTCAGTCTCTCGAGTAGCTGGGAGAACAGGTGCCCGTCAACACGGCTAATTTTTGTATTTTTAGTAGAGATAGGGTCTCACCACCTTGGCCAGGTTTATCTTCAACTCCTGATCTTGTGATCCTCCCGCGTCGCTTCCCAAAGTGCTGGGATTGCAGGCATGAGCCACCACTCCAAGACAGTAAAATATTTTATTAAGTTATTTTTTAGTTATCAAGTTCTTAAGAATGCATTAAAAGTTCTAAGAAAATCTTTTTATATTTAATCTTACATATACCAATCACTCTATTCTGCGTTCATATTTCAACTTTCTAAAAAGGCTATCCTATGGTAGAATAATTTTCAGTAAGGGTGCAAAGACCATTCAATAAGGAAAGGACAGCGTTTTCATCAAATGGTCTCAAAAGAAAGATGAGTCTCAAAAATATATGTGTATATTTATGTTCATGGGAATTTTGTTTGTAATAGCTAGAAAGTGGAAGCAACCCAGTGCCCATAGACAGATGAATAGATAAGGAAAATATGATATATACATGCAGTGGAATAGTATTAATCCTTAAAACGTAAGATTCCAACACAAACTACAATGTAGGTGACCTTTGAGAACGTTATGCTAAGTGAAATAAACCAGTCATAAATAGACAAATTTTGTATGATTCCACTTCCATGAGACACCTAAAACAGACAAATTCCTAAAGACAAAAAATGGAATGGTAGTTGTCAGGGCATGGAGGGAGGGAAAAATGAGGATTTATTATTTAATAAGTCTAGAGTTTCAGTTCTGCAATATTAAAGGAGGTCTGGAGAAGGATGTTGGTGAAGATCATATAATATGAATGTATTTCGGGGGCGGAGCAAAATGGCCGAATAGGAACAGCTCCAGTCTCCAACTCCCAGCGCGAGCGACACAGAAGACCCGTGATTTCTGCATTTTCAACTGAGGTACTGGGTTCGTCTCACTAGGGAGTGCCGGACAATCAGTGCTGGTCAGCTGCTGCAGCATGACCAGCGAGAGCTGAAGCAGGGCGAGGCATCGCCTCACCTGGGAAGCGCAAGGGGGAAGGGAATCCCTTTTTCTAGCCAGGGGAACTGAGACACACAACACCTGGAAAACCGGGTAACTCCCACCCCAATACTGCACTTTAAGGAAACGGGCACACCAGGAGATTATATCCCACATCTGGCTGGGAGGGTCCCACGCCCAGGGAGCCTCCCTCATTGCTAGCACAGCAGTCTGTGATCTACCCGCAAGGCAGCAGCGAGGCTGGGGGAGGAGCGCCCGCCATTGCTGAGGCTTAAGTAGGTAAACAAAGCCGCTGGGAAGCTCGAACTGGGTGGAGCTCACAGCAGCTCAAGGAAACCTGCCTGTCTCTGTAGACTCGGCCTCTGGGGACAGGGCACAATAAACAACCACAAAAGCAGCAGAAACCTCTGCAGATGCAAACGACTCTGTCTGACAGGTTAGAAGAGAGCAGTGGATCTCCCAACATGGAGGCTGAGATCTGAGAACGGACAGACTGCCTGCTTAAGTGGGTCCCTGACCCCTGAGTAGCCTAACTGGGAGACATCTCCCACTAGGGGCAGTCTGACACCCCACACCTCACAGGGTGGAGTACCCCCATGAGAGGAAGCTTCCAAAGCAAGAATCAGACAGGTACACTCGCTGTTCAGCAATATTCTATCTTCTGCAGCCTCTGCTGCTGACACCCAGGCAAACAGGGTCTGGAGTGGACCTCAAGCAATCTCCAACAGACCTACAGCTGAGGGTCCTGACTGCTAGAAGGAAAACTAACAAACAGGAAGGACACCTACACCAAAACCCCATCAGTACGTCACCATCATCAAAGACCAGAGGCAGATAAAACCACAAAGATGGGGAAAAAGCAGGGCAGAAAAGCTGGAAATTCAAAAAATAAGAGCACATCTCCCCCGGCAAAGGAGCGCAGCTCATCGCCAGCAACGGATCAAAGCTGGACGGAGAATGACTTTGACGAGATGAGAGAAGAAGGCTTCAGTCCATCAAACTTCTCAGAACTAAAGGAGGAATTATGTACCCAGCGCAAAGAAACTAAAAATCTTGAAAAAAAAGTGGAAGAATTGATGGCTAGAGTAATTAATGCAGAGAAGGTCATAAACGAAATGAAAGAGATGAAAACCATGACACAAGAAATACGTGACAAATGCACAAGCTTCAGTAACCGACTCGATCAACTGGAAGAAAGAGTATCAGCGATTGAGGATCAAATGAATGAAATGAAGCGAGAAGAGAAACTAAAAGAAAAAAGAAGAAAAAGAAATGAACAAAGCCTGCAAGAAGTATGGGATTATGTAAAAAGACCAAATCTATGTCTGATTGGGGTGCCTGAAAGTGAGAGGGAACATGGAACCAAGTTGGAAAACACTCGTCAGGATATCATCCAGGAGAACTTCCCCAACCTAGTAGGGCAGGCCAACATTCAAATCCAGGAAATACAGAGAACACCACAAAGATACTCCTCGAGAAGAGCAACTCCAAGACACATAATTGCCAGATTCACCAAAGTTGAAATGAAGGAAAAAATCTTAAGGGCAGCCAGAGAGAAAGGTCGGGTTACCCACAAAGGGAAGCCCATCAGACTAACAGCAGATCTCTCAGCAGAAACTCTATAAGCCAGAAGAGAGTGGGGGCCAATATTCAACATTCTTAAAGAAAAGAATTTTAATCCCTGAATTTCATATCCAGCCAAACTAAGTTTCATAAGTGAAGGAGAAATACAATCCTTTACAGATAAGCAAATGCTTAGAGATTTTGTCACCACTAGGCCTGCCTTACAAGAGACCCTGAAGGAAGTACTAAACATGGAAAGGAACAACCGGTACCAGCCATTGCAAAAACATACCAAAATGTAAAGACCATCAAGGCTAGGAAGAAACTGCATCAACTAACGAGCAAAATAACCAGTTAATATCATAATGGCAGGATCAAGTTCACACATAACAATATTAACCTTAAATGTAAATGGACTAAATGCTCCAGTTAAAAGACACAGACTGGCAAACTGGATAAAGAGTCAAGACCCATCAGTCTGCTGTATTCAGGAGACCCATCTCACATGCAGAGACATACATAGGCTCAAAATAAAGGGATGGAGGAAGATTTACCAAGCAAATGGAGGACAAAAAAAGCAGGGGTTGCAATACTAGTCTCTGATAAAACAGACTTTAAACCATCAAAGATCAAAAGAGACAAAGAAGGCCATTACATAATGGTAAAGGGATCAATTCAACAGGAAGAGCTAACTATCCTAAATATATATGCACCCAATACAGGAGCACCCGGATTCATAAAGCAAGTCCTTAGAGACTTACAAAGAGACTTAGACTCCCATACAATAATAATGGGAGACTTCAACACTCCACTGTCAACATTAGACAGATCAACGAGACAGAAAGTGAACAAGGATATCCAGGAATTGAACTCATCTCTGCAGCAAGCAGACCTAATAGACATCTATAGAACTCTTCACCCCAAATCAACAGAATATACATTCTTCTCAGCACCACATCGCACTTACTCCAAAATTGACCACATAATTGGAAGTAAAGCACTCCTCAGCAAATGTACAAGAACAGAAATTATAACAAACTGTCTCTCAGACCACAGTGCAATCAAACTAGAACTCAGGACTAAGAAACTCAATCAAAACCGCTCAACTACATGGAAACTGAACAACCTGCTCCTGAATGACTACTGGGTACATAACGAAATGAAGGCAGAAATAAAGATGTTCTTTGAAACCAATGAGAACAAAGATACAACATACCAGAATCTCTGGGACACCTTTAAAGCAGTGTGTAGAGGGAAATTTATAGCACTAAATGCCCACAAGAGAAAGCTGGAAAGATCTAAAATTGACACTCTAACATCACAATTAAAAGAACTAGAGAAGCAAGAGCAAACACATTCGAAAGCTAGCAGAAGGCAAGAAATAACTAAGATCAGAGCAGAACTGAAGGAGATAGAGACACAAAAAACCCTCCAAAAAATCAATGAATCCAGGAGTTGGTTTTTTGAAAAGATCAATAAAATTGACAGATTGCTAGCAAGACTAATAAAGAAGAAAAGAGAGAAGAATCAAATTGATGCAATAAAAAATGATAAAGGGGATATCACCACCGACCCCACAGAAATACAAACTACCATCAGAGAATACTATAAACACCTCTATGCAAATAAACTGGAAAATCTAGAAGAAATGGATAATTTCCTGGACACTTACACTCTTCCAAGACTAAACCAGGAAGAAGTTGAATCCCTGAATAGACCAATAGCAGGCTCTGAAATTGAGGCAATAATTAATAGCCTACCAACCAAAAAAAGTCCAGGACCAGATGGATTCACAGCTGAATTCTACCAGAGGTACAAGGAGGAGTTGGTACCATTCCTTCTGAAACTATTCCAATCAATAGAAAAAGAGGGAATCCTCCCTAACTCATTTTATGAGGCCAACATCATCCTGATACCAAAGCCTGGCAGAGACACAACAAAAAAAGAGAATTTTAGACCAATATCCATGATGAACATCGATGCAAAAAATCCTCAATAAAATACTGGCAAACCAGATTCAGCAACACATCAAAAAGCTTATCCACCATGATCAAGTGGGCTTCATCCCTGGGATGCAAGGCTGGTTCAACATTCGCAAATCAATAAACATAATCCAGCATATAAACAGAACCAAAGACAAGAACCACATGATTATCTCAATAGATGCAGAAAAGGCTTTTGACAAAATTCAACAGCCCTTCATGCTAAAAACACTCAATAAATTTGGTATTGATGGAACGTACCTCAAAATAATAAGAACTATTTTTGACAAACCCACAGCCAATATCATACTGAATGGGCAAAAACTGGAAAAATTCCCTTTGAAAACTGGCACAAGACAGGGATGCCCTCTCTCACCACTCCTATTCAACATAGTGTTGGAAGTTCTGGCTAGGGCAATCAGGCAAGAGAAAGAAATCAAGGGTATTCAGTTAGGAAAAGAAGAAGTCAAATTGTCCCTCTTTGCAGATGATATGATTGTATATTTAGAAAATCCCATTGTCTCAGCTCAAAATCTCCTTAAGCTGATAAGCAACTTCAGCAAAGTCTCAGGATACAAAATTAATGTGCAAAAATCACAAGCATTCTTATACACCAGTAACAGACAAACAGAGAGCCAAATCATGAATGAACTTCCATTCACAATTGCTTCAAAGAGAATAAAATACCTAGGAATCCAACTTACAAGGGATGTAAAGGACCTCTTCAAGGAGAACTACAAACCACTGCTCAGTGAAATAAAAGAGGACACAAACAAATGGAAGAACATACCATGCTCATGGATAGGAAGAATCAATATCGTGAAAATGGCCGTACTAGTAGCCCAAGGTAATTGATAGATTCAATGCCATCCCCATCAAGCTACCAATGAGTTTCTTCACAGAATTGGAAAAAACTGCTTTAAAGTTCATATGGAACCAAAAAAGAGCCCGCATCTCCAAGGCAATCCTAAATCAAAAGAACAAAGCTGGAGGCATCACGTTACCTGACTTCAAACTATACTACAAGGCTACAGTAACCAAAACAGCATGGTACTGGTACCAAAACAGAGATATAGACCAATGGAACAGAACAGAGTCCTCAGAAATAATACCACACATCTACAGCCATCTGATCTTTGACCAACCTGAGAGAAACAAGAAATGGGGAAAGGATTCCCTATTGAATAAATGGTGCTGGGAAAATTGGCTAGCCATAAGTAGAAAGCTGAAACTGGATCCTTTCCTTACTCCTTATACGAAAATTAATTCAAAATGGATTAGAGACTTAAATGTTAGACCTAATACCATAAAAACCCTAGAGGAAAACCTAGGTAGTACCATTCAGGACATAGGCATGGGCAAAGACTTCATGTCTAAAACACCAAAAGCAACGTCAGCAAAAGCCAAAATTGACAAATGGGATCTAATCAAACTAAAGAGCTTCTTCACAGCAAAAGAAACTAACATCAGAGTGAACAGGCAACCTACAGAATGGGAGAAAATTTTTGCAATCTAGTCATCTGACAAAGGGCTTATATCCAGAACCTACAAAGAACTCAAACAAATTTACAAGAAAAAAACAAACAACCCCATCAAAAAGTGGGCAAAGGATATGAACAGACATTTCTCAAAAGAAGACATTCATACAGCCAACAGACACATGAAAAAGTGCTCATCATCACTGGCCATCAGAGAAATGCAAATCAAAACCACAATGAGATACCATCTCACACCAGTTAGAATGGCAATCATTAAAAAGTCAGGAAACAACAGGTGCTGGAGAGGATGTGGAGAAATAGGAACACTTTTACACTGTTGGTGGGATTGTAAACTAGTTCAACCATTATGGAAAACAGTATGGCGATTCCTCAAGGATCTAGAACTAGATGTACCATATGACCCAGCCATCCCATTACTGGGTATATACCCAAAGGATTATAAATCATTAAATCATGCTGCTATAAAGACACATGCACACGTATGTTTATTGCGGCACTATTCACAATAGCAAAGACTTGGAATCAACCCAAATGTCCATCAGTGACAGATTGGATTAAGAAAATGTGGCACATATACACCATGGAATACTATGCAGCCATAAAAAAGGATGAGTTTGTGTCCTTTGTAGGGACATGGATGCAGCTGGAAACCATCATTCTTAGCAAACTATCACAAGAACAGAAAACCAAACACCACATGTTCTCACTCATAGGTGGGAACTGAACAATGAGATCACTTGGACTCGGGAAGGGGAACATCACACACTGGGGCCTATCATGGGGAGGGGGGAGGGGGGAGGGATTGCATTGGGAGTTATACCTGATGTAAATGACGAGTTGATGGGTGCTGACGAGTTGATGGGTGCAGCACAGCAACATGGCACAAGTATATATATGTAACAAACCTGCACGTTATGTACATGTACCCTAGAACTCAAAGTATAAAAAAAAAAAAAAAAGAATGTATTTCATACCACTAAGCTCTATACATAAAATGGCATTTTTTAAATTTTTTTTTTTTTAATTTTTTGAGACAGAGCCTTGCTCTGTCGCCCAGGCTGGAGTGCAGTGGCGCGATCTCGGCTCACTGTAAGCTGTACCTCCTGGGTTCACGCCATTCTCCTGCCTCAACCTCCCGAGTAGGTGGGACTACAGGCACCTGCCACCAAGCCCAGCTTACTTTTTGTATTTTTAGTAGAGTCGTGGTTTAACCGTGTTAGCCAAGATGGTCTCGATCTCCTGACCTTGTGATCAGTCTGCCTCGGTCTGTCAAAGATAATATTTATATTATGAGTGTTTTATCACAACAAAAAATGGAGGAAAAAGGACTACACTATGTTTTTGTAAAATATTGTTACAGGTTTGAGGTCTACTTTTTGTTTTTGGAATACATTTGCTTGTTAGTCAAATTTGGGCGTGATGCTGTCCAATCCTTTTCTTCCTTGATACATAATGAAGAATATAGCATGCTGAGAATAGCACTGCATGATAAAAAATGTACTGGGTTATAAGGCAGAAAATGTGTGTGTTTTCTTTCTGAATGACTCAAGCAGGTTATTTAGGATCTCTGACTCTACTAGTTGGATAGTGATAGATTTGAGCTTGAATTAACTTTAGCACTTCCTTTCTGATGTATGTTACTAGATTGTTTCTAAATAGTTGATTAGAATGCTAAATCTGAGATAGTTAAGAGATTTATTGAGAAAAAAATAAATTATAGCATCATAAACAGGAAGCAGTGTGTAGACCTGTCACTTCCTTATGCAAATTTGCAACTCAACTTCTTTCCAACCTACACAGAAACCAATATACAGGAAATGTTCTCACTTGTGAAAGGCTAGATCCAATAAAAGGAAAAGAAGAGACCCGAATTCTCTCTGTACTTTTTAGCCTAGTCCTTTTTGCCCTTAACTGTAATGCCTGTACGTCTTAAATGTGATTCTGCCCCAGGACTTATACCACTGAGTTGAAAATCACTGGACAGGGAAAGTTGTTATGTTGAGTTCTAACTAAAACAAGATTTTACTGGTTTACTTGGCGGGTCTATTCATCCTTTGCTTAGTTTAAAATTTGAGGGGAAAAAAAAGGAAAGATTGCTTAGTTTAACAATGTAATTTGTTAATCTGTGATTTAGTGTATACCCAATCATTATGCATTTTCTTTCATTTGTTTAACCATTACATTATCTTTTCAGTAAATTAGCTTTTAATTTTGCAAATTCACACATGAATACTCCTTAAAGAAGGTTTATTACATTGGCTCATTGTCTCTGTGATTCTGATAATCACTGCAAATGAAAGCTTTCCAACATCTCTTTCTGACGTTACCTTTCTCCCTGCAGCTAAAGAAAGAAACATGGTATAATCCACATGCAACTTTTGGGCCTTTATAATATGTTTTTTAGAATATTAACCATTTTCCCAGGTCCTTCTCTAGCTCGAAGTTTTGTAATTGGAAATTTATCTAGAATTTGAAAGTAAGTAATGTGTATGTATAAACATATGTATGTACAATGTATCTAGATATATTATAAAACACACATGTGTATGTTTTTTGCACATATACATACCATCCATACATATGGTAAATGATGGCTTGTAATTTGATAGTAAAAGATAAAATATTTTTATTTTATTTTATAGTATTTTTATTGATTGATAGTACAAGACGTTCTCCAAAGCTCTTGACTGCATCAATTCTGCCCCATCTTAGTTTGCCTATTTTCCATATATATCTATATGATTGTACCTGGTACTCTGTTGTGTATTTACTTTATAAATTTAATATTCAGTAGAAGTTTGTCAGAACATGGTATGGCATCATCAACAGCTGTATTTATTTTATCAAATCCATTCTGTCTTTAATCTTTGAATAGTATTTAATTCAATAAGAGCTCACTAATAGTAACTATGAACAGAGCTGAGAACTGAGACAATTACATTGAAAAGGGAAGTCAGTAACGTAAATATGTATTCCCTTGTCTTCAGGGAATACATTCCCAGTGGAAGTCTGAAACTGTGGATACTGAATGCTATTTACACTATGTGTTTTCCTATACACGCATACCTATGATAACATCTAATTTATAAATTAGGCACAGTAAGAGATTAATAATAATAAATAATAATACAAGTAAACAATTATAGCAATGTAGTGTAATAAAATTTAGGTGAATATGGTCTCTCTTTCTCTCTCTCTCTCTCAAAATATCCTGTACTGTATTCAACTATTTTCAGACTTCTGTTGATGACTGGTAATTGGAATCACAAAAGGCAAAATGCAAATAAGGGAGGGCTACTATATTTTCAGAATGGGTCAAATGCTACAGAAGTAATTATCTGAGGTATTCACAGAAAAGATACAATGTCAAACTCGTCTAGGGCACGTAAGAGACTGTTTTACTTTGAAAATTTTTAGAAAATGTAACACATAAAATATTTCACGAAAACAAAACAATGAATTCCTTGAGGTGTTTTCTCAGGAGGTAGACAGAGAGAGAGAATGAACAGAAGAAAAACTGTACAGTCTTTAATACACCAACAATTGTATACATTGTTTTATATAAAGTTAATTCGTACATAAAATTTAAATTTTTATTTATACAGTCTTTGTTATCAATAAAGATAAAATTAATGAAAATAATCCATATATTGTGCCTATTGTGATGTTATCATATATAGGTTTATATCTGATGTATTTAATAAGAAGAAATAAAATATTTCAGTTAATTATTTTAAAAAGTTTGAGCAATGTACATTGCATTTTTCTTATATAATAATAAGGAAAATTTACCATTTTATTTTAGTGCTAAACTATTCCTGCATAGTTGATTATTTTAATGCTGTACTTCAGACTCAATATTTAAGAATAAAGAATCTAAACTCATTTTATGTTATATTCTGTCAGGTGGAATGCTCTTGGATAGCATTTTTGTACTTCTAGAATGCAGTAATAGTAATTCATCTTAGTAATAATAATTTGAGATATTGCAGTGTCTAAAATTTCTTCTAAACCATCACAAATAGATTAATGTTTGTTATGACTTTAGTGTTAAATGCATTTTATTATCTTGTAATTCTTGAGAACTTGTGATTACATATATAAAAAATTATTATTAGTGCATTTGTTTAGTAGGGCTGCCAAAATAAAATACCACAGACTGAGTGGGTTAAGCAACACAAATTTATTTCTTAGAGTTCTAAAAGCATCAATTCTAAGACCAAGGTGTCATCAAGCTGCTTTCCTTCTGAGGTCCGTCTCTCTTTGGGCTAGCAGATGGCATCTTTCCAGCTGCATTGCCACATGGTCTCTGCTCTGGGTGTTTATACCACTGGTGTCTCTGTTTCTTTGTCCATCCTCTTCCTCTAAGAAAACCAGTTAGTCTGGATTAGAGCCTATGCTAAAAGTCTCATTCTAATATATTTACCTTGAAGATATCATCAGTTCATTTCAGATTCCCACAGTAAAGTGAATATCACAATAAAGTGATTCACAAATATTTTGGTTCTTACATGCATACAAAAGTTATGTCTACACAATACTATAGTCGATTGTGTGCAATAGCATTATGTCTTTAAAAAGTATATGCCTTAATTTAAAAATATGTTATCACTTAAAAATGCTAAAAATTATCTGAGCTTCCAGAGAGCTGTAAGCTTTTTGCCGGTGGAGGTTCTTCCTGCATGGTAATCAGAGTGGGTGGTTGCTGAAGGGTAAAGTGGCTATGACAATTTCTTAAAAAGACAACAATGAAATTGGCTGCATTGATTTGGTTCCTCCTTTCGCAAGATTTCTCTGTAACATGTCATGCTGTTTGATAGCATTTTACACGCAGCAGAGCTTCTTTCAAAATTGGAATTAATCCTCTCAAACCCTGCTGCTACTTTATCAACTAAGTTTATGTAATTCTATACATTTGTTGCTGTCCCTTCAACAGTGTACCCATTATCTTTATCACAAGCAGATTCCATCTCAGAAGCCACTTTATTTGCTCACACATAAGAAGCAGCTCCTCACCCATTAAAATTTTATCATGAAATTGCAGCAACTCAGTCACATTTCAGTCTCCACTGTTAATTCTAGTCATGTTGCTATTTCTACTACATCTTCAGTTACTTCTTCCACTGAAATTTTGAACCCCTCAAAGTCATCAATGACAGTTGGAATCAACTTCTTCCAAATTTCTGTTAATATTGATTCTTTGACTTCTTCCTATGAATCAAAAATATTCTTAATGTCATCTATAATGGTGAATCTTTTCCAGAAGGTTTTCAGTTTACTGTGCACAGATACACCAGAGGAATGATTATGGCAGCTTTAGCTTTAAAATATGTATTTAAATAATCAGACTTGAAAGTGAAAATGATTCTTGATCCATGGGCTGCTGAATGGATGTGGTGTTGGCAAGCATGAAAACAACATTAATCTCCTTGCACAATTCCATCAGAGACCTTGGGTGACTAGGTGCAGTGGCAATAAGCAGTAAGATTTTGAAGTGAATATTTTTTTTTCTGAGCAATAGGTATCAACACTGGGCTTAAAATATTTGGTAAACCTTAAAATATGTCATAAACCTCGCTGTAAAAAGATGTGCTGTCATCCAGGCTTTGTTGTGCTATCTTTAGAGAACAGACAGAATAGGTTTAGCATAGTTCTTAGGGGCTCCAGAATTCTCAGAATGGTACATGAGCATTGACTTCAAATTAAAGTCACCAGCTTCATTAGCCCCTAAGAAGAGAGTCGCCTCGTTCTTGGAAGTTTTGAAGCCTGGCATCGCCCTCTCCTCACTAGCTATGACAGTCCTAGATGACATCTTCTTTCAATATGATGTTGTTTCAACTACATTAAAAATCTATTGTTTAGGCCAGGCGCAGTGGTGCACGCCTGTAATCCCAGCACTTTGAGAGGCCAAGGTAGGCAGATTGCCTGAGCTCAGGAGTTCACAACCACCCTAGGCAACATGGTGAAACCTCATCTCTACTAAAAATACAAAAAATAAGCCGAGCCTGGTGGTGGGCATCCGTAGTCCCAGATAGTCGGGAGGCTGAGGCAGGAGAATTGCTTGAACCTAGAAGGCAGAGATTACGGTGAGCCGAGATCTCACCACTGTACTCCAGCCTGGAAGACAGGGGTAGACACTGTCTCAAACAAACAAACAAACAAACAAACAAATCTGTTGCTTAGTGTAGCCACCTTCATTAATTATCAGTTATCTTAGTTAAATCCTCTGTATAACACTGTAGCTTGTAACATGCACATGTGCTGCTTCACCTTGCGCTTTTATATGATGGAGATGGCTTCTTTCCTTAAACCTCATGAATCAATTTCTGCTAGCTTCCAACTTTTTTTCAACGCTTCCTCATGTCTCTTAGCCTTCACAGAATTGAAGAGAGATAGGGCCTTGCTGTGGATTAGACTAGCTTAAGGAACTGTTGCGGCTGCTTTGATCCATCCAGACAACTAAAACTTTCTCCATATCAGCAATATGGTGATTTCAGTTCCTTATCATTTGTGTTTTCACTAGAGTAGCAATTTTTATTTCCTTCCTGCATGTTTCCTTTGCGTCCACAACTTGACTGTTTGGCACAAGAAGCATAGTTTTTGGCCTCCGTTTTTGACATGCCTTTCTCACCAAGTTAAATTGTTTATAGCTTTTGATTTGAAGTGAGAGATGTGTGATTCTTCCTTTTAGTTGAATACTTAGAAGCCATTGTAGGATTTTTAATTGGCCTAATTTTATATTTATTTTTATTTTGTATTTATTTATTTAGTTATTTATTTATTGAGACAGAGTTTCTTTCTGTTGCCCAGACTGGAGTACATTGGCACGATCTTGGCTTACTGCAAACTACCCCTCTTAGGTTCACGCCATGCTCCTGCCTCAGCATCCCAAGTAGCTGGGACTACAGGCATCTGCCACCACACCTGACTAATTTCTTCTATTTTTTAGTAGAGACAGGTTTCACCATGTTAGCCAGGATGGTCTTGATATCCTGATCTCGTGATCTGCCTGCCTCGGCCTCCCAAAGTACTGGGATTACAGGCATGAGCCACCACGCCCGGTAATTGGCCTAATTTTAATACTGTTGTGCTTCAGGGAATAGAAAAGAGAGGCCCACAGAGAGGGAGCTTGGGAAAGCTTGATCAGTAGAGCAATCAGAACACACACAACAATTATGGATTAAGTTGGTGTTTTATACGGGTATGGATTATGGTACCCCAAAACAATTAGTATAGCAACACCAAAGATCACTGATCATACATCACTACAACAAATACAATAAGCATGAAAAAAGCTTAAACTATTATGAGAATTACCAAAATGTCACACAGAGACACGAAGTGAGCACATGTTGTTAGAAAAATGGCACCAATAGACGTACTTGACTCATGTTTGCTACAAACCTTCAATTTGTAAAAAAAAAATGCAATATCTGTGAAATACAATAAAGTGAAATGTAATTACAAAAAACAAAGTATGCCAGAATCTCCTTAAAGGCCCTATTCTGATGACAGTCACATTCTGAGGCACTGTGAATTAGGGCTTCAACAAA
The DNA here is from genome assembly GCF_003255815.1 of Theropithecus gelada. Classification (NCBI taxonomy): domain Eukaryota; kingdom Metazoa; phylum Chordata; class Mammalia; order Primates; family Cercopithecidae; genus Theropithecus; species Theropithecus gelada. Next base: position 130,810,573 of record NC_037668.1, read on the forward strand.
ATATAACTTCAGAAAAACATAATTCAGCTCATAACAGGTAGGTAGAATATTTTACATTATATAATTTATATATTATGCATTTATATTATATATAATATGCATCTATATTAATTTATATCATTTATATTATATAATGATAAATTTATAAGTAATATATTTATAAATGTTATATATAAATTATATATATGTAAATTTATAGGTAGAATAAAATATATGATCTACCTATAGATGACCTACATACTAGGTCATTTCATTTTATTATTAAGATAAATCAAATTATTTTCTTGTTGTGTATAGCCATAATTTAAGGAATTTAAGAGATAGTTACTATCATTAGGTATTACGCCTATATTTTTATGATTCAAAATAGCAGAACTACCTGATTTCGAGTATGCTTACTTAAATCTTAATTTCATTTCTAAAAATTATATGGACACAGAATAAAATAAAAAGAAAATCTGATTATATCATATTGTTGCTTTTTCTAATGTCAATATTTATATATCATTTCAGAAGCTTAAGGTGTAACAGTTTTAAGTCAAACAAAAGACATTTTTAGTGACTATTTTTGAATATTGTTGCACTGCACATACTGTCCATGCAATGCTGAGGTGAACATGTTTTCTCTGGTCTTGCTGATACTAGCAATTACATACTACCTTGACCAAGTTCCAAATAAGGTGTTTGACTTAATGAACTCCATACTTTAGCAAATCTTTTTATTATTATGTATCACCATACACTTGAATGTTCTAGTTAATCTTTCCATGGAAATTTAGATCAGAAAAAATAATTTGGCAGTACTTAAGGACCTGCTTTTTAAAAACTATTTGTAAGAACAAGAGATTTAGAACACCTTATTCCTAAAGTCTGCCAAAGTAATATTTTAAAAAGAAAAGCTTACTTTGAAAAATCATTTCATTTTTAGTTTTTGCCCATTTGTCCAGTCTTTTCTGTTTATTGAGTCCTGGTGAATAAACTGGAAATTTATCATACTGAAAAATATAAACATTACTAATATTTATATTTGTATCACAAAACAATAGAGATCCTATAGCCACCACATACCAGGACTTTTTCCACATTTGTTTTGTTATGATAAAAAATAATTGTTGAAATTCCTAATCTCCTGGACCAGGCAATGAAACAATGGAGATATACCTAAAACCTACAGAGAAACACAATATTCTGAGTATCCTATAAATATATATTTGTGGCTTGGGATAACATTTTTAGTTATAAAATGATAAATATGAAAAAATTACTGTGACTGAATCAACCTGAGAAAAAATGAAGATGATGGGTTTTTTCATGATCACTTCACCACATGACATGAGTGTTTTAGGGCATGGCTGTTTCACTCCTTTATTTTCTTACTTATTTGATGATCTCTCTAAAACTCATGTTTATAAAGATTACCTGTATTTTGATGACTCCATACTTATATCTCCAGCCTGGACCTTCATTTCAAACTCCATTTACCTATATACAGTTGCCCACTTAACATCCATACCTAATAGGTAGTTTAAATTTGACTTATTTAATTTGTCTCCTTATCTTTTATCCCATACTTTTCTTTTCCCTATTCTTTCTTAACTCAGAAAATTTAACTGCCATTCAACCAATGATTCATATCCAAAATCTAACCACATCTTCCAAAAAGATCAATGTATAAAGCCAAATGGTAAACTATTTTCAGCAACATTATCATTGTATGTTTAGCTTCATTAAATAATTTTGTTGATTAATAAAAAAGAATAATTCATTATTTTTTGTCTGCAGACTACCTTATATTGTTAATTTCAAGACATAGAAATCTGAACTGTTTTCTCTACTACAGCATGGCTACCATATTGATTTTCAAAAATTTAGTGATGCAACGCAGAAATGAAATTGATGCCATATTTTGTGGGTTTAGTTGTGCCCTCAAGAAAGACATACTGAAGTCTTAATCACTAGTACCCATGAATATGAACTTATTTGGAAATAGGGTCTTTGTAGATGTAGTCAGGATGAGGTCATACTGGATTACAATGGATCTTATTCAAATAACTGGTATTCTTATAAGAAAATAAGAATGATCATTTATAAAATTTACAGTGGGAAGAACTAAAGCATATGAAAACATAGAAAGAGATGGGAATTATGTGTCTACAATGCCAAGAACTGTCGGAAGAACTATATGGGAATTGTAGGTCTACAATGGCAAGAACTGTCCCCTAGAAGGAATCAACATTGCAAAGACCTTGATTTTGGACTTGTAGCTTCCAAAACTTTGAGAGAATGCATTATCATTATATAAAACCACTCAATCTATGGTACTTTGTTACAACAGCTCCAGGACACTAATATAGATTTTGACATTGGATAATAATGTGTTGTTGTAACAAATATCTAAAAATGTTCAGGTGGCTTTGGAAGTCGGTACTGAGTAGAGGTTGGAGGAGTTTTGAGATATATGATAGAAAAAGCCTGGCTGCCTTGAAGATATTATTGGTTGAAAATGGATACTAAAGGTGCTCTAAAGTGAGGTATCAGATGAAAATGAGGAACGTGACACTGAACGCTGGAGGAAAGGTGATCCTTGTTATAAAGTGCAGAAAACTTGGGCTAATTACGTTCTACCACTGAGTAAGTTGGAGCAATGAACTTGGATATTTAGCTAAATAGATTTTGAGGCAATATATAGAAGTTGCAATCTTGTTCCTTCTTGTATCTTATAGTAGAATACTTAAAAAGGAGGTAAGTTTGGAAAAAAACTACCAAACAAAAATGAATCAACACTTGATGATTTGGAAAATTCTGAGCATGTCTAGAGCCAAAAGTGTGGCTGGACAAGATTTGGTGAAAAGGTCAGGTATGTGACTCATCTATCCAATCAACCATGTCATCTAAAGTAAGGATTAGAGATAGGGTTATCCAGGTAGGCTTCCAGATATGAAGATGTTCATATCTAATTGGGTGCCCCCTTAGCATCCATGGAAAACCAACAAGGATTTTAATACTTTTATTCAAACAGAAATTCTAATAACCTGAACTAAAAACGACAGAGATAGGAATAAATGAAGGAAGAATGATTCCAAGAGCAGCACCAAAGGGTTAGAGGTGAAAGAAGATGGGGGCTACTGCTGCCACAGAGGGTAGAAAGGGCAGGTCACTGAGCAACAGAGGATTGCTCTCAGGCCTTAAAACCTAGTTGAATTGCTTTGCTTGATTGCAAACTTGCTGTTGACTAATAATCAATTTATTCTTTATTTTTTCTCACTTTGTTAATTGAAATGTGCTATGGTCAAATGTTTGTGTTTCCCCAAAATTCATATGTTGAAATCCTAATCCTCAAGATGATGGGAGTAGGAGGCAGGGTCTTGGGAAGTGATTGGATTATGATAACAGAGCCATGAATGGAACTAGGGACCCCAAAAGAGCTCTTCCACCATTTGAGAACACAGTGAGAAGGTACCAACTATACACCAGAAAATGGACCCCCACTAGACTCTGAATCTGTTATCACCTTGATCTTAAACTTTCCAGCCCCCAGAACTGTGAGAATAAACTTACAAACTATTGTTTATAAGTTACCCAGGTTATAACATTTTATCACAGCAGCCCAAAGAGACTGAAACAGAATATCTATCCTATGTTAGCCCCACCATTTTATTTTGGAAGGAAAAACTGTGTTGTTTGGTTTCATAGGTCTATAGATGGAGGAGAATTTTGATCCAAAATTGTCTATACTTAGAATCTTATTTATATTTGATTTAGATTATTTAGATCGTGAGATTGAGACTTTCTGAATTGACAGCTAGATAAGATTTGGGACTTAAGAGTTAATGGTAGAATAAACGAATACTTTTGAGGATGTTCAGATGGGGTGAATGGATTTTTCACATATGATAGACAAGAGTTATTATAAGGCAGACAATGGACTGTGGTGGATTAAATATTATTCCTCTACATATAAACTTGGAATGTAACAGTTACGGGTTGAATTGCATCCCCCAAAATGATATGTTCAAGTCCTAACCCTGGGTAGCTATGAATGTGACCTTATTTGGAAATAAGATCATTGGAGAACTAATCAAATTAAGATGAGATCATACTTGATAAGTATGGGGATTAATTTAATGACTGGTGCCCTTATAAGAAGAGGTAAAGAGACACAGAAAGACCCAGGGAAGTGACCACATGATGACAGAGGCAGAGATTGGAGTGGTGTGTTGACAAGCCAAAGAACAGAAAGGATTGCCAGCAACACCAGAAGCTAAGAGATATGAAAGAGATTCTTTTCAACAGTCGTTTGAAAGAGCATGGACCTATTGACACCTTGATTTTGCACCTCTATCTTCCAGAACTGTGACAGAATAAATTTCTGTTGCATTAAGATACCCAGTTTGTGGTCATTTGTTACAACAGGCCTAGGAAATTAATACAATGAGTTTATTTAGAAATAGGATCTTTGCAGATATAAATAGTTAAGAAAAGGTTATACTGGATTAGGGTGGGCACTCTAATAACTGGTGTTCTTATAAGCAGAGAAAACCGATACAGAGACATACACAAAGGGAAGACAACCACGTGAAAATAGAGGAAGAAGCTGGAGTAATGCTGTTGTTAACCAAGGAACGCCAAAGATTAACCACAAACACCACAAGATAGGAGAGGAGGATCAGACAAAGTAAGGGCCTGATAACACTTCAAGTTTAGATTTTTAGACTCCAGAACTGTGAAACAATAAAGTTTTTTTTTTTTTTTTTGTCTATTTTAAGGCTCCCTGATTGTGGTAGTTTGTGATGGAAGCCCTAGGAAACTGTCACACTGTATTACTGTATTACTTACCTGAATTTACCTCACATTGTCCTCCATATAATTCATATTGCTACAACTACACTGGTCTTCTTGGTGCTCAAAGGACAGATAAATCATGTTTCTGCCTTAGAGTATTTGCATTTGCTATGCCTTCCTCTGTACCATTCCTTCCAAAGGTATATAAATGCTCACTTCCTCACTATTCCAGGTCTTTCTCAGATAGCCCATTCTTGAGTTCTTACCTGAGCACCGAAAAGCAAGCTCTGTTTCTAAACCTTTATCTTCCTTTCAACATTTTCTAAACCATTTATAACAATATAATATACTATAAATTTTATTAATTTATCTTGTAATGCTATTTTCTATAACTACAGTGTAATCTGCTTCCACATAAGGGATTTTTTCTCCTGTTTTGTTAAATTCCTTACTATATAATGTTTTCTAAATGGAGATTTATTGAACAAATAAATAAATTGTTCAATAAAACTGTATTAGGCGACTTAAAATATGGCTTTTCGGATACAAGGACACTAATATTGAAGATGTATGTAAGAAGTTTTAACTATCTCATTGAGTTATTGTGTGGGCTAAATGACATAGTACGTGTAAAGTCTATAATAATCACTCAAAATATGATGGTTATTTTCATTAGAATGCAAGCTTGAAGACAGTAAGTTTTATAACTGTGTGGGCCACTCAGCAATGCTTAGAACTTGACCTGCTTTATAGCAGATTCTTCATAAATATTTGTTGAATTAATGTTGGCTCTTAAATAAATGAAAACAAGTATTAACATGCCAAAGTGAACAGCTTTTAGAAGTGTTTCAAAATCATTGAAAACTTTTAAGAAGAGAAATGGTATAATACACCCTAAGTGTAGGCAATACGTTTTTATGATCACTGTGTGACTGTGGATTGTAGGAGGCCATGAATGAAACAGGAAGATCCATTAGGAAATTGATAGAGTGGTCCAAGTGAAAATTATGGGATTCAATTGAGGAAGCATATATGGAGGGAAATGGAAAAAAAAAAAAGATTTTAATATTCAGGGATAAATGACAAAGAATTATATAAGGAGTAAAAGAGATAAATATTTCTCCATTAAAAAAAAAATCCCATTTTTCTGGCTTGATAAACTGGGATCATTATTTGCAAAATACTGGAATATGGAGCAAATAGATGTAGCAAACTGATTTGAATTTTTGATATCTTAAGTTTGAGATACGTGTGGGGCATCTCATTGAACATATCAAGAAAGAAGCTGGATAGGAAGGCCTAGATCTCACGCCTGTAATCCCAGCACTTTGGAAGGCTGAGGCGGGCAGATCATTCGAGGTCAGGAGTTCCAGACCAGCCTGGCCAACATGGTGAAACCCAGTCTCTACTAAAAATACAAAAATTAGCGGGGCATGGTGGCACGTGCCTGTAATTGCAGCTACTCTGGAAGCTGAGGTGAGAAAATTGCTTGAACCTGTGAGGGGGAGGTTGCAGTAAGTCGAGATCACACCACTACACTCCAGCCTGTATGACAGAATGAGATTCCATCTCAAGAAAAGGGAAGGAAGGAAGGAAGGAAGGAAGGAAGGAAGGAAGGAAGGAAGGAAGGAAGGAAGGAAGGAAGGAAGGAAGGGAGGGAGGGAGGGAGGGAGGGAGGGAGGGAGGGAAGGAGGGAGGGAAAGGGAAGGGAGGGGAAGAGGAAGGGAAGGGAGGGGAAGGCAGGGGAAGGGAAGGGAGGGGAAGGGAGGGGAACAGGAGGGTAAGAGCGGAAAGTAGGGGAAGGGAGGAGAACAGGAGGGGAAGAGGGGAAGGGAGGGGAACAGGAGGGGAAGAGGGGAAGGGAGGGGAAGGAAGGGGAAGAGGGGAAGGGAGGGAAAGGGAGGGGAAGAGGGGAAGGGGAGGATAGGAAGGTCTAGAGCTCAGAAGCGAGTCTTGAATTGGAGATTAAATTTGTGAGACTGTGACATATATATAATTTCTACAGCCAAGACAATGAAGAAAGAGTGATGACAGTTTAGGAACTCAAGATGTCAGAAAGGCATGGAATTAGAGTCAAAAGTAATGCACAAGAGAAAGCTAGAATTATGGGGAAACCAGAAGCATACTCTTATGGAAAAGAACACTGTCGGCAGCCAACTAACTTTTTAACTCCTCTTTTATTATGAGAATGAGCAATGAGAAGCACCATAAAGCCGCACCTCATTACTCGTAGCATATTTGTTACCTGCTTGTCACTTTTTGCCCAGAAATACTGTCTTTCCTTGGCAATCAGCCTTGAGTCCACATTCTCAATGCAGCCATGACAATTCAAGAGCCCTGCCTGGTCTTAACAACACATTCAGTTTAATTTAATTTTCTGTCTCCCACTACAATTCCTTCAAACTTTCAAGTTGTCCCCTACAAAGTCTTTAATTTATATTCTAATTCTCCTGATGTTTCTTTGTGCTGTATACATTTGAACTTAAACAAAAAAGAGGAAATGAATACAAAAAAAGAGAGAAGATAGGTTCAAATGATAAAATAAAACTGTTTGATTTATCTCATGATGCATTTAATTGTGTTTCTGGTTACTGTACATGGCGATTCACATCCTAATCACAGCTTGAAACAACAACTATATTAGATGTGTTATTTTAAAGTGTTTTCTAGAAAGTAAACAGTAACTTTTGATTCACGTGAAAAATTGTGTGCATAAATGCCTTCCAGTTGTTAATATGTAGACCACTGAAAAGAAATTAATAGAAGAACTGCAAAGAAATTAATAAACATATTTTGAAAACTTTTTACAGAAGTGAACAGCAGCATAATGGTTTTTATTCATGAGACTTTGGCTATTTTAGTTGATTGACTGATGGAAAATCTGTAAGGAATAGCAAAGTGCTGCCTTACAGACAGCCCTAGAGATTTTTATTTTGTAATGTATTTCAGAGAAACATTGTGCTTTAACCAGTTTCGAACTCTGCTTTTTCTCTTGTAAGCAATGAATGTGCTAAAGGATGAATTTCTTCAGAAATTATTTACAATGAAATGTTTTGTGACTTCAGGTAAAGGCCAATTCTAACAATGATTTTAGCTCCTCCGGCAGAGTTTATCAAAATTCTCTCTTCAAGTGCCCAAGGGCAAAGAAATAAGAATTCATATGCCTGGAGATTCTGGAAACATTGACATTCACAAAAATTCTTTGGAGGTTGTGTTTTATCAGAAAATGTAAGCAGTTTTAAATTTTTATTATATGATGTATGTTTGCTTTATTATGGTGTGGTACTCTTCTTTTTCTACAAAATTTCAGTAAAATCTGAGCTTAAAAATGTGCAGTATTTGTAACAGAGGGGCCTCTGTACTCCTGGAACATCCTCATGTAGGCCCTGAAACATTCATTTGTGAAAATTAAAGAAACCATTTGATAAAGAATAATTAACAAAGTAGAGAAAAAACAGAAAATCAGAAAGAAGACTATTCCAAAATAGATTACAACAGGACAAACAAGACACTGTCATCTGATTTAAGACCTCTTGAATTTTTGGGTCTATTCCTATGATTTCCTTTAAGCCTCTGTTCCTCAGTCTTTTTCTTTTACATTTATGTATGATGTAAAAGTGCCCTTATGTTTGACTTTTGTTGGATTAAAATATACATATGCCCAATGTAAGGCTAAGTTTTTTTAATGCATGTCTCATGGAATTCCACTCAAATTAAAGGAATTTTTTTAATGTTATAAGATTCCATGGTGCAGAACACAACAAAGGACCAAAATGTGTGTGGGGAAGGTCAAAGCCAAGTGCATGCGGAGAGAAATATTGAGAAGGAACCAATTTGGATGCAGAATCCTTTCTTGCATTGTAGGAACCAATGAGGAGCAAATGCTCAAAGTTTCACTCCTGAGAAGGTAGAATTTCTCTTATTTCTCAGACATTTAAATAGACCTGATGTAAAAAAACAAACAAAAACAAAACAAAACAAAACAAAAACATCTAGAACCTTCCAGGCTTAATTTCTTCGAGAATAAAACCTCCATCTTCTAATATTGTGAGAATATTTTGTCTTCTGTTATGCTCTGCATCATAAAACCTTATACCGTTAAAAAATATTTCTTTAATGAGATTTCAAGGGACATGTACTCAAAAACCTTAAACTTGTATTGGACATTTATGTATTTTAAGCCAATAAAAGTCAAACACAAGGGCACTTTTACATTATACATAAATTAAAAGAGAGTGAAAAACTGAGGAATTACCAATATGCATCAGAGGGTGTTGGTAACCTGCTGGAGAGGTCTAACATGTATTTTGTTGTTGTTTTGTTTTCATTTCTGTTTTGATCTGTTTTTGGGATAAACTATCTTTCTCTCTCTCTCCATTGTCTATTATTCACTGTCATTTTAATTTCAGTGACTTTCCAAGATTTTTCAGGAGTAAATTAATAAACTAAAATTTTGCAGATTTTACATCTGTTTAGTAGGAATTTTAAACAGAGAAAGAAAACAATACAGGGGAGACAAATTTGAAAAAAAAAAAAGAAAAAAAAAAAGAAAAAATTAACAAAATCTTCCAGTGTTGCAGGACATGAAATAGTCCAAACCACTGAAAAAAAAATCTACATCAAGGTACATCATGGGAAAATTTTTAAATATCAGGGTTAAAGAAAATAAACTAAAAACTTTCAGAGAAGGAAAACAATAGATAATACAAATAATATAGAAAAAAGATGGAACTAGAGTTGCCAAAAGTAACATGAGAAGCAACAGAAATATTTAACACTGTCATAACAAATTTCTGAGAAAAAAAATCTATTTGTAACAATTCTGCAATCAACCAAATTTTCAAACAAGTATGAGGATAAAACAGACATTTCACAGACACAATCTCTCAAGATTTACCTCCCAGGTATTTTGTTGCAGAAATATATTGAAACATGGGCCCTAGACATAAAGAATGAAGTAAGCCACTAAAGAAGAGGACACAGGATTGAGAAAACATGTTCTACAAAGAACATCCATAAAAAGACATCCTGCATGCTATTAAAAAATATTTCCAGAGTAAGAGACAATCAGCAGCCTTGATAACAGTATGTTCAGATTGAAGGAGAACAGAGGGACAATGAGGGAAGTCTTCAAAGGAGTAGATAAATGGAAAATTCCTTGATACCTTTGTCCATGGGGGACATCAAGTAAAAAGAGGTTCTATGAGTCTTGCAGATCATGTATCTTTTAATTACATATCTGTATTACTTAGATAAAAGTAAATATTATTTTCAGTATGATGTTACTTTTTAAAAGTCAGATATAAAGTGAGAAAATTACATTTGCCTTTTTAAAATGAAATTTTTGTTTTAGAATAGTTTTAGATTTATAGAATAAATCAGCAGATAGTACAGATAATTCACATAAACTCCACACTCAGATTCCCCTGTTAACTTCTTACAATAATATGGTGACTTTATCACAATTAAGGCACAATGTGAATATATAAGGTCCATACTTTATTCAGATTTCCTTAGTTTTAACCTATTTTCTTTTCTATACTAGAATTTCATCTAGGATACCCCATTATGTTGATTCACAGTGTCTCCTTAGGCTTCTCTTGGCTCTGACAGTTTTCTCAGACTTTCTTTGCTTTAAATGATTTTGACAATTTTGAGGAATAGGTTGCAGGATGCCCCTTGATTTGGATTTGACTCGTTTTTCATGATTATGCTGGGGTTATCCAGAGGAAGGCCGCAGAGGTAAACTACCATTCTCATCACGTAGTATCAAGGTTACATACTATCATCGCGACTTATCACTTTTACTGTTTCTCTTGATCACCTGACTGAGGTATGTTTTTCACATTCTCCAATGTAAAATTACTCATCTGCCCCCTTTTGCATTCTCTGTAAGGGAGTCACTATATGCATCACAAATGTCAAGCACATAAAGTTATGCTTCATTTCCTTGAGGGCAAAGCAACTCCATGAATTATTTGGAAATTTTCTGCACAGGAAATTTGTCTATTCTCTCCCATTTATTTATTTATTTATTTATTTATTTATTTATTCAATCATGTATTTATATGGAATCATGGATGTTTATATTTTGGCTAAGACACAGATTGTTCCAGCTTTATATTTTGGCTCAAATCTTTCACCTTTGGCCACTGAAAGATCTTTTAGTTTACTCCTGTGTCTCTTTGTTATACTCCCATCAATGTGTTTTGTTTTGAGTTTTCTGGAGCACATTTTTATCATCTGGCACGAAAAAAAAAATGCTCCAATATCATTGTATGTATTTCTTGCACCAGTCCTAAAATCAAGCATTTCTCTAAGAAGGTCTGGAGAATGGTATTAGAAGCCAAGATAGGATGCCAGGTACATGCTTGCATTTTCATTGTACTTTCCCATCAAATGGAAATGAAGAAAGATAATGTCAAAAAAAAATTAATTAATTAAGAAAAGATGTCAGTTCAAATAAGACTTTATAGAACCTTACAATTATTATATCTGACATTCTGAAATGTTGCATAGAGGAATATTTGTTAAGTTTTAATTATTACACATTAATTCACTGAAAGTTAGGTTGTGCCCTGTAGCAGCACCTGCCCACTATCTTGCGTATTTTGGGATCTTAAACCAATTATTTTAATGTTGCAGCTTTGGAAATATATGTAATTAATGAACATGACATTGTTAGTTTTTCCCCTTTCCAAGTTTATCGTTGAGTCATTAAATTCATTACTTTATAACTGTTTTCTTCTTTTGCCTTTCCAGAAATATAATTAAGTAACTCACATTGGAGTTAGAACTTGCCTGGACATTTGTCTCTGCTGAGCTAATTGACCACCCACCACAAATGCTCTGTAGAAGGTCTTCTCTCTTTTCTTGTTCATCAGTCTTTTTACAAATATGTTTGGTTCTTAGAGTACAGAAGTTTTATTCATAGAGGATATTTTGAGAAAATAAAACTCTCTTGATTTAAGATCCCCCAAATCATGTTTACTTGTCCACAAAGTAAAAAAAAATTTATTATGTGGTAGAGAATACTATTGCTTTTAATTACACACTATGATTTTTTACCCCTTTTAGCATTCACATTATTTCAATTACATCCTTACTCTTCTAGTCTATGCTTCTATTCCTTAGTTCATTTCTCTCCATTTCTTAAGTAATGAATCTCTAATACTTCACTTTTTTTCAATTTCACTGTTTCATCTTGCTTGTTTCTTAGAAAAGTCAGACAATAAATAGGACACGATATTCTTAAAAGTTCTCCTTCTTCCCTTCCAAATTTTTGTAAGTACAAGTCTATTCTCACTCAGGAATGTGTATTATAAGCCAAGTACTATGCCAAGCTCTTGCAGTATAAGGTAAATAAAACAAACCCCGCCTTCAAGGAGATCACCATCTAAAATGTTCATGAAACTAAACCTTTCAGGATATTATTAATGCGAAAGCTTCTTATATTGTTGAGGATTATTCCTTATCAATAATTTTTCTCTCTGTTACATATTCAAAAATCTCTCTCCACTGGACTCTTCTCCTTGGCTTATGACCATAATAAGGACTGTTTAACGATTTAAGGATTGCATGCCTACTAAAAGAGCACAGTGATTTAAGAGAATGTTAGATAGTATAAATGACTGAAAGCTATAGTGCTGATAGGAAGATAGTAGAAATTAATTTTGGAAATACAGGTGGTATTAGAACATAAAAAGTCATCCATGCCTTGTAAGATATCCAGGAATGGACCGGAGGAAGAAATTGAAACACATGACTAGTTTAATTTTTTCAGTGATTAGGCACTGAGTTTTCCTACTGGCTTTTTGTCTTGAAACTCTGTCAGGTACAACTAAGAGTAGATTCTGACTTTGTATTTACAGCTGAAACATGGTCATTAATAATGTGTAAAGCTGAAGAACTGCAAAATTATTTGAGTAGGGAAGCATGTGAGTTATTTTTTGCCTTTAATGTCATTGTACATTGCTTACAATCGGTGATTATGGATAAAGACAAGTTGGTTTTATTGCAGAGACTGAGTCAAGATGAAAGAAGCTTCAAGTACCAGTTTTAATTAGAAGGGCTTGTCCTGGTCGGGTGCCATTTGATATTATCATGTGTTTTGGTTCTTCTCTACAAATGAGAGTCTGTAATACTCACTTCCAATTTTAGTTGCTGTTAACAGATAGGTCTTTCCACACTTTCTGGTGATTTTTTGTTGAGAATGTAGAAGCTTCTCTCAATCATAAAACTTCCAGAAGCCCTGTTGCCTTGTTTTTACACAGGTTTGATCCTTCACGGTCTGGTAAAGGAGGTGATTTTTTTCCACTTGCTCATATTTTGGAGTTCATGAAACAGCCTGTCATTTGCTTTGTTTGTTTGTGCTATCAGTTGATGTTTAATTTTTCTATTATAGTTATTCTGCTTCTGTGCATAGACTTGGCCACCACAAAATCTATCTACTGCTACTGTCGTTTTCCCAAATTTTTGTAATTTTATTTAACAATAATGATAATATTAAATCATTTTAACTTGTGGTCACAAAATATAAAATATTTTCAATTGATATTAAAGAAACTGGATTTTTTGCTTGAATATTTGTAATGACATGCACTTGTTATTTTACTAAAGAGATAGGTAAGCAGATAATAATATTTCAACATAAAAATTTTATAATAGCATTAAAATGTTACCTCAGTCTACTCTGAAGTAGAACGTATTGGTATCACTCTGAATGTTTTAATTTTGGAAGACTTAATCTTAACTCTATCACTAATATTCCTACAAAGAAGTGTAATACATAGTTGTGAACTGAATGGTGTCTCTCCTCCAACAAAAGGAACTTTCATTCAGAAACTGTGACTATGGCATTGTCTTGGAATAGTTTATTTGCAGATGTGATTAAGAATCTGAAAATGACATTAACCTGAATTAGTTTCGACCTTAAATCCAGTGATAAGAGTTCTTATAAGAGAAGAAAAGAGGAAATCTCACAGAAGGAAAGTCAATGAAGATAAAGGCAGTGATTAGAGTAATGCATCTATGAATCAACAAAGGCCAAGGGCTGTGGGAAGCTACTGAAAGCTAGGAGACAGGCATAAAATGCATTGTCCCTCAGAAAAATAACCACCCTTATCTACACTTTGATCTTGTACTTCTGGCCTACAGAACTATATGATAATAAATTTTGTTGTTTTAAGCCACTTCATTTATGGTAATTTGTTATGACAGCCCCAGAAAATTAATGCATGCATTATCAAATGTCAGATATTTTTGTTTTTAATTATATTTAAATTAATTAAAATATATTTTCAGCAAATGAATTGAACAAGGATACTTTTCATGAGAAATCCATATATTTATATTTATTTATTTATATATATATATATATATAAATACTTTAAATTCTAGGGTACATGTGCACAATGGGCAGGTTTGTTGCATATGTATACATGTGCTGTCTTGGTTTGCTGCACCCATTACACTTGGACACAGGGTGGGGAACATCACACACTGGGGACATCCATATATTCTTTTAAAAAAATATGCCCTAGAAACATATCTCACTTCTTAGATAAAATTTTATTAATTATAACATTATAGCTAATGTTATAATATTGTCATATTTATAATAGACAAGTCATATTAATGAAGAAGAAAGACCAATGCAATTATCTTCTAAAAAATTAATGCCTATGTGTCAATGTTCTGCTCTATTCCAAATACTGCCCACATGACAAATAGAAAGAATACTAAGCAAAAACAGAATATATCAGAAAAGGCAATTTTAGATTCTATTTATACATAAAAATACTGGCTAGGTAAATAATCTAGGTAGGCTGGGCGCGGTGGCTCACACCTGTTATCTCAGCTCTTTCAGGCAGATCACCTGAGGTCGGAAGTTCGAGAGCAGCCTGAACAACATGGAGAAACCCTGTCTCTACTAAAAATACAAAATTAGCTGGGCGTGGTGGCACATGCCTGTAATCCCAGCTACTCAGGAGGCTGAGGCAGAAGAATCGCTTGAACCCCAGAGGTGGAGGTTGCAGTGAGCCGAGATCGTGCCATTGCACTCCAGCCTGGGCAACAAATTCTGTCTCAAATAAATAAATAAATATAATCTAGGTAATCATCTAGGTAAAGCTATTTACCTCTCTTAACATTAGATTATTTGTCTATAACATTAGAATAAAAAGTTATTTTCAAACTACTTGAAATTATTTCTTTATATAAAAGTGTTTGGTCACTTTTTTTTGGGGGGGGGGGTTCATAAATTCCAGATAATTTACTTACAATTGGACATTTCGAATAATATGAATTTTTTACTACTAAGTAGATTTTGTCATTCCTGTACTAAAATAGTCAGTACTTTGTGGAATTTACCCATAAGTTTTTTTCTAATTAACTATATACACACAATACATAGATACTAGAGGAATACAAAATGTGCAAGCATATATTCTAGTAGTTTAGAATGTCTGAACTGTCACAAGAAAAGTTACATGAAAATTATATATCAGGGCAAAATATATAGTTTCTGAAAAATAGAGGTACTTGTGACAAATAACTCTTTTGAAGATGGCATAAGATAATGTGTATGAAATTAGAATAGTTATATCTATTTCTTTGCAGACTATCAGGGTATTGATTCTCTACTTTCATGCTAAAAATACAAGTTACCTACAACTAGTTGAGACTTGTCGTGCTCCTTCTGCCTACATAGATTATTAGGTGGTTGATAGACTTTTATGAGAGAGGAAAGGTGAAATCTCAAAATAAATTCCTATATAAAAAATCCTAGGTATAGCAAAAACAAAGACTTGGAATTTCTGATTTATATTGTCACTGCTGAATATGATTGTTCTTTGGAACAATGATCTCAGCACATCCACTGGCATTGTCTTGAATAGTTTATTTGCAGATGTCATTAAGATTCTGAAAATGACATTAACCTGAATTAGTTTGGACCTTACATCCAGTGATAAGAGTTCTTATAAGAGAAAAAAAGAGGAATTCTCACAGAAGAGACAGCAATGAGAAGATAAAGCTTGTAGCTGGAGCAGCGTTTGCCGCATTTATTTCCCTCTTTAAATTTCTACTCATTTTCTTTCTTTCTTTCTTCTCAAAATTCTTTAGTCCTTAAGTTATTATTTGGAGTGTTGTATTTTCCAAGTAGATTTACATCTAACATTTTTTTCCTTTTACCTTAATATTTTTTCCCAGATATATTGTAATTCATTTATCTCAGTATATCCTTGAAAACTTCCACTTGTATACATTACTGATTATTTGACAAGCACCTGTTTCTGTGTTTGTAAATATCAAATCTTTGTTTCTTTTATACATAAGTTAAATCAAATTTTAAAGTCACAGATACAGCTTAGTTTTAGCAGAACAGTATTCCGTAATGTAATTATTTCTTTAGTATTTATCAATTATTTATCTATTGGTATTGAATTGTCAGTCTCTATTGGCTCCTAATTCTTAATTTATTTGTAATGAAATAAGGCTTTAGTTTGTTTGTTTTGAGTTAATTTAATAATCAGTTCAATTAAAGATGATATGTATGTAGTAGTAAAGAGAGAGAGTAAAACAGAGAGAGGAGAGACATATTAAACACGAACCAGACATAATGGCATTTTTATTTCACTTACCCTAAATATTAGCAGTTCTTTACCTGAGCACAAAAAGCAATTGTGATTCAGATGAAAACATATGCTTTGTGAGCAAAATATATGCATTGATTATATAAACATAATTTGCTAAAATTATAAAGACACACAGATCTCTTTGAAGCATATTTCTGGCTTTTGCCTTCATGCTGATAAAGATCATGATTTAATGACACATGAAATGAGCAACAGTGTCATGTCATTAAGAAGGCAACAACACAAATTTGTTGTTAAGAAAGAGGTTTGCTAATAGTGGGAATGTGGCCACACAATTCTAACCAAAGAACAGTGTAAGAAGGAAAAGCTTCTACTGCCTAAACAGTTTTGGGAAAGTACAAAACAGAATATAACTGCTTTAAATGGAAATGCAAATAAAATATTTCAGATACTCAGAGAATAGACTTTTGATTGACTGTGTGATCTGGTAAGTTAGCATTGAAGATGGTTCTTAGAAATTGGGTAAGGCTCTGCTGAATAGAGAAATGGAGAAAAATTCTTCATGGTAGTTTCACCAAGAAAGACAGAAAAATTGCAGATATATTGTATGAATAGCAATTACAACAAATATTTAAATTGTACTTAGTGTGTTCTAAGTGCTGCTTTTACACATATTAACTAATTTAATTCTTACAACAACCCTCTCCAATTGATACTAGTATTATCTTCATTTTTCAGATGATGACCATGAGGCAGAGAGCTTGAATAACTGAGACTAAATTCAACAAAACTGGTAAGGGATGGATCTAGACTTTGGACTCAGAAAGCCTGGCTACAAATCCTAACCATTATGCTATTCCACCTCCTTAAGGCAGAACTGTAACATGATTAGATTCTAGGGTAAGAATGGAAAGCACGTATTTTGAATGCTGTCATTGTGTCACTTGGCACTGGATAGTACTGGCAAACTTTGGCAATAAATATGAACATACCTTCCCACTCAACCATTGTTTGCTTAACTCGGCATAGTACAAAACCACTCCCAATAAATCAGAACTGTCTGGAAGCAGAAAATGATGTTATATGCCTATTAGAGCACTAATTATCTCTCAGTATGAGAATAAAATGGAAGGTTTAAGAGCTGCGGAGTGAGAGAGTAACAATATATTCTTTGTGATAATCTAAGAAGAACAAAACAAAACAAAATGGGGCCAAATTAAGGCAATTTCTGTGAATTCGAAAAATAAATAATGGAGGAATTTCACAATTAGATTAGAGTCTCTTAGTAGGCAGGAACTAAACATTGCACCTATACAATATGCCTTTCTCACAGATAAATGTCTGCATTCTTATTGGAATCTCAATATTCATCTGAGATTAATTTGGGCCAAGCATGATATTCTATCACAAGAAAAAAAAAAAAAAAAGGAGCCTTAGTATTTCACCCAGATGGAAAACATGATATAGAATGTGTGAGAAAGGGTGGAAATCGATGAGGGGATAAATGACTGTGTCTTTAAAAAACAGTTGTTTTAAATAGTCTGCCCTGCACACAACCTTCCCAGTATTTTCAGAGAAGAACACAGAGAAGGAAATTCAAATGTTGTATAGAGTTAGAGCAAAGTTTTACCAGCTAAACCATCTGTTCCATTTTATTTATCCACAAAGGCTGTGACTGAAGATGCTTGGAGTTGATGGAGTAGGAGGGTGCAAGCTAGGAACTTTGGCTCAGGAGAGAAAGCATTTTTGCCTTGTCCCTTCCAGTTCTTCACATTACACAGAATCTTTACACAGAAACTGTACAATCCTACCAGTGCTATAATTTCAAGTCCTCTAATAAGTGTATAATAAGTGTTTTTAACAATATAGCTAAATTTGGAAACTACTTTGTATATTTGTAGTTGCTTCATTTGATTTCATTTCACAATTTGAGTCTTAAATGTTTGGTGAAGACATATTCTAGATGTTTTTTTTGGTTGGAAGTCATGTGATTTTCTATACCCAAACACATATCTTTATTTATTTATTTATTTTTTACATTTGAATTACAGTCTCTAATGAACTCTGTCGGTCAATAGTGCAAGATAAAGTAGTGTAGTTCAGTGTTTAAGAATTGGGATTATGGAGTAGGAAAAAGAATGAAGTGTATCAAACTTTACCTCTTTATGAGAGAAGCCTCATTGGGAAACAAAATTCAACATAGTTGTTTCACATAAAAGGACATGAAAAAAGATATCACTTATAGACTGCGGACAGGTTTAAAGAGAACAAACAGTAAAGGAGGTTGAAACATCCAAGACTAGCAACTGCAGTAAGCCATTCATTTCTATGGGAACTGGAGCAGAGAAGGAGGAGGAAAAAGAGAAGGAGCTCTAGACGGAGAAAGAGGATGTGGAGGAGAGGCCAATTGGAAAAAACTGTAAAATCTGGAGAGGAGTCCAACTAGAAGCAACTCTCACATTCATGAGGAGATTCAGATACTTCTAAAAGTTTCATAGCAGAATAAAGTAGGAAAGAAGCACCTAAAATGTTATTCTCTCTTGTACTCTAATTTACCAGTGGCTTCCGCTGATAAAACTCAACCAAAGGGAACCATTAAGGGAGATGCATTCCATAGGAGTCAATTCTTGAGGCAAAGAACAGACTAGAAAAAGTTTCAAACCGGTGTGGGTAGAGAAAAGCAAACTGATAATAATCATTCCACAATCCTGTACTCCCTGAATGAGCCTTAGATACCACATCTACAAAACAGGTACAATATAATTCCTATGTACCAGACTTGTGATGATTAAATACAATTAACGTAATGGATACAGAGACTATTCATGTTAAGCATTCAATAAAGCTGATCGGAGGCTTCTAACTGAAGACAACAACTTGAGTTTTCTATTTTTTCTTTCTCGTACCTAGGATCCTACTAAAATTATTGTAAGAAACAAAAATGTTATTAAGTCATAAGCACAAAGAGAAAAGGTCAGTGTTCATTATTTGACTACAGATTTTAACAAATTTTTGCAACATAGGTTGACAAGTGGTAACTGATTTAGCTGAGACAAGTCTTTAATGAGTTGATAGGATCATATGTTAAGTATAGGTCTTAAAATAGGGGAGTAGTTTGAAATACTGGAACCATCAAACCAGAACATTCTTGCTCTCAAAATGACACTGACTATATGCATGTCTCTGAGACAAGGAACAAGAGGTTTATTCTCAGGAGAATTGAATGGGATACACTTAGAAATAACAATAGCAGATAAGATAACGTGAGCAATTGGGAAGAAGGAATTAAAAAAATAATAATGCCAGCAGTTCACGTGACTCTGTTCTGTAGTTCAGATGTTGAATTAGAAACTAAGCAAGAGAGAGGAGTACTCATCTCAAAACAAAATAAAACGAAAAACAACAACAAACACACACACACACCCCCCAGAGAAAATAACTCTATAAGCTGATATTTAACTTCCTTTAATGATATGATTTACCCCCATACTGAAATTTTAATGAAATGATTTTCTCTCAATCATCCTAACATGTAGTTTAAGAAACAACAAAGAGATATATGATTACTTTATAATAAGTTTTTTCCCTACCCAAAAGTGTCCAGACTGTTAAAAGGAAAAAAACAAAACAAAACAAAACAAAACAAAAACATGGAAATGTTATCAACTCTTGTGCAATCAGCACAAGAACACTGAAAACTCAAAAAGCCAGAATGCCTGCTTTCTGTCAAATGACCACATCACCTCTCCAGTCATAGTCTAAAACCAGGCTGAGCCAAAGATATCTTAAATGACAGAATTAGATTTCCCAGTGCAGAAACGAACATCACTGAGCAAAATGAGTATGTTGCAACCCAATGTGAGGAAGTTAAAATTTATGATAAAACATTGCGAGAACTGACAGACAAAATAGCCAGTATAGAGAAAAATGTTATCAACCTGACAAAGCTGAAAAACACACTACAAGAATTTCATAATGCAGTCACAAGTGTTAATAGCGGAATAGACCAAGAGGATTAGGTAATTTCATAGCTTGAAGACTGGTTTCCTGAAATAAAAAAGGCAGACAAGAATAGAGAAAAAAAAACAAATGAACAAAACCTCTGAGAAATACAAAATTATGAAAGAAATGAAATCTATGACTGATCGGGGTACCTGAAAGAGATGGGAAGAATGAAACGAATTTGAAAACCATATTTCAGGATATTATCCAGAACTTCCACAACCTAGCTACAGGGTCCAATTTTCAAATTCAGGAAATTCAGAGAACCCCAGTAAGATACTCCATGAGCAAGCACATAATAATCAGATTCCCCAAGGTCAAAATGAAAGAAAAATCTCTTCAAGGCAGCTTGAGAGAAAGACCAGGTTACCTACAAAGGAAAGCCCATCAGACTAATAGCACTCTCAGTGGAAACCCTATAAGACAAAAGAGATTGGGGGCCAACGTTTAACGTTCTTAAAGAAAAGAAATTCCAGCCCAGAATTTCATATCCATCCATACAAAGCTTCATAATTGACAAAGAAATAAAGTCCTATTCTGAGAAGCAAATGCTGAGGGAATTCATTAACACCAGACCTGTCTTACAAGAGTTCCTAAAGAAAGCCCTAAATATGGAAAGAAAAAACTGTTAAGAGCCACTACAAAAACACACTGAAGTACATAGACCCATGACACTTTAGAACCGTGACACTATAGAACAAGCATATAAACAAGTCTACAAAATAACTAGCTAACATCATGACAGAAAAAAAAGTATGCCTACCACTACTAACCTTAAACGTAAACAGGCTAAGTGCCCCGAGTAAAAGACACAAAGTGGCAAGTTGGATAAAAAAACAAGACCCATTGGTATGTTGTATTCAAATCATGCATCTCACATGTAATGATACACATAGGCTCAAAATAAAGGACTGCAGAAAAATCTACCAAGCAAACGAAAAGAAAAAAAAAGCAGGGTTATAATCCTAGTTTCTGACAAAACAGACTTTAAATAAACAAAGGTCAAAAAAGACAAAGAAGGGCATTACCTATTGGTAAAGGGTTCGATTCAACAAGAAGAGCTAACTATCCTAAATATATATGCACCCAATATAGGAGCACCCAGATCTATAAAGCAAGTTCTTAAAGACTTTCAAAGAGACATAGACTCACACACAATAGTGGGAGACTTTAACACCCACCGACAATATAAAACAGATCTAAACTAAGCCCTAGATCAAGTGGTCCTGATAGAAATCTGTAGATCTCTCCACCCAAAGCCAACAGAATATACATTCTTCTGATAGCCACATGGCACTTACTCTAAAACTAATCATATAATTGAAAGTAAAGCATTGCTCATCAAGTGCAAAATAATTGAAATCATAATAGTCTCTTGGACCACATCACAATCAAATTAGAAATCAGGACTAAAAAACTCACTCAAAGCCATCAAATTACATGGAAATTGAATAAATTGGTTCTAAATGACTTTTGGATAAATAATGAAACTAAAGCATAAATCAACAAGTTATTTGACACTAATGAGAACAAAAATACACCATACCAGAATCTCTGGGATACAGCTAAGGCAGTGTTAAGAGAGAAATGTATAGCTCTAAATGCCCACCTAAAAAAATTAGAAAAATCTCAAGTTAGAAACCTAACATCGAAACTAAAAGAACAAGAGAGCCAAGAGCAAACAAATACCAAAGCTAGCAGAAGACAAGAAATAACCAAAATCAGAGCTGAATTGAAAAAGATAGAGATACAAAAAACCATTCAAAAGATCAATGAGTTTAGGAGCTGTATTTAAAAAGAAAAAAAAAGAAAAAAAAAAAACAATAGAAAATGAAATAGACTGCCAGCTAGTCTAATAAAGAAGGAAAGAGATAAGATTCAAATAAACACAATCAGAAATGATAAGGGGGATATTACCACGGATCCACAGAAATGTAAACAAGCATTGGAGAATTTTATGAACACCTTTATACATAGAAACTAGACAAACATTCTATGCAGAAAAATTCCAAGTAATTTGTGTAGACAAATTTAATTAAATATTTATATGTATCTTCTCACTCCTGAAGTAGGGGCTGTACCCAGTGACATTTTTCCAGAGAGTACAATATGAAAATGGGGGGATAATTATTCCCAATCCTTCTGTGTTTTATTTTTTTTCATAACATGAATCAACCCCTTTCATATTATACACGTGTGTATTTGCTACCTGTTGTTCTGTTTAAAATGCAAGCTCAATGTCTGGCATGTAGAAAAAGACTGATAAATATTAATTTAATTTATGAGTTATTTATCTTGTAACAATGCTCAAAATTTTTTCAAAAGATTTTATAGTAGAGTTAACCATTCAGTAAAAGAATGTACAGTCATAAATGGCTCTAAACATAGAAAACCTATGCGGAGAGAGTATGGATAGATGTTTTATGTTTATTTACTTTAAAAAGGCATTGAAATTCTCAGATTGGGTCGAAGTTTGAGCTGTTTTTTTTCAGTATGTTAAAAAAATACTATTAGCAGTAAAAGTAGTTTGGTTAAGTAATATATTATCAGTATCCTAGAGTCCCAAGATGAGTCTAAAAGAAATTGGGAAATTATATTCTTTTGTAATTGAAGAGATAAAGAGGGTTTCTAAAGTTATTTGATGAGATGAAGAGCCAAGATCGCTTTATAGACACAGCCAAAGAGTTTTTCCTACCAGGAGAGGCCAGACCATCAAGTAGACTGGCATATTCCAAACAGACTTTCAGAAAAAAAGGCATTGAGTAAACACAGGGAGGACACAGACCCTGAGGCTGAAAGGGGAGGAAGCTGGGAACCCTGTACAGGATTGCCAAGCATCAGGATTTGTTTCTGGCCCTGAGTGGTCTCTATAGAAAGGATCAGTGAAATAGGCATGGATCCACCCACTCTCGCCCAATACCTCTGGGATCCTAGCTGTAGGAGACCCTGCAACCGCTATGGACATTTGGGTTCTCAGAAAGAACTACCTGGAGAGTTGGTAGAAAGAGAACTCCAGTCTTTGTGGAACTCAGAGAGTATGTCATGAGAATGGCTGCGGTGGAACACGGCCATGGGTGCCCATTCATTCCCCAAGGTTTGCCATGCCCTTCTAAATGACTTTAGACTTTGATAGCTGCCAAACCTGGAGAGAGAAGGGTTGTCTTGTCGAGGGAAAGGTCCAGTTTGATTTGAATGACTTCCTGTCCACCAGCTTCTTCCAGGGACCTATCTGAATGCACACACTTGCTGCACAACTTTAGCTGCCACAGAGAAATGCTTGCCAGTGGCCATCACAGTGACTGTTTTGCTGGTAGCCCCCCTTTTCCCATTGGAACTCTTTTTCAGATGAACCCCCACTGGTGTGCACTTACCTGTAGCTTGCCCCTGTTGCCCCATTTGTGTGCATGCATGCAGGTATCCATTGGCGTGCATGCATGTGGGAACCCATTGGTGTGCATCCATTCAGGAACTCACCACCATTCAACTGGTGCACACTTGCCAATGGACATCTCACCATTTCACTAGTGTGCACTAACCTGCAGCAACCATGCAGGAATATAAAAGCAAAAAGCCCCATTCAAAGGACAGTAACTTCAAAGATTAAAGGAACATCAGCCCACACAGATGAGAAAGAATCAGCACAATAATTCTGGCAACTCTAAAAGCCAGAGTTTCTTCTCACTTCCAAATGATCACAAAAGCTCCCCAGCAATGTTTATTCACAAGATTAAAATGGCTAAAATGATAGACATAAAATTCATAATTTTGATTTCAAGGAAGCTTGATGAGATACAGGAGAATTTCTTGGATTGAAACTCAATCCATGAAAAGCAATAAAACAACCCAAGAGTTGAAAGATTAGTCATTGTAAGAAAGAACCAAATTGAACTTGTAGAAAAGAAAAATTCACTACAAGATATTTATAATGCAATTGGAAGCATTATTAACAGAAAAGACAAAGTTGAGAAAAAAGATCTCAGAACTTGAAGAATTCACCTTCAAATCAACAGAGAAAAACAAGAAAAGAATTTTTAAAAATGAACAAAACACCCATGAAATATGGGACTATGTAAAAAAATTAAACCTATTACTCATTGTATACCTGAAAGAGATAGAGAGACAACAAGCAACTTGGAAAACATATTTAAGGATATTGTCTACAAACATTTTCCCAACCTACCTAAAGAGGTCAACATGCAAATTCAGAAAATTCAGACAACATCTGCAAGATACTATACAAAAAACATTCCCAAGACACACAGTCATCAGACTTGCCAAGGTCAACATTTAAAAAACCTTAAAGGCAGCTAGATACAAGGGGGCAGGTTATGTACACAGGGAACCCCATCAGGTTAACAGCACACTTTCAACAGATACCTTACAAGCCAGAAGAGATTGGGAACTTATCTAGAGCACCTTTAAAGAAAGGAAATTCCAACCAAGAATTTCATATCCAAGTCAACTAAGCTTTATAAGCAAAGGAGAAATAAAATCTTCTTCAGACAAGCAAATGCTAAGGGAATTCATTATCACCAGATCTATTCTACAAGAGGTCCTTAAGGAAGTGCTAAACATGAAAATGAAAGACTGATACCTGCCACCACAGTACACAGCACACTGTCAATATAAAGCAACTATCTAATCAAGTCTACATAACAATCAGCTAACAACATGATGAAAGGGTCAAATCCTCAACTATCAATATTGACTTTGAATGTAAACAGACTAAAAGCCCCACTTAAAGGGCACAGAGTGGTAACTTGGATAAAGAATGATTCAATTGTATGCTGTCTTCAAGAGACCCATTTCACATGCAATGAAAACTATACTCTCAAAGTAGAGGAACGGAGAAAGATCTACTCAGAAAAAAAATTTAAAAAAGGAAAAATGAGCAGAGGTTGCTATTCTTATTCAAGACAAAACAGATTTTAAACAAACAAGGGTCAAAAAGGTCAAAGAAGGGCATTACATAATAATAATGGGTTCAATTCAACAAGAAGATTTAACTATTCTAAATATATATATACACCCATGTGGAGCAACCAGAATTATAAAACAAGTTCTTAGAGACCTACAGAGAGACTTAGATAACCACATAATAATACTGGGAGACTTCAATACCTTACTCATACTGTTAGATCATTGAGGCAGAAAACCAACAAAGGTATTCAGGACCTAAATTTGACACTTGACCAAACAGAACTAACAGATATCTAAAGAATACTCCACCCAGCAACAACAGGATAGACATTCTTCTTATCTGCACAAGGCACATACTCTAAGATCAACCACATACTCAGCCATAAAGAAATTCTCAACTGATTTAAAAATGACCAAATCATACCAATCACAATCTTTGACAACATAACACTGAAAATAAAAATCAATACCAAGAAGAGCACTCAAAACCGTATGATAGAATGGAAGTTAAACACATCTTGCTTAGGAATGACTTTTGGGTAAAGAAAGAAATGAAGGCAGAAATAGAAAAAAAAAATATCTGAAGCTAATGAAAACAAAGCAGTAATATCCCAGGATCTATGAGATACAGGTAAAGCAGGTTTTTTAATTTAAAAAAAAACAAAAAACAAAAAACTTTTAAGTTCAGGGATACATGTGCAGGAATGCACAGGTATTACATAGGAAACATGTGTCATAGGAGTTTGTGGTATAGATTATTTTATCACCCAGGTAGTAAGCCTAGTAGTATCCACTAGTTATTTTTCCTGATCTTTTTTCTCCTCCCACCCTCTGCCCTCCAGTAGACCTCAGTGCGGGTTGTTGTCCTCTAGGTATCCATGTGTTATCATCATTTAGCTCCCACTTATAAGAAAGAACATGCTGTATTTGATTTTCTGCTTTGGCATTAGTCTGATGAGGATAACGGTCTCCAGTTTCATACATGTCACTGCAAAGAACATAATCTCATTCTTTTTTATGACTGCATACTATTCCATGGTATATATCTACCACATTTTTTAAATCAAGTCTATCATTGATGAGCAAATAGGTTGATTCCATGCCTTTGCTATAGTGAATAGTGCTGCAATGAACAAACGCATGCGTGTTTCTTTATAATAGAATGATTTCTATTCCTTTGGATATATACCCAGTAAAAGGATTGCTGGGTTGAATGGTATTTCTGTCTCTAGATCTTTGAGAAATCACCACACTGTCTTCTAAAATGGCTGAACTAATTTACACTCCCATCAACCGTGTCACAGTGTTCCTCTTTTTTTTATTTTTATTTTTTTTTCCCCCAAAACCTTGCTTGCAGCTGGTATTTTGTGACTTTTTAATAATATCCATTCTGACTGGTATGGGATGGTATCCCATTGTGGTTTTGATTGGCATTTTTTTTTTTTTTTTGATCAGTGAGATTGAGAGTTTCTTTTTATATGATTCTTAGCCGCATGTATGTCTTCTTTAAAAAGTGTCTGTTCATGTCCTTTGCCCACTTTTTAATGGAGTTGTTTATCTTTTTTTTGCAAATTTGTTTAAATCCCAGATAGATTCTGAACATTAGACCTTTGTCAGATGCATAGTTTGCAAAAGTTTTCTCCCATTCTGTAGGTTGTGTGTTTACTCAGTTGATAGTTTCTTTTGCTGTGCAGAAGCTGTTTAGTTTAATTACATCTGATTCATCAACCTTTACTTTCATTGCAATTGCTTCTGATATCTCATCTCTGTTGTGAAATCTTTGCCCGTGTCTGTGTCCTGAATGGTATTGCCTAGATTTTCTTCTAGCATTTTTAAAGTTTTGGGTTTTATATTGAAGTCTTTAATTTCATCTTGAGTAGATTTTTGTATATGATGTAAGGAAGGGGTCCAGTTTCAATTTTCTGCTTATGGTTAGCCTCTTATCCCAGCACCATTTATTGAATAGAGAATCCATTCCCCATTGCTTGTTTTTGTCAAGTTTGTTGGAGATTCGATAGTTGTAGGTGTGTGTTCTTATTTCTGGGTTCTCCATTCTGGTTCATTGGTCTATGTGTCTGTTCTTGTACCAGTAACCATGCTGTTTTGGTTACTGTAGCCCTGCAGCATAGTTTGAAGTTAGGTAGCATGATGCCTCCAACTTTGTTCTATTGGCTTAGGATTGTCTAGGCTATTCAGGTTCTCTTTTGGTTCCATATGAACTTCAAAATAGTTTTTCTGTTTCTGTGAAGAATGTCAATGGTAGTTTAATGGGAATAAGGTTGAATCTGTAAATTGCTTTGGGTAGTATGGCCATTTTCACAATATTGATTTTTCCTGTCCATGAGCATGAAATTTCTTTGAGCATGGGTTTGTAGTTCCCCTTGCAGAGGTGCTTCACTTCCCTTGTTAGTTGTATTCCTAAATATTTTATTCTTTTGTGGCAATTGTGAATGGATGTTCATTTGTAATTTGACTCTCGACTTGACTGTTGTTGGTGTATAGGAATGCTAGCATTTTTGCACTTTGATTTTTCATTCCAAGACTTTGCTGAAGTTGTGTTTGCTCATCAGTTGAAGAAGCTTTTGGGCTTAGATGATGAGGTTTTCTAGATATAGGATTACGTCATCTGCAAACAGGAATAATCTGACTACCTCGCTTTCTATTTGAATGCCTTTTGTTTCTTTCTCTTGCCTGATTGACATGGCCAGAACTTCCAATACTATGTTGAGTAGGTGAGAGAGGGCATCCTTGCATTGTGCCAGTTATCAAGGGAAATGCTTCCACCTTTTGCCCACTCAGTATATTGGCTTTGTGTTTGTCATAGATGACTCTTATTATTTTGAGGTATGTTTCTTTAATACCTAGTTGTGAGTTTTTAACATGAAGGGATGTTGAATTTTATTGAAAGTCTTTTCTGCATCTATTAAGATAATCATGTGATTTTTGCTTTTAGTTCTGTTTATGTGATAAATCACATTCGTTGATTTGTGTATATTGAATCAACCTTGCATCTCAGGGATGCAACCCACTTGATCATGGTGGATAGGCTTTTTGATGAGCTGCTGAATTTGGTTTTCCAGTATTTTGTTGCAGATTTTTGCATTGATTATGAAAGATATTGGCCTGAAATTTTTGTCATCACTTCCAGGTTTTTGTATGATAATGATGCTGACTTCATAGAATGAGTTAGGAAAGAGCACCTCCTTTTTAATTTTTTGGAAATGTTTCAGTGGGAATGGTACTAGCTCTTGTTTGTACATCTGGTAGAATTTAGTTGTGCATCTGTCTGGTCCTGGGTATTTTGGTTGGTAGGATATATATTATTGCCTCAATTTCAGAACTCATTATTGATCTCCTCAAGTATTCAATTACTTCCTATTTTTGTGTTGGGAGGATGTGTGTCCGGGAATTTATGCATTTCTTTTAGAGTTACCAGTTTACATCTATAGATGTGTTCATAATATTCTCTGACTGTCATTTGTATTTCTATGGGGTCAGTGGTAATAGTCACCTTATCATTTTTTATTGTGTTTCACTAGTTTCAAAAACTTCTGGATTTCTGCTTTAATTTCATTATTTACCCAAAAGTCATTCAAGAGCAGGATATTCAATTTCCATGTAGTTTTATGGTTTTCAGTGAGTTTCTTCATCTCGAGTTTTAATTTGATTGTGCTGTGGTCTGAGACTGTTATTATTTCAGTTCTTTTGCATGTGTTGAGGACTGTTTTACTTCCAATTGTGTAATCAATTTTAGAGTAAGTGCCATGTGGTGATATGAAGAATGTATTGTCTTCTGTTTTGAGGTGGAGAGCTCTGTAGATATTTATCAGTTTCATTTGATCGAAAGCTGAGTTCATGTCCTGAGTATGTTTGTTAAATTTCTGTCTTGATGATCTGTCTAATATTGTCAGTAGGGTGTTAAAGTCTCCCACTATTAATATGTGGCAGTTGAAGTCTCTATTAAGGTCTCTAAGAGCTTACTTGATGAATCTGGGTGCTTCTATATTGGGTGCATATATTTATTTAGGGTAGTTAGTTATTCTTGTTGAATTGAACCCTTTATGTTTTGTAATTCCTTTCTTTGTCTTTTTTGATCTGTATTGGTCTAATATCTGTTTTGTCAGAAATTAGGATTGCAACCTCTGCTTTTTTCTGTTTTATGTTTTCTCAGTAAATTTTCCTTCATCTGTTTATTTTGAATCTATGTGTATCTTTGCAGTTAGATGGGTCTCTTGAAGAGAGCATACCAATGAGTCTTGGTTCTTGGTTCTTTGTCCAGCTTGCCACTTTGTGTCTTTTAGGTGGGGCATTTACGCCATGTACATTTAAGGTTAGTATTGTTATGCGTGGATTTGATCCTGTCATCATGATGCTAGTTGGTTATTTTGCGGACTTGTTTACATGGTTGCTGTATAGTGTCATTGGTCTGTGTAGTTTGGTGTGTTTTTGTAGTGACTGGTAACAGTTTTTCCTTTTTATAGTTAGTGTTTCCTTCAAGAGGCACATCAGGTGGTCATGAATTTCATCAACATTTGCTTGTCTAAAAAGGATCTTAATTTTCCTTTGCTTATGAAGCTTAGTATGACTAGATAAGAAATTCTGGGTTGGAGTTGTTTTTTCTTTAATAACGTTGAATATTGACCCCCCAAATCTTCTGCTATACAGGGTTTCCTTGAGAGGTCTGCTGTTAGTCTAATGGGTTTCCTTAGGTAGGTGACTTGGCCTTTCTCTCTGGCTGCACTTAACGTTTTTTCTGTCGTTTCTGCCTTGGAAAATCTGACGAATATGTGTCTTGGGGAAGACCTTCTCATGGAGTATCTTGTGGGGTTTTTCTGCATTTCCTGTATTTGAATGTTGGCATCTCTAGCTAGGTTGGTAAAGTTCTCCTGGATCGTATCCTGAAATATGTTTCCCAAATTGGTTCCATTTTCCCTATCTCTTTCAGGTACCCTAATCAGTTGTAGATTCAGTCTTTTTACATAATCCCATATTTCTCAGAGATTTTGTTCATTTTTTTAAAATCTCTTTTTCTCTATTCTTGTTTGTCTGTCTTACTTCAGAAAGCTGGTCTTCAAGCTCTGAGATTCCTTTCTTCACTTGGTCTATTCTGCTATGAATACTTGTGATTCATGGTGAAGTTATTGTAGTGTGTTTTTTGACTTTATGAGGTCGGCTATGCTCTTCTCTAAACTGGCTGTTTTGTCTCCAGCTCCTGCAGTTTTATCATGATTTTTAACTTCCCTGCATTGGGTTACAACATGCTTATTTAGCTCTGAAAATTTGTTTTATACACAATATAAAGTTTACTTCTGTCATTTCAGCCATCTCAAACCTAAGCCTAGTTCTAAACCTTTGCTGGTAGGTGTGGTCACTTGGAAGAAAGAGGGCACTCTGTCTTTTGAGTTTTCAGCATTTTTATGCTGATCCTTTCTCATCTTTGTGGGCTTATCTACTTTCGGTCTTTGAGGTTGCTGAACTTTGGATGTGATTTTTTTTTTTTTCCTATTAATAGTCTAGTCACTCTTCCATAGTGCTGCTGCAATTTGCCAGGAGTCCATTCTACACCCTAGTCACCACAGATTTTCCAGTACACAGAGCTATCACCAGTGAAGGCTGTGAGACAGCAGAGATGGTAGCCTATCCCTTCCTCTGGGAGCTCCATCCCAAGGGGATACAAACCTGTTGCCAGCCTGAACACACCTGTAAGAGGTAGCTGGAGGCCCCAGGTGGGAGGTCCCACCCAGTAAGGAGGAATTGATCAGGGTCCCACTTAGAGAAGCAGTCTGGTCACGTTTTGCTAGAGCAACTGTGCTGTTCTGGTGGATCCCTCCCACGCCTGGTTGGTTTAAACTCTCCTAAGCCTGCAGGCTTATATGTGAGAACATTCAGTGCCAAACCACTTCTTACAATTACTACACCTGCATCTCTTCAACTAAAGTATTGTGGAAAGCATACACATAAGATTCTCAGAAGTAAAAGAAAGAAACTATTAATATTCTTTCTTCTTTACTCTTCTACTCCATAGAAAACTATTTCTTTGTAAAACTGAATTACTTATCTTTTGGGAAAGACACAATAAAGTTACCTATCAGAAGTTTTAAATATTCATGGAATAATTCAATTCATATGACTAATGTAATAATTCATAATTTTTTGGCAATGATTTTTTCTGAATATTAAATTTATTCAACAATCTCGAGCCCTATATATATACATATGAAGTAAAATTGTTTTCTAAATATTCCCAAAGGAATGGTTTGTGCAGATGCATGAAAATAAGAAAGACATATGGGAGATGTGTTGAGAGGAGGTGGGGTAAGCCTTTCTTTATGAGTAACCTGGTACCTATACGTTTAACCTCAGGACTACATGTGTAGGTTTTAAAATCACATAAATACTTGTCAATTCAATTAGATTATACAAATAATCATTCTGGTAAAACAATGTCCTAGTAATATGTTTAAATAAATGTGATGACTCTTGTATTCAATTAGCTTATGATTTTAATAGGGACCACTGTGAATGCACAAGGGGTATATTATTAGGAAAAATAAGTTAAGCACCATTACATATGGTGGTTCAAAGTAGTGTGAGATTATATATGGCTGATTATATATGGTTGATGGTGAGAAAGTTTTAAGATATTTTATATGTTGCCATTCTAAAGATTAGTTCCATCTGTATTGGGACTAACCACATATATTGAAGTACAGTTTACTCTTGAACAACATGGGTTCGAATGACACTGGTCCACTTGTATGTGAATTTTCTTCTGACTCTACCACCTCTGAAAAAGAAAAGCAGTTGCTCTTCTTCCTCTTCCCCTTCAGCCTACCCAATGTGAAGACAATGGGGATGAAAAGCTTTATGATGATCCAGTTCCACTTAATGAATAGTAAATATATTTACTCTTCCTCATAATTTTCTGAATAACCTTTGTTTCTCTAGCTTACTTTACTGTAAGAATACTATATACTGTAAGAATACTGTATATGACACATAATACATATACAAAATAAGTATTAACTATTTGTGCTATCAGTAAGACTTCCTGTCAACCATATGCTATTAGTAGTGAAGTTTAGGGGAGTCAAAAATAATACTTAGATTTTTCCACTCCACAGGAGGTTGGCATTTCTAAGCTTCACATTGTTTAAAGGGTAACTGTGCTGCCTAAAACAACAAATGTTATGGAAATTGGTAAGTTTTAATATGTACATTTATTCACATTTGCCTAAAAATAAATGTGAGATTTCTTGATCAAAGCAATTTATTATTTCTTACAGTGATCATTGCATTGGTTGCCCTTGCCTTAGTCTTTCCTTCTGTGGGGTTGATCCCATGAAAGCCAGATGCTTACATGTCTGTATCACAGGAGAGGAAGCCCAAAATATGAATACAGCAGCTGATATATCTTGCCCCTTTTCTCTCCTGAGAGAGAGAGATATCTCCATACTACAAATTCTCCTTGGAAGGAGAAGAGAAAAACCCCTGTCTTCCTACCTATTGAAATGTAAACAGATGAATATCTAAAAGAGGATGATAAGTGTCCCTGGCGTTACATATTCTGGACTATCTTCAAAGTTCCTAGTTTTATTCTCCTTTTAGAAACACACTCATAATTACAGATACACAAATCTCTTCAGAGTTGTCAATACCTCTTCAGTCATCTTTTAATTTACAGGGTTTGTCCATTAATCGAAGTTTCAATGAAATTTACTTATAAAGCCTTAACCATGCAGAGACATAAAAAATATTTCCTGTAGAACCCCCAAAATCTGAGATGAAAGAAAATAGCATAGTTTTTTTCCTCAGTGATTAAATGATAGTTCAGTAGTATCAAATATCTTCAGTTGACTCATTTTATAAATTAAATCTGGGGCAAAAGAGAAAAAAAACCCACTACATTCTCTCAGTCTTCATCATGGGATCATTCATTCTTCTCTATGTATCATTAATAGTTGGAAATTCTTAAAGGGAATTTTAGTTTCTTTTTTAAACAATTATTTTTACTTTATAATTAATAATAATTTTATATATTCATAGGGTGCAGTGTGATGTTTTGATATAATGTTTACAATGTAGAATGATTAAATCAGGCTAATCAACAAATTCGTCACTTCACATATTTATCATTTTTTGCTGTGGTAAAATAAATGTAAAATCTACTCTTTTAATAATTTTGAAACATACAAGGCATTATTATTTATTACAGTCACCATCTCGTACCATAGACCACTGAAGCTTATTCCTCTTTGTCGTTCTTTTTTTTTTTTTTTCTGCTTCGGTCTCACTCTGTTGCCCAAGCTAGAGTACAGTGGCACAATCATGGCCTCACTGCAGCCTGAACCTCCTGAGCTCAAATAATCATCCCACCTCAACATCCCACATAGCTAGGGCTATAGGTGTACACCACCAAACCCAAACAGTGCATTTTTGTTTTTGCAGGGAAGGGGTCTCACTATATTGTTCAGGCTAGTCTCAAACTTCTGGGCTCCCAGCTCAGCCTCCCAAAATGCTGGGATTACAAGTTTGAGCCACTGTGCCTGGTCTTATTCCTCTTTGTCTAATTGAAAGTTTGTATGCTTTGATTAACATTTTCTTCCCCTTTCCTCCAGGATCTTGTTACCATCATTCTACTCTTGACTTCTATGAGTTCAATTGCTTTAGATTTCACATATAAGTGAGATCATGCAGTATTTGCCTTCCTGTGTCTGGCTTATTTCACATAGCAGAATGTACTCTAGGTTTATCCATTTTGTCCTAAATGACAGAATTTCCTTCTTTTTGAAGGCTGAACAGTATTCCATTGTATATAACATGTTTTTTAAATCCATTAATCTGAAGATGGACACCTAGGTTGTATTTATTTCTTAGCTATTGTAAATAATGCTGCAATGAAAGTGAGAGTGCAGGTATCTCTTCTGCATACCAGTTTCAGTTCCTTTGGATATACATCCAGAAATAAGATTACTGGATCGTACAGCAATCCTATGTTTAGTTCTCTAAGGAATATTCATACTGTTTTCCATAGTGGCTGTATTAATTACATTGCCACCAATAGCACACAAAAATTCTGTTTTCTATATATCCTGACCAACACTTATTATCTTAGCCTCTTTTGTTTTCTCATTCAAAATTATTTCCCTAGGCTGCCTCACACACACTTACTTCTTAAATTAGACCAACAGAATTGATAAAATTATATCTTCAAACTAGAGCTCTTTTTGACTACCAGATTAATAAATACAACTACTTATTTGATAAACTTGGAATACCTACAAGATCCTGAAACTCAACAAGCCCATTACTAAAATAATGATCATTAACCAAAAAGTGGTGTTTTCCATGACTGCTCTCTCAGTGACTGACATCACTATGAACGCAGAAGTTGGTTCTTCTGTGTTCAGATGTATTCAGATGACTTGCTACCCTAAGTAAGCCAGAAACAAACAAGTGATCTGAATATTTCCCTCCACTTTATCCTCACATCTAAGCCAGAACCAAATTCTCTAAATGTTTTTCTTCTAAATTTCTCTCAAATCTTTCTGTTTCTCTCCAATGCCAAAAATATTAGGTTGGTGCAAAAGTAATTGCAGTTTTTGTCGTGACTTTCAATGTGTGACTTGAGCTGCTATCAACTCTTGCCTGAATTAGAGGAAAATGATTACTTTGGCCAAAATATCTTGCACCAAATCCACTGGCTCCTGATTACTGTGCACACTTATTTCTCTAGTCTCACTCTGTAAATCACTATGATCTGTAGACAGGGCTCTGCCAATGGAGTACTATTATCTTGCCTTCTTTTGGCTAATGATACAACCATTAGATTTCCAGTCAGTTGTCAAAACCTCAGAAAGGCCTGCCCTCACATCCTTGATCAGGTCAAATTCTCCTGCTTTAAGTAATCATGTATAACGTGTCTCTTCTTCTAAAGGTTTATTATAGCTGTAATTTTACATTTATATGTATGATATTTGATTAAAGAAGGCAGAGATGATATCTGTTTTTGCTCAATTATGGTGATTGGCTCAGAGAAGCTGCTTATATATTTTGGCTGAATGAATTAAAGCCTGCTTCTAACTTCACCCTAGTAGTTGTTTTATAATAACAGTGATTTGACTATCATCAAAGCCTTATGCAAGTTAAGGTCCTTGGTTGTGTCAAAACTAAAATCAGATCAAAGTTAGAAAAATGTTATAGTTTATTATGCATGCAAAAGAACAGTTCACAAACTGGAAGATTTCAAACCAGAAATGCGAAGCAGCTCTTCTCACAGCAGTTTTAGTACAGCTTATAAAGCATAAATGAGGAAGTACATGGATCTTCACTGTGATTGGCTGTTATAAACATATATTCCTTTTAGGGAAAGTAGAGCTGTCTATGATGATTTGTCTGTAGCTGACTGGTTTAATTTCACTGAATTATGCTGACAAAGACAAAAAGCTTACGTTTCATGTTTTGTTTATTGTAACAGCTAGTGTTTCAGGGAAATCAGGATAATAATTTTTGGCTACAAGGCTATCGACCATTGGCCTCGAGGTAGCTAAACTGTAGCCTCAATTTTTATTTTTTTGTTTGCTTGTTTGTATGTTAACATTTGAAAAAAATGAAATGGATTCTGTCTGGAAGACAGGAAAGGGAGCTGCAACCAGCAAATAAAACAATCAATGTCTTGTCTTGTCATGCACAGAGTACTGCCACCGGCCATGCTAACATTGAACTACTGCTACTGCGGGCACCACCGGACTCTTAACTGCACTGCCCGCTGAGTTAATCATCTTCAAATGTATGGTTTTTTAGTTCTGGTGATAGCATCATACTGAGAGAAAGAGTGCTTCAGCTGCCAGAGAGGAGAAAGGAGGAATATATAGAAACATCCAAACTTCATAGTAGATATCCTTCTAAGACCCACACACTGGACACTCCTCTCAAGAGGAAAAAAGTGTGGATGTTGAGCAGCTCAATATGTCAGCAAAAGTCTATGATGAGGCTTTAACTCAAAATTCTCCTGTATCTTCTCAAACTTCCCAAATGCTCCAAAATACAACTATTTTGAAACAGCATGTGAAGGTAGTTTTGTGTTTCTATTGTTTGTTTTCATCAGTTTGTTCACTACCGTATTGTGAGAACTTAAATCAGCACCTAAAATATATGCACTTGATAAATATTTGTTGAATAGATATTGCTTATTAAATACTTGTAAATGACTACCTTTATACCAGTGGTTACTACATGTAAGACACAGTTATAAATGTATTTTATAAGACATGTTATAAATGTCTTAAATATATTAAATCAATTAATTGTCCCCATTGTCATAAGAGGTAGGTGTAATAACTATCCCCATCTTAAAAATGATGAAACCTAAGAACAGGGAGATCAAGTAACTTCCCAAGGTCACACAGTAGTGATCAGCAGAGCCTAAATTTTAATTCAGACAGATTATCACAATTTCTATGTAACTACTCTGCCAGGTAGAGTAAAGCAACGATTCTAAATTTGGTAAGCTATTGTTTTAGTCCTAATAAAAACAGATTGGTTGATTGATTAATTAGAGACCCAATTATAGTATGCCAGCACAACATAATGTTTCTAAAACTCATTTCTGCTCAGAACATTTCAATAGCTCAACATTTCCTAGTAAGATCTTAAACCCTTAGTCTGGCTTTGCAGGACTTCCAATGATCTTATAGTTGTTTCCAGTGTCTGGCACACTGTTCACCATGGATGGTAACTTCTCCTTTCATCGCTATTATTACTTTTATTTGCACTCCACTTTCATATGCACCCTTATATTCAGTCATTCTTTGAACTTATGTACTTCTATGAAATCCCGAGAAGTTTGAATGCCACATATTGTGTTTGGTAGCAGAAACGGCGAATACATTTTATAGGGTCCCAGTGATTCAACTGCTTTTAGGAATGTGGCTCTCACACTGACCACATGGTGATACTTTTCCTGTATACAAGTGAGCACCTGATGAACCCATATGTTGCATAGTACATCATTCTTTCTCCTGAATGCTGTACAGAATACGGTCCAATAACTGGTTTAGATACACGTCTAATACTCACAGAATAAACATCATTTACTGAGGCTAGTGTCAAGTATTCCTTATGCTGGAATAAGAACACAGAATTCAATGTGAGACACAAAGATAAGTAGAGGCAGATACAGACAACACAGAACCACTTTAAGAAGGGCCCAAATCACATATTCCTATCCCTACACACCAATTATTGAAACTCCTGACGTTGATCAGTTAAATCTATAACAGAGAATTGGTAAGACTCAGCATGCGCAGCACAAAGCAGCACAAGGGAACAGTGCTCAAAGTGCAAGCCCAACACAAACCGATGAGCATTGTAGCCAGCCAGCAGCAATTCAAGGTGTGTACTCTCAAGAAGGCAGCAGAACCAGTTAGCAGGTCAAAGCAAGAGAAGAAAGTAATAGTCATCACCTAGACATCTTGCTCACGACAACAATTTTTGTGGCATGACTGCACACCATGTTTTTTTCTTGAAGTTCCCTACTATCCTTCATATATGCCCATCAAAATCCAAGTTTCAATTAATATTTCATGGAACTTTTGCTTGTTCTAAATGGTGAATAATGTTCACTTTACTGGAGTAGCACAATACTTTGTTTATAGCACTAATAGAATAGTAATAATGTTTTATATAAAGGTAGTTATTGCCCTGATTGTGCCAGATGTTCCTTTTAAGTTAACTAGGCAGCAATACATATTTTATAAGTATCATTATGACTCTTGATGCATATCCCACTCCTACTAAATAGGTCTCAATAACATTTGCAAAATTAAACTAATGGCCATTTTACAGATTGGATTAGCAAGTTTGTTTGATTTGGTATTTTTAAATGAACAATGACTAAGGTAATGCCATGTAGACTCTATTAAAAATATTGACATTGATATATTAGAAATAAAAAGAAGAATCTAGTTCTATGATTTGTCAAGACTTTCTTATAGTTTCTGGATTCATTTTTAAAAAAGAAAAAGAAAAAATATTAAAGTCTATTTTTTGAACCATGAGAAAGTTAACTGTTGTAAAGGTAGCAAGATTTTGACACAGGCAATCATTTATTTTTGCCTTTCTGCCTCTGGGAATGACAAAAAGCACACTCTTCTTCCAGTGAAGCAAGGCTTTGAAACTCGCTCCTTGGAAAAAGTCAGAAGGCTGAGTTCTATTCTCAGCTCTGCTACTAAGTGATTGACTTACCTGAGGCAATGAAGCTAACCTGGCTGTGACTTATTTTCAGTCTCTGGGAGAAAAGAGAGTCTCTTAAGTTTTCATTAAAGTTGTATGAACAAATGACTAAGACCTCTGAAAGACTTTGAATTGCTAAGAGAATGATTATTTATAAACAGAAACCACTGTCATTATGTTTGAGCATGGCTTCAAGCTAGTAATGTTCAACTTCCATACTGCATCGCGTGATGATGACAAATCATGGGACCCTTGAGTGGATGACCTACTACACATAAAAACTAAGTTCTTACTCTCATTTCATAACAAAGAAAAGAGTTTGATGTATACTCATCACACATAGTTAGGAACACTTTATTATACAATTTTTCATTTCATTGAATAAATAAGGAATTAAGTATGCTATATTTCAATCCCATAGCTCCACACAGTAATCCCTCTGTAAGAACCCTGGTGCTTTGTAGCTTTCACATATCTTTCTAAACCAAGGTAAGTGGATATTCATGAATCTGGAGTATTTTATCACTTGAACATGGATATCAGATTGGAATCGAAGGAAACTCTGAAAGCATTTAAGCTCCGATTATAATAAAACTGCCTCCACTACACCTGTAGCATAGCAGACGATAATGCACAAAACAGAGAAATAAAGCAGCTTCTAACATAAGCAGACAGCATTTTACCTCAGTATCTTCAAATTTCCGCACAAATTCATCTTTACAGAAAATCTTCACAATTATCCTATTAAAAATAGTAACAGCTTAATCTCCTCCATCTGTCTACACGTGTTTTAACTCACTTCATTTTTTCTTTGTCGCCCTGAATACCCCTGATATCATGTGTGTTGTGCTTGTTTTCTCCTCTAAAATGCAAAATCCCTGATAATAAAGACTGGGACCTTTTGTTCTTTTTACTGCTGTATTCCACTGCCTATAAAGCATGTAGAAGGTGCTTAATAAATGTTGGTAGGATTGATGATTTTCTGTTTCTGATCCCCCTAATTATCCAAAACATATCTTAAAATATAGTTGAAATACAGTTGTTATGTATTATAAGTGGTAAGTCATAAAGACTAATCACAGGAAATACTTTCTATGGTTACTTTTAATTCTGAAATAAGCCAGTATATGAATTTAATAAGACTACATATTATAGAAAAAAACATTTTGAAACTCAATACACATCTCAGGCCAGCTGACTGAAAGCAGGAGATGTTTGTATGACTCTGCTATCCTTAACCCATTTCAACTGGAGCAGTTATGCTTATAATCATCCTGTTTAAAGGTAAGTTTCATTTGAACGAAGGGTTTTCTGGCTTTAGAAAGTTTGAAACTACTCATAAGAAGCTAGTATAAGATAGAAAATTATTTTTTATGACTGTAATTAAGTTAAACATAAAAACACTTATTTTTCCAAAGATATATTCGGTATTGTTTCAAGATTTAAAG
The DNA here is from genome assembly GCF_003255815.1 of Theropithecus gelada. NCBI lineage: Eukaryota > Metazoa > Chordata > Mammalia > Primates > Cercopithecidae > Theropithecus > Theropithecus gelada. The sequence goes on from NC_037668.1 coordinate 130,850,555, forward strand.
ACACAGTACCTATTAAATAATGAAAGATATTACTTTTCCTTTAAGCAGTTTATGATGTGGTTGTATGTTGAAAAGTCAAAATTAATATACACAAAATATCAAAAGCAATGCAAAACATAATTGTATTGAATACAAAATTTAATGAGATGTATATATTATATGACTCTGAGGATGAGAAATATTAAAGATGGTAGACAAAGAGAAATGAACAAGGAAAATTATACATGATGTTTTAGTTAGTTATTTGTGGTCTGAATTAAATGATGACAATGAGATTGAAGGTGACGGAAAAACAGATGTTTCAAATGAAGAAAACCTGAAAAGCTTAAACTGTGTTTGAAATACTTTCTTTAATAAACGTTAAAAAAATCAAATAATTTTCTAAAAACATAGTTGACATGGATATATTAAGATTATTATTTTGTACTGGAAATAAATTATATTGTCTGGAAAAATATATAAAATTCATAATTTTTTCTATGATACTGAGTAAGATCCCTTTATATTTTCTGATCTATTAGACTGTTAAATTTGACATTTTTAAGTTATGCACTATAAGAGTTTTTTTGTTTTTCATTTGTAAATTATGAATAAAGTTATGACCAAAAATGTGTGATGAAGATTAATTTCTGGACTTTAAATGTGCTTCAGTATGATGCACATAATCAAAGTATCATGAAGGAGAAAAAATGCAATGCTAATTATATGTATGATTTTAAATTGACAAAATGTTTACCAGATCTAACATAAATAACATGCAAACAATATTTAAAATAGATTATTAAGTAGACTAAAGACTGCAGGTGAACATGCCTAAAGAAATATAAATATAGTATACATTTTTAAAACTTAAGAAAATGACTCTCACTCTCAATTTTCTATTCCTAAATTAAAATTGTATGTATTGGGGGCTGGGCGTGGTGGCTCACTCCTGTGATCCCAGCACTTTGGGAGGCCAAGGCGGGTGGATCACGAGGTCAGGAGTTCAAGACCAGCGTGGCCGACATGGTGAAACCTCATCTCTAATAAAAAATACAAATATATATATATATATCCGGGCGTGGTGGCAGGCGCCTGTAATCCCAGCTACTCCGGAGGCTGAAGCAGAAAATTGCTTGAACCCAGGAGGTGGAGATTGCAGTGAGCCAAGATCATGCCACTGCACTCCAGCCTGGCAACGCAGTGAGACTCCATCTCAAGAAATTAAAAAAAAAAAAAAATTATGTATTGGATCAGAGTTCTTATAAGTTTCTAGGGGCATAAATTATTCCAATTTTATCTTTAAACCTTTTCCTCTAAACCAGTAACTAAAAGCTTGTGTGTGTGTGTGTGTGAGAGAGAGAGAGAGAGAACAAGTACACATATATATACACATACTTATATACAAATATATGTGCACATATACATGTACATTTAATTAATAAATAATATTTGAATCACCAAATAAATGTTAAGCTTAAGACACTAAAAACATAAATTGTTAGTTTTCTCTATGTTCAACTGGTGGCTTGGCAAAATGTTATCTTATTAGGTTGTTACTTTGTCTATAAGAAACTAAGAACAGGGCTACTTTTCAAGAAGTTTCCTTAAGAAGATAACTCAGGGAGTAAGAATGAAGAACAGAGGGAATGAAGCAGAAAAAGTAAAGCCAATAGAGAAATGAGTTACTGAGTTTGCCACCCATACCTAATTGGCTATTTCATCTCCAGGAACTTCTGAGAAGTCTTAGCAAATACATCTTTTAAATAACTCTCTGCCAAAAGGAAGAAAGAAAGTACTAGTCCTTCAGCTTCCATAGTTATTGGTCAAGGGTTGCCCTGTAGAAGTTTCCATTCCACACAAGTTACACTTGAAGGAATGGCAAAATGGTTCCCACGGGGAACCCAAAGGTTAGCCCCAAGGTAAGAAGCCAGACATAGTTGAAGCAATATTTAGCAAAGCATACAGATCGCACCTGAGCAAAAGTGGCAGAAGTTTGTTTAAAATTATTTGTTATAGCAGTGACAAAAATAACAACAAAGGAAAAGAATCTGAAGAAAGCAGTACACACACAACAGTTATCCAATACAGTTTACTTTTTGCATCATTCAGATTTACTCATGCCCTCTGTGAAACCCAATATATCACCAGGAGTGGCAAGGCACATTATTTGTTTACAAAGATACAAGACAGTTTGCAAAACAAGCAACATTCTGTGCTCCAGTCACTCATCTTGAGGACATAATTACTATTCATCACCTCTCTCCTTTATCACTAATTCTAGATTTCATTTGTGCTCTGTTAGAATTTTGACTAGTCAAGGCTGATTGCTTTGTGACATGACCCATGTCACTCTCCCAAAAGAGTTTGAGACTTTGGTCAACTTGTTCTTGTTGCAATGTGGTTGCTAAAATTGTCCTGTTGCAGCTATCATCAGTCAGGAAAGCACTCCAGGGAATAGACCAAGTGAACTCAAGACATATACCCAGCCCCATTTTATAGTCACAAGAGTAACTTTCCATGCTTATCATGGAAAGTTATCAATTCCTTATACACATAAAATAATTGTTTTGGTTTGGTTTTATTTGCCTACTGAGCCACTGGACCAATATTTTTAATGAAATGGAAACTCTATTTTTGAAGCAAAAATCTGCAAATGGGTTAGCAGGAATGATAGAGAAAAGGCCTAATCATACATTTCCCTTTGGCTCTTGGCTCAATGTCCTATAGATTTTGGTAATACATGACCATATATTAGCTATCGGTTCAGCTCATATACCTCCATCCTAGAGGTCAGCACACCTGACTATAGACTATTAAGTTTTAGCTGAACATTACCAGTCTGTACCACTATGTTACTAGGTCCAATTCCTGATTCTTCTGGATTCCATCATCATTCATCTATGTTGACTCTTCTTTGCTGAAATATGAAGTTTAACCTGAGGCAATTTTATATGGTATAAAACAGCAATATATGGGGCATGTGTAAGCCCTTAAATAGAAGTGCCAACACAAGTACTGTGGCAATGGAGGGCAAACTCACAACTGTATTAGCTATAAAGGAAAAATCACTAGGAGGAGTCAGATACAATCATCTCCTTACCTTAAAGAAGCAGGATAGTCATTCTGAATGATGGTGCTTCTCAGAATCAGTCTCTGCTGCTGGATGGTTGGACACTGAGTAGTTGGAGTAGTTTGACAGTCTAGATGAGACTGCTGGGCCCATATAAAGCCTCCATCAGTGCTGCCATGGCCACAACTTTCATAGGCCCATCATGCAATCACCAGTGTGGCCAAAGAAGAAGGGTGCATCATCCTTTCCACTTGGCTCTTGAGTGCTCCCTCTGTGGTTTGATGGATGCAATTTGATGGGTAAACATAGTGAAACTGTGTAATACCTATAGATGTCTCTTTCTAGATGTCTCTTTCCCAGAATTTGCTTGCCCCCATTTAACCTTCTTTTTTAATGCCCCTGAAAAACCCAGTCAATGTATTCAACATTAGCCATACTCCAGAGCAGTTCTCAATCCCTATGAATTTAATAACAAATACATTTTTCACAGTTGTGCTGGGAGCAGTTTCTTTTCATACTGTCTTTTAGGACTACTCCTAACTAGAGTTCAGCAGCTGTCTATTGTTAGTTAGCCATAGAATATTGCTGAACCCATCTGGGAAGCAGATCAGGTGGAGAAAAGTTCCAATAAATCATAGGTATGAGTTGAAGGAGAGATGTTAGGACAATATTAATAAACATCATGAAAGTCCAGGCCACCTAAACATGTAATTTTACACACACCATCTTGATCTACTCAAGTCCAATTCTCATCATGCCATTTCCATTGAACAATGAATTCCTTCTTTGTTCTTGTGGCTTTTTGCAGTGGATAAGGTAATACCCTACTCAACATGGTAAATGCAGGTCCCATGTTTAGGAACTCAGTCTACTAATACCCAGTAGCACGCAAGGGGTCTGTCACAGATGGCATTGCCTTTCTCAATGACCTTCCTGGAACTCTGCTACTGGGATTACCAGTACATATGTACGCAGTATCTTTTACAATTGTGATATCTCTAACACCATTGGTTTCCTGGAATGTATGGCACAGGTAGAAGACATCTTGACTGAAACCTAAACCTTCTACAGAGGCCTCTTTTACTCTGTGCCCCACTTTTTAGCTACATAATAAGTAGGCTGAAAGAGTATCCCTTAGTTTGGCATAAGCTATCTCCAAAATCTAAGGCTCACCAAAAACTTTCTTACGATAGAGAGTACAATGTATGGCCACCTTATTCTTGCCACATGCCCCAGACTGTTTCACATCAAACAATCCACACTTTGGTACATATATAGACATCTAATCTATCTATTAATTTCTGTTTACCAACTCCAATTAACAGATTTTCATTACTTGAATGTAACAATGTGATGAAGAATCCGTGATAGCTGAACATAGATATCCCCAGGGCAATAAAGTGAATGTACATTCCTGTTCTTCCCATATCAAAAGCAAAACATTTTTCAATCCTCTTTAACAATTAGCAACACATTTAAATAAGTTGATTTTTAGTAAAGTACCCTATGAAATCCTTCCCCTTCAAGAATGTGTTAGCTGTTTTGAGGTCTTTTCTACATACACAAGTATTAGAACAAACTTGAAAAGTGTCCTTTGGATTTTTGTTTGGAAATGCTTTCATTTTATACTCAATTTGAATAAAATTGATATCTTTTTAGTATTTACTCTTCACATTTGTAAATATTTAGGTTTCCATAAACATCTTTCAAAAATTTTTCTAATTATGTGCAATAGGTCTGAAAAATATGTTAGGTTTATTCCTGTATACCTTAAATTTTATTATTTACTACAAATAATATTTTAAGATGTATTTAAATTTCTAACTGCATATATTGATACATATATTTGGAGTTGAATATTTAATATTGACTTTAAATCTGTATGACCTGTGAATCAGTTTGTCTCTTTGCAGTCGTTATACATCTTTAATTTATTTTGGTCTTACTCTACTGGCTAGTATCTACTGCACAATGTTGAATAAAAACAGTGGTACCATATATTGTTGACTTGCTTATTTTAAAGAATCACGCATATTTTTCTGTTTCTCAAATAATTGTGAGCCATGAAAATTTAGGGTAGAATTTGTAGCTTCAAGCCACATAACAAAAGACAGTTACCAAAGAAAATAATTGTATACTGTTAATTATATGCCAAGAAGTGTAAAAGTGCCTTTTATATATATTTTCATTAATCTTTATTAAAATATAAGGTAGAAAAATTTATTAGGTTCATTTTATAGAATGGTAAAGGGAATATTCTACAAATTATATAGCTAGTAAGTAGTTGAGCAGGGCTTAATAATTGGGTAGTTTGTCTTTTGAATTCATATTTTTAACTTCATTATGTTGCATTAGAAAGTAATCAGGAATTCAGTTCTTCTTTATCTATGAAAATCCAAATTATAGAGATTTTCCCTGACTTTATTTTGTGGGCATCTAGCTATGACTTCTCTTCCTATCTGTCTCTTTTTTTTCCTTCCTTCCTTCCTTCCTTCTTCCTTCCTTCCTTCCTTCCTTCCTTCCTTCCTTCCTTCCTTCCTTCCTTCCTTCCTTCCATCCTCCCTCCCTCCCTCCCTCCCTCTCTCCTTCTCTTTTTCTCTCTCTTTCTCTTTCTTTTCTTTCTTTCTTTCTTTCTTTCTTTCTTTCTTTCTTTCTTTCTTTCTTTCTTTCTTTCTTTCTTTCTTTCTTTCTTTCTCTCTCTCTCTCTCTCTCTCTTTCTTTCTTTCTTTCTTTCTTTCTTTCTTTTTTTCTTTCTTTCTTTCTTTCTTTCTTTCTTTCTCTCTCTCTCTCTCTCTCTCTCTCTCTTTCTTTCTTTCTTTCTTTCTTTCTTTCTTTCTTTCTTTCTTTCTTTCTTTCTCTCTCTCTCTCTCTCTCTCTTTCTTTCTTTCTTTCTTTCTTTCTTTCTTTCTTTCTTGTCTTTCTTTCTCTTTCTTCTTTTAATAAAGTGAGACAGCACAGTATTTTGAGAAGAAAATTGGAACATATATAAATGCACATATTTCATTTGTATAAATGTCATATATATCAAGGCTTAAGATTTTAAAGAAGCAAATGTTTTATGACCTGTAAATAGTGAGTTTTGCCTCTAAAGCTATTTTTTAATGTGTTTGATTCCAACTTGGCCTCTAATATATCTACATGTGCTTTTTGGAAAAAAAATCAATCCAGCAGCACTAAATTTTTCAAACTTCAATCTGATAAGCACAAATTCAATCATCAAATGTTCTCTGCTAGCTCTTACCTAAGAGTCACAGTTGCACATGGTTGCACACTGTGATGGAAGAATGCATCACTGACTAGAACTGGCTCAAATTGATATTTAATCATTCTTTTTATGCTCTGAGTGGCATATAATTTTATAAATAAATAAATAAAACACCAAGTTGGAAGCAATTTCTAAAATGTTCAAGATTCAAATACTTAGCACAAATGTGATGATAATAAAAAACACATTATCAACAACTTCTCAAGGACTTAGCTTTAGGTAGAGATTGGTCCTCACTACTAAATACATAGTATGGTATCTGCACCTGGAGAATGCATCAGTATTAACTTAAAGTGAAACTGGAGTAAAAGTGAGGAAATACAGAATAATTTTTAAATTGCTGTGTATGTAATACGTTCTGGACCACACCTTTATGGCGGAGGGAAGAGAGAGGATGATATAAAGGAGATGATTATTCCTGGAATTTATATCTGATGATTACATTTAGGTTTTTCCTTGAGCAACTTCTGAGAGCACTGATGAACAATGAAAACCTTTAATGGAGTATCTTTTAAAAAGGATAAACACTTGGATAATTTTGAGATACAGTGCAAAGACTGAAACCAGTTTCACAAATAGTTCAAATCTTAGCAATCCCAGTTAATAGTTTGCATGATTTCAGAAAAGTTTTCCAAACACTCTGAGACTCAGACTTCTTATCTATAAAGTGAGGAAAATGCTATTTGTCTTCAGAATATTCTGAATATGGTTTATAATGTTGCAAATACCTCAAATATCTGCAAGGTTGTATGGCTATTACCAGTAGATTTTAATACTCTGGAGCAATAGCACCTTAAGTAGCAATAGTAGACATTCAAAATCACATTTTTATTTTTGAGTGAATAAAGTAATGTAGTAGTAAGAATTTAAAAATACCATTTATATGAAATTATTGTATAAATTTATAAATAATAATAGAAATGTTTGCAATCGATATGTTTGTAATAGGGAGATAGTTTGGAAGAGTGGATTAAAACCATAAATTCTCAAATTTGGCTCCTAAGATGTAGCTACTGTTCAGTAACTGCATGACTGAGCAAATTATTCTAATTTTCTATACGTCTGTTTAATCATCTGTGAAACAGGAAAAAAATAGTATAGACATCACAGGGTTATTGTAAATATCAAATACTTATAATAGTTCCTGGTACAAAGCAAGTATACTATAAAGTTTTAGTAACTTTGGTTGAAGACTCACATTTGTCAAGGATTTATTAAATTCAAGAAAACTTATATATAACTGACTTTATTTACCCTTTTAAGTAAAAGTACATTATTTGGGGATAATACTCAAACAATATATAATATATATATATAAATATTTATATATTTTTTTATTTATATATTTATTTATATGTATTTTATTTTATTTTTGATATATATCATAATTGTACATATTTGGGGGTTACATGTACTATTTTGGTATGTGTATACAGTGTGTAATGATGAAATAAGGGTAATTAGGATATGCATCACCTCAAACATTGATCTTTTCTTCGTGTTGGGAACATTAAAATTCTTCTAGCTGCTTTGAAATATGCAATAAATTTTTATTAAGTATAATTTTCCCACTGTAGTGTTGAACACTAGAACGTATTTATGCCATCTAAGTATATTTTTGTAGCCAGTAACCAACTTCTCTTTATCGTCCCTGCCTCTCACAGCCTCTGGAAGTCACCATTCTACTCTTTGTCTCCATGAGATCTACTTTTTTAGCTCCCACATATGAATGACCACATGAGATGTTTGTCTTTCTGAGCTTATCTTATTTCACTTAGCATGATGTTCTCCAATTCCATCAATGTCGCTGCAAATGACATAATTTTATTATTTTTTATAGCTGAATAAAATTAAATTTTGTATATATACTGTGTGTTCTTTATCCATTCATTTGTTGATGGACACTTAGTTCAATTCCATATTTTGACTATTGTGAATAGTGCTGCAATTCACATGGGAGAGCAAATATCTATAATGTACTGATTTCCGTTCTTTTGGATATATACCCAGGAATGGGATTTCTGGATCATATGGTAGTTCTATTTTTAGTCTTTTGAGAAACCTCTATACTGTTTTCCATAGTAGCTGTTTTACTTACGTTCCCACCAAGAGTTTAAGAGCATTTCTATTTCTTCTTCACATCCTTGACAGCATTTGCCATTAAAAAAAAATCTTTTTGATATAGCCATTCTAACTGAGATAAGATGATATCACATTGTGCTTTAGATTTGCATTTCCCTGATGATAAATAATGTTGAGTATTTTTCCATTTACCTGATGGCTCTTTGTATGCCTTCATTTGAGAAATGTCTGTTTACATCCCTTGCCCTTTTTTTAATTGGGTTATTTGGTTGTTTTGCTATTGAGTTGTCTGAGTTCCTTTTGTATTCTGTTTATTAATCTCTTTTCAAATAGGTAGTTTCTAATATTTTCTCCCATTTTCTAGGTTGTCTGTTCATTTTGTTAATTTTTTCCTTTTTGTTCAGAAGCTTTTCAACTTGAGATAACCCTATTTGTCTATTTTTGCTTTTTTTGTTTGTGTTTTTGAGACCTTGCCCCAAAAATCTTTGCCCAGACCAATGTCCTGTAGTGTTTTCTCAATGTTTACTTCTAGGAGTTTTCTAGGATTATGTCTTACACATTAAAATCTTTAGTTTATCTTAGTTGATTTTTAATATGGTGAAAAATATGGATCTAGTTTCATTCTTTTGCATAAGGGTATCCAGTTGTCCTATCACCATTTATTAAAGAGGAAGTCCTTTCTCCAAGGTATGTTGTTGGCACCTTTGTCAAAAATGAGTTTACTCTAAGTACATGGATATATTTCTGGATTCTCTATTCTTTTTCATTAGTTTGTGTTTCTTTTTTTTTTTTTTCTTATGCCAGTACCCTGCAATTTTATCTACTATAGCTTTGTAGTATAATTTGAAATCTGGTGGTATTATACCGCCAGCTATGTTCTTTTTGCTTATGATTACTTTAGTTGTTTGAGATCTTATGTGGTTCTTCACAAATTTTAAGATTTTATTTTACATTTCTGTGAAGAATATCATTGGTATTTTGATAGGGATTGCATTGAATCTGGAGGTAGCTTTGGAGAGTTTAAACATTTTAACAATATTAATTCTTTCAATCTTTGAACATGTGATATTTTCCCATTTTTTGTGTGTCCTCTTAAATTATTTTCATCAGTGTTTTCTAGTTTTTTCTTATAAATATATTTTAATTCTTTAGCCACACTTATTTCTAAGTATTTTTGTAACTATTGTAATTGGGATTTCTTTCTTGATTCTTTTTCAGATATATTGCTCTTAATATATAGAACTGGTACTTATTTTTGTTTGTTGATTTTGTATCCTGTAACTTTACTAAATTTGTTTATCAGTTTTAATAATTTTTTTGTATTTTTATATAGTATATTTTTAAGTTGATAAGGTGTGATTACTTCAAATTTTGTATCTCTCTGAATTTTTCAGTCTCAAGAGAAATGTTTGTTTATTTTAAAATGATAAGGCAGTACAAACATAAGAAGAAAAGGTCAAAGAAGCACTATTGTGCCAACATTTTTAAGAAGTTCATAAATTGGAGAGAATCACATTCTTTTTCAGTGTGTGTTATTTACAATTGCTTAATTTTTAATTATTAACTAATGACATAATTGAAAGTTTGATATAAATTATTTGCAAATTTCTAGAGTAACTGTTGTAGGGAATTTTTAACGTAAAATTTGGTTAAACTACTATAAAAAATTAATCTTTCTACAATTTCCTGACAAACTTCCTACAAGGAAAGCTTATTATATGTTAATCACTATTGTTACTAGAATGTTACTTCATATATTTATCCAATTTCATCAACATTTCATTTTCTCGGTGTTCTTAGCTCTGCTTTTTGTAGTAATTTAAACTGCCCACAGTGTACTTTGTTTCATGGGTTCCTCATTTGGCAGGCAACAGACACTTATGAGCCTGAAGAGAAAAAGAGGAGGAATACATGCCTCTGGACAAAGGGTGGGACGTCTCAGACACAGCAACAAGGTACATCAGGAGGTGCTCTTTTGGCTAGGCTGGCAATTTTCGGAATTTGGCTGAAATGAGAGGAGTCCTTTCCTTGGGGACTACGATGGCAGGTAAATGAACTTACAAGGCAGAGATGACAGACAAAGTTTGGCTTCTTAAGTGCAGCTGGAGTGGCACACATTTGTCAGCAGATAACATGCCGATGCTGATGTCTTACTGGATCTACTGCTGGAAATTTTGTCATTCCAGTTGCTTTCTGGGGAATATATTGAGACCCAAAGCCTTGGACTGAGCTGAGAAATGCATTATTTAAAATATCAAATTAAATAAGTTTATATTCTTCCTTTTCTCAATACTCCAAAGGAGGTGGTTATCCTACTGAAGAAATGCTACAAACCAAGAGACACGTGTTGGGCCCTGTCACAGAAGCTTTTCACCAGGATGCCAACGAGAGAGAAGAACAGAAACCAAACTCCCAAAGAAGATGAAATGGAGGGGAGGATCCTGGCGAAGAGGACTGATGCCGTCTAGAGAAAAGGGCAACATGATGTCACCACAATTGGGACTGGGAAAATTTACTGGCTTTTTGCCTGTCATCCACCACAAGGCAATACAAACAAAACAGACAAAATGATTAAGAAAGAGAAATCAACTCTCCCTTGGAGGAGAAAACATGCATCTTCTCTCTCACCCTGAGGCCCAGTCTGTCCTTAAGGATCTAGCCCAAGAACAAAATGAGAAAGGATCTGTGCACTTGTTAACACATCTTGCTGCATGTGGTTACATAACAATCATCACGTTTTATAGGTAGCTAACGACATGCACAAGAACTATCATATCAGTCTGCTGACTAAACAGATGGAACAAATCAAAAAGTCATTTCTGTTTCTAATCTATTCTACCTCCATTAGGTGAATAGACTGGCTGTGAATACTTTTGAAATCCTAGTTTTTGCCCCATCTCGTATGGAATTCTGGGTTACGAAAATGCTTTGTCACTGGCTCCATCTAAGCCCTACAAAACGCAGTACAATTTAGATTATAAAACGACATAGAACTGGGGATGGATTGTTATATAAATGAGGCAAAATAATGGCCTCTGAACATTGGCCACTAGGTTGTTTATTTCTTCACTGCAGGCTGCAACCCATTAGCTCGAGAGCCTGCCAATGCCAAACATAAATGTTTACACATCTAATTATTTTTAAAACAGCCCAAACAAGCTAATTTCTAGCTATTTAGAGCCTGCTTATTTTGAATACTTTGTAAAACCTCATGCCACCTCTGCCAGCAATAGATAAGCCCTGGGTCACAAAGACCCCCAAATCACTGCTGCCTTTCTGGATGGGACTGAGCCACATCACCTGGATATATAAGTCCCATCTTTGATGCCCCTTCCCCCTAGGAAAATTCCCCCAGCCCTCCTCCCTTTCCATAGCAACCCCACTTAAACCTCTGGAAACACTTCTGTTCTGTCACAAGAGATCCCCCCTCCCACCCCACATAAAATACAAACCTGTTAAAGAGTGATTAAATAAACTGCCATGTCATGGTAATATCTTTTCCTTGATCAAGCCCCAAATTTCTCAAACCTCTCATAAACATGCCATGCACATATTAATTTAAAGAAAGCTAGAGTGTCCCTGCTAATATGATGTAGACTTCAGAACATGGAATTTTATTAATAATATAGCAGGACATTATGTTATAAAAAAGTAGTTTTCCAAGAAGACTTAAAAATCCTAAAAACGTATGTACTTAAATGCTGAGCTTCAAAAATGCATGAAGCAAATCTAATAGAGCACAAAGGAAAAAAGAAATCTCCATAATCAAGTTGAGACTTCAACCTTCATCTTTCAGTAGTAGATCAAATGAGTAGACAGAAAATTGGTAAGATACGAAAAATATGTCTACCTATCTAACTACCAGACCTGAAAAACTTATCTATAAGCTTGACTCTAATTCATACAACACTTAACAACAGAATAAGATTTCTTATCAAGTGTACATGAAACATGCACCAAGATTGACCATAATCTCTGAAGGGGGTCAGCCCCTCCACACCTGGGTATTTCTCATCAGGTGGGACGAGAAACTGAGAAAAGAAATAAGACACAGAGAAGAAGTATAGAGAAAGAACAGTGGGCCCAGGGGACCTGCGCTCAGCATATGGAGGACCCGTGCTGGCAATGGTCTCTGAGTTCCCTCAGTATTTACTAATCACTATCTCTACCATCTTGATGAGGTGGATGTGGCAGGACTATAGGGTAATGGTGGGGAGAGTCAGCAAGAAAACATGTGACCAAAGGGCTCTGTGTCATCAGTAAGTTTAAGGAAAGGTGCTTTGTCTTGATGTACACATAGGCCAGATTTATGTTTGACTGTACACAAACATCTCAGTATAGTAAAGAGCAGTATTGTCGCCAGCATGTCTCACCTCCAGCCATAAGGTGGTTTTCTCCTATCTCAGTAAATAGAACGAATGATCGGGTTTTACACTGAGACTATCCATTCCCAGGGATGAGCAGGAGACAGATGCCGTCCTCTTATCTCAACTGCAAAGAGACCTTTCTCTTTCACTAATCCTCCTCAGCACAGACCCTTTACGGGTGTTGGGCTGGGGGACAGTCAGGTCTTTCCCTTCCCATGAGGCCATATCTCAGGCTGTCTTAGTGGGGAGAAACCTTGGACAACACCCAGGCTTTCTTGTGCAGAGGTCCTTGCAGCCTTCTGCAGTGCATTGTGTGCCTGAGTACTCGAGACTGGAAAATGGCGATGACTTTTGCCAAGCATACTGCCTGCAAACACTTTTTAACAAAGCACATCCTACACAGTCTTATATCCATTAAACCTTGAGTCAACACAGCACATGCTTCTGCCAGCACAAGGTTGGGGCTAGTGTTAAACATTAACAGCATCTCAAGGCAGAAGAATTTCTCTTAGTACAGAACAAAATGGAGTTACTATGTCTACTTTCTACACAGACACAGTAACAGTCTGATCTCTCTTTCTTTTCTCCACATTCTGGGCCACAAAACAAATCTTAAACAATTTAAAGGAATAAATATCATACAAAGGGCATCCTCAGATAACAACAGATTAAACCAGAACCGATGACATAAACGTATCTGTCACATCCCCTTAGATATTTAGCAATTAATCAACAAATCCCTATGTAGTGCCTACACCTAAGAAAAAGTCTCAAAGGATATTGCTTTTGTGATTATACTAAATGGAAAATAAAAATATAAAGGTTTATGGGATGCAACTAAAGTGGAGTTTAGAAAGAAAATTATAACATTAAGTGCTTATATTAGAATACCATAATGGTCTTTAAATTGCTCATCCACCTGCCTATATTTGATTATCAACATAAGACTCATGATTTTCTAAATAGAATTAGATTGTATTATATCTCTGCCTTTCCGTCTTATGCAGAATAAAATCCTAAAAGGTTATCACAGCCTTCAAGGCTCAATATGATATGGCCACACGGTACTTTTCTGACCTCACTTTCTCCCACCTGGAGCTAGTTTTCCAGTAATGTTAGCCTCCTTGTGCTTTCTCAAAAATACTCCTGCCTCCACTTCTGTGAAATAATTTATCCCTCTGGCAGTTAACACTCTACTTTTTATAGACACATAAGTGAGTTTCTCCCTTCATTAAGTTCTCTCAGCCTCTCTTTATTAGAAAGAATTCTTTAACTACCCTATATAAAATACCACTCCCTCTACCTTGGGTAACTGCAATGGTACATCAAACATACTTGATATGTAAGTGCCTCAAACACAACAGACATTTGTATTTTGTTCACTCTATGATGACTATGCCACTTTGACACTCCTCCACATCTTTGCTCAGAGTATTAGGCTGAGTGGAACCAGGACACCATTTTCAATATGTGGTTTCCAGGCTTACTGGGGTCCTCTCTATCCTTGCTAGTAAAAAGATAAAAAGGGGATGAAAACACCAAGAGTATGATAGGCTTTAGTTTTGTTCAGTTTTTTAAGGGCTAGATTAGAAGATTGCATACATAATTTCTGATCACTCGTTAGTGAATGAAACCGTCACATGATTATGTTTTACCTCATAAGAGGTTGATTTGACAGCCTCAAATCTATTTTCTCAAGCAAAAGATGTTAATTTTGGAGAGAATTTAAGTCTTGGAGCTCCTGTTAAATTGTGCCTTAAATTTTTTAGTCTGGCACTTACTAGATCCTTCTGTTAGTAAGTGCATTTTTTTCTTTCTTGTTTCTGTAGCCTGAATAGAGTGTAAGCATCATGAGAACAGTTACTCTGGGTATTTTTCTCTTCTGTTGAACAAATCGTCGTAAATGCCTTATAGTTTTACATTTAGATATGGAAATAGACATAAACAGAACTTTTCACAATAAAATTATAAATATGTTGAATGGAAGTGAAGATAATTTGTAACATTAAAGATTTATTAAAATCGTCTTGAAAATATAAGGTAGATAAAGAAATTATTTTTAATTCTGGGCAATTCACCCACACACACATATACATGTATATAATTTTTATTGATTATTACTAAGCATTTAAAATAAGAGTCCTAGCTCTTTATCCAACATGAGGATTCTACACATACTTCCTGCTATTAACTCTGAAATACCCACAACCATTAGAAATAATTCTAAAGTAGTTAAACTATAATTAAAATCATTACAATGCCTTCTGTAGTAAAATTTGGCTTTTGAGAAGTGAAAATCCTCTGCAAAACTCTCCATACTGCAGTAGAAAAACTAAGTATCACTTATATTTGGCAGCAACTAAATCTAACGCAGGCATGCAAAAAATGGAGAAATATAAATTAAAAGAAGTCAATTGCATAGAGAGTTTTTAAAAATATATATTTGGTATTATTTGTAACATAGAGAATATGATAGTTGCCTTCACAAGTCTGACCAGATAGAAAAAGAAAGTATCAAGTTTCGGAAAGCCCAGTCATTGGCAGGTACCCAAAATAAGTAATATCAAGAGGTTGGTATGGAATGAACACTATGAATAAAGGACAGTAGGGCCCCGAACTGAGAAACCTCAGTAATGTCTAGCTGCTGTCTTTCCTAGTGGCACTAAAAATAAATATATTTCTTGATGGAAAGTGTCCTGCTTGTGTAGGAAAGTAATGAGTACATATTTTTTTACTGCTGTTATCACTAAAATCGTATCCACTCTTATATTATAATATTTATCTGATTTAGGAAATAGGCTCCAAAGAAAATTGAGGTCTCCCTAACAGGCAAAGAGAATGTAGAGTTGAAATATAATTGCATTTAAAAGGTGCATGTCATGTTTTTTCTTGTCAAAAGTAGGAATTTACAGGAACATATACAATTATCACAAATTTTAAAGTTTAAATTTTATATTTATATTTTATTTCATAACATCCTAACAACAAGAAATTTTTCCTCAAAAGTATGAGTCATATATTTAGACTCAAAATGGATCTGTATTCATATCATCTGTTGTTTATGATTGCAGACTGAGTGTTCCTGTTTCAATTGATTACACACTGAAATCTACTGTTTCAGGCACTTTTTAAAATATATCTATTTGATTTCTGGGATACATGTGCAGAACGTGCAGGTTTGTTACATAAGTATACACATGTCATGGTGGTTTGCTGCACCCATCAACCCATCATCTGCATTAGGTATTTCTCCTAATGCTATCCCTCCTCTAGCCCCCCACCCCCTGACAGGCCCCAGTGTGTGATGTTCCACTCCATGTCCAAGTGTTGTCATTGTCCAACTCCCACCTGTGAGTGAGACCATGTGGTGTTTGGCTTTCTGTTCTTATGATAGTTTGCTGAGAATAATGGTTTCCAGCTTCATCCATATCCCTGCAAAGGACAAGAACTCATCCTTTTTTATGGCTGCATAGTATTCCATGATGTATATGTGACACATTTTCTTTATCCAGCCCATCATTGATGAACATTTGGGTTGGTTCCAAGTCTACTATTGTGAACAGTGCCACACAAAAAAATATGTGTGCATGTGTCTTTATAGTACAATGATTTATAATCCTTTGGGTATATACCCAGTAATGGGATGACTGGGTCAAATGGTATTGCCACACTGTCTTCCACAGTGGTTGAACTAATTTATACTCCCACCAACAGTGTAAAAGCATTTCTATTTCTCCACATCCTCTCCAGCATCTGTTGTTTCCTGACTTTTTAATGATCACCATTCTAACTGACATGAGATGATATCTCATTGTGGTTTTGATTTGCATTTCTCTAATGACGAGTGATGATGAGCATTGTTTTGTATGTTTGTTGGCTGCATAAATGTCTTGTTTTGAGAAGTGTCTGTTCACATCCTTTGCCCACTTCTTGATGGGGTTGTTTTTTCTTGTAAATTTAAGTTCTTTGTAGATTCTAGATATTATCCCTTTGTCAAATGGATAGACGGCAAATGTTTTCTCCCATTCTGTCGATTGCCTGTTCACTCTGATGATAGCTTCTTTTGCTGTGTGGAAGCTCTTTAATTAGATCCCATTTGTCAAGTATGACTTTTGTTGCCATTGCTTTTGGTGTTTTAGTCATGAAATCTTTGCCCATACCTATGTCCTGAATGGTATTGCCTAAGTTTTCTTCTAGGGATTTTATGGTTTTAGGTCTTATGTTTAAGTCTTTAATCCATCTTGAGTTAATTTTTTGTATAAGGTGTAAGCAAAGGGTCCAGTTTCCATTTTCTGTATATGGCTAGCCACTTTTCCCAAGACTATTTATTAAATAGGGAGTCTTTTCCTCATTACTTGTTTTTGTCAGGTTTGTTGAAGATCAGATGGTTGTAGATGTGTGGTGTTATTTATGAGGCCTCCATCCTGTTCCATTGGCCTATATATCTGTTTTGATAATAGTACCATCTGGTTTTGGTTACTGTAGCCTTTTAGTATAGTTTGAAGTCAGGTAGCGTGATGCCTCCAGCTTTGTTCTTTTTGCTTAGGATTGTCTTGGCTATGAAGGCTCTTTTTTGGTTCCATATGAAATTTAAAGTAGTTTTGTCTAATTGTGTGAAGACAGTCAATGGTAGCTTGATGGGGATAGCATTGAATCTGTAAATTACTTTTGATTCTTCCTATCCATGAGCATGGAATGTTTTTCCATTTATTTGTGTCCTCTCTTATTTCCGTGAGTAGTGGTTTGTGGTCCTCCTTGAGGAGGTCCTTCACATCCCTTGTAAGTCGTATTCCTAGGTATTTTATTCTCTTTGTAGAAATTATGAATGAGAGTTCACTTATAATTTGGCTCTCTGTTTGTCTATTATTGGTGTATAGGAATACTTGTGATTTTTGCACATTGATTTTGTTCCCTGATACTTTACTGAAGTTGTTTATCAGCTTAAGAAGTTTTACGGCTGAGGAGATTGGATTTTCTCAATACACAATCATGTGATCTGCAAACAGAGAAAATTTGACTTCCTCTCTTCCTATTTGAATGCCTTTTGTATCTTTCTCTTGTGTCTCAGACACTTTCTTTGCATTAGTCACCTACGGGGTTCTGTAACAAATTACCACAAATGTGGTGGCTTAAAACTACACACATTTGTTCTCTTATATTCTAGAGATAAGAAACCTGAGATTGGTTGCATTGGGCTAAAATCAAAGTGCCAGCAGGACTGCACTCTCTCCAGAGGCTCTCAGGAAGTATGCATCCTTCTCGTTTTCAGATTCTGAAGTTGCATCACTTGCATTCCTTGGCTCATGACTTCTCACACCTAGGGAGCAGAGTGTCACCTCTCTCTGACTCTGCTCCCCTCTGCCTCATCTGCTTCTATCTACTGCAGCCATGTGACCTTCTTATCTGTTTCAAATCTGTCTTTGCCTTTGTCTTATAAAGACATCTGTGATTGCATTCAACGTCTACCTGTATGATACGGAAAAATTACCCATCTCAAGATCCTTAACTTAATCATATCTGATAAGTCTCTCTTTGCCATGTAACATAACATTCACAGGTTCAAGGGACTAGGACCTGGAGATCTTTGAGCGTTATTATTTAGCCTCCCACATGGTTAAGGATATTTTAAGAATTATTAGTCAGTGATCAACACAAGTGTAAGTTAAATTTGACCCAATTCTTCAATTCTTGTAACAATATCAATTTATTTAGTCTGAGATTACCAAATTAAATTTTTCTTGAAACTCAGAGAAAATTGTAAATTTGATTTATCTATTTTCCAAAGATGTCTATTTACCTCAAATCATACTTAAGTATCCTGAACTTGATGTCTTAAAATTTTAATACCTATAACTAATTCATCTTTATGGGGAAAAAGCGTGTTAATACTTTGTTTTTACAGTATAGAAATCAATTTGGCATCTTAGCAACAACATTTAGTAACCAAGGAGTAAACTGAGACGAATAAACACTACCAGCTTTCCCCTCTATATCATTAAAAGAACATTCTTTTTGGAGTCTTTTTATATTGCCTTTTAAAATTAAATAGCATTTTCAATTTGTGCGGGAAGAAACTGCTGCCAGAAAGATGAACATCTGCAAATGTTTTAGAAAATGTATGTGATTTTTTGCACATTCTATAAATGTTTCTAGGACTGATAAGAAAATAATAAATATGGTGGTACCTGAGTCACCTAGGTTAGCATAAATGAATATTTTGAGTTTCCAAAGAAATATCTGATCAACTCATGCTGACTTAATATCCTTTAGGGTAGTCACTGGCATGTTTTAATTAGCAATCAGGTGAGAAATTTACAAAATTAATATGAGATTATGTTAAACCTAAATCAAAACACTACCAGCTGTATAATTACCCATAGATACACCACATAATAGGTGAATATATGAAGCAGAAATTGACATGCATGGGATCGAGAACGTTAAACCTCCTGGATTACTGGGCCTTGTATCATCTGGGTATTATATCTGTAATAGTGTTTTGTGTTGTGGTGAACATTGTGTAACAAAGTGAATTGCTGCAGTAAAATACCTTGCTGTAGAACATAGACAAATAGCACTCTTTTCAATTTAAAAACAAACTTTCTTTCCTTTCAAGAGCTTATTAAAATCTCAATAGGGCAATAATAGCAAAGCATATTACCTAGGAGAGAACATACATAAATTTTATTTTGCAAAATTATCTCTGCTTTTCTAAAGTAATCTGAGAATAGATGGAATTATTTCATCTCATTATCCATTCCTTTTATAGAAAATTGGAGATCTGGAGTCACAAGTTTTCTTGTTCACTCTGTCGACTCTATTTATAATAAATGTATATGTGGTAATAACATTTTGATAAAAGTCCAACATACAGAAAATTCTGGAGAACACACATTTTCACAGTTAATCATCAAATGAAATAAAATTGTTCCTAAGTCAAAATAGTAGGGAAAAGAACTATAGATTTTACATCTATCATTGGGATTTTAGTACAAAATTTTTCACTTAGGAGTTACTTCAACCTTGGAAAACAGAAAGGCACAATTGTGTTCGTGTTATGGCTACCCATGCTGCAAGCAAGTTATTGGAGGCAATTTGTTTTTGTTCATTCATTCATTTAACACATTTTTAAAAATTCATTAAGTTACTTCTATGAACTAGGAATTGTTCTAGAAACTGAAAATACCTCAGCCAAAAAAAAAAAAATGCATATATATACACATATATATATACACACACACATATATACACACACACACACATATATATATATACACACACACACACACACACAAGGGGACCTGGAGCTCACATTCTATCCTGTGTGTGAGAGTGTAGAAAACAAAGAATAGCTAATAAAGAATATAAATGTGTAAGATATGTAACATTTTAGAAAGTAATAACTTTTCTTTTGTTATTAACTTTTATGGAGAAAAATACAGCAGAACAAGGAGACAGAGATAATAGAAAACTCAAGAAGGAAGGAGTACTGCCTTATTTAAAAACTGGAATAAGAACATCTTACAGAAATAACATTTTACAAAGTCTCACAGAAACAAAAGAGCAATGCTTATAGATATCTAAGGGAAGAGCATTCTAAGACCCTCAGCCAGAGGACTCAGGGACAGGGCAAGGCGAGAATAAAATTTAATCACGGTGAAGTTACAAGAAAGTGCGAAAGATGAGAAAGAATTAAAGATATGTGTTAGGGAGTGGCTACGATGTTGGACTATGGAACTTTTCTCAATAAGAAGGGAGTTAAGCCAGTGATGAGGCTTTAAGATTATTGGATTGGAAGCCCATTGTGGTTGAAAGACTGCTGGAGTCTTGTACCTGAAAGAGTTAGCTGTAAGAAAGAACGTGCCGAACTGGTAAGGGGACCCTTGAAATTGAGTACATGGAAGAGTTATAGATATTGATAACAGCAGGTTCTAGGGATATTTTCAGTGGGTAACTGGCTAAAATAGGTATGAAGACAAGAATAAGGACAAGAATATTGGAGGAAAGAAGTTCAAAGAAACATGAGCCAAAATGTTGGTGTGGCCCTCAATATGAATACAGGAATCTCAGAAATTCAGATTGTTGTAATATTGTAGAATATGATACTAAGACAGAAGTTAAAACTGTGGATAGAAAAGAGAGATGACCTGGATGCACACAAATAACTAAAAAGGATTGGCAGTAGTTACATAGTTTTATGAACAAAATTTCAGTGCTTGGAGTATTTGTAAAAGAGGAAGAGAGGACAGTTTGGAAGTGGAAATGTAAGAGGTGTTTGAACCAGAGCTACTCCCTCTTGAATAGGTGGTGATTAAAATAAGGTTGAGACCTACTGGGCTGCAGTCCCAGGAGGATAGGCACTCTAAATCACAGGATAAGATAAGAGATCCTCTCAAGACACAGGTCACAAAGACCTTGCTGATAAAACAGCATGTGGTAAATAAGCTGGCCAAATCACACCAAAACTAAGATGGTGACGGAAGTGACCTGTTGTGGTCTTCATTACTCATTATATGCAAATTATAATACATTCACATGCAAAAAGACACTCCCACCAGTGCCATGACAGTTTACAGATGCCATGACAACATCCGGAAGTTACCCTATTTGGTCTAAAAAAGGGGAGGAACCCTCAGTTCCTTGAATTGCCCACGCCTTTCCTGGAAGACTCATGAATAATCCACCCCTTGTTTAGCATATAATCCAGAAATAACCATAAAAATAGCCAGCAAGGAGCCCTTGGGTCTGCTCTGCCTATGGAGTAGCCATTCTTTATTTCTTTACTTTCTTAATAAACTTATTTTCACTTTACTCTATGGACTCGTCCTGAATTCCTTCTTGTGCAAGAGCCAAGAGTCCTCTCTTGGAGTCTGGATCACCCTTTCTGATACTAGAACTGTGAGGCAAGAAAGACCCCTCGCTGGCATCTAGCTTCATGATTAGAGGCTGAAAAATTGCCCACTCTTTAAAAAGGAGAAGAAAATTAGTATCTCAAGAAGATATTAAAGTTTTGGCTAGTTCAAGAAAGTAAATGCTCAGAGAAAAGGATGAGGATATGGGGCTTTCTGCTGTTGTCCAACTCTTTTTTTCTTAAAATAATTGTTTTTGAAAGGGAGAAGGGAAATTTCCATAAATGAGGAGTAGATAAGATGGGGACAGAAGAAAGGTTGGAAGGAGACAAGTGGAAATTGAAAGGCAAGATATGAGATAGTACCCTAGGAATGTGTGGCTTCTTCTGGCGAGTGATAGAATTAGGAATGAAGGAGATAATAAAATCATTCATGCTAGTTTTTAAAATAGATAGTATTGACCTGGCTCTGAGTGTTACAGGTAGAAAGGGATAGGTGTTTAAGGCTTTTTACTTCTTTTAAAAAGGCTGTGAGAATAACACTGTACCAGTATACGTGGGGCTCCATCTAGTCCACTAGAGATAGGTGTTTGTAGATCTGAAAAAAAAAATTACAGTCTACTCTGAGTACACAGACAATCTCTCACAGGTAAATACTTCTTACAGGTGGAGGCACCTCCTAAAGTGGTAAACAATCAGAGCAATGAGACAAACATGTGCATAATAACATGAGTAAGTACTAAAATTAGAGAAGCTAATGAAAATAGTAATAGAATAAATAAATAATACATTTCTATAAATTAAAAATATATACCTACAAAACAACAATGTAGAGAAATAAACATAAAAGAAATTCATTCATGACTTGGAGTTGAAGGAGTACAAGAAATTCTACACCAAAATGTGCCCCTTTGGTATGCTGATTAATTCAAACCGAAAGCACTTGGAGAACAGCAAATTTGGGAAAACAGAGGGAGGCTTCTATGAATTTTCCTTATTTGCCTAAAGACAGATTTTCCAAAAGGAGCACAATTGTCATAAGTCCCCTCCCTGGGAGTCTCATCAGCCAGGGAAGATTAACTCGTGTCACAGGAGCAGAGTCTGGAGATCAGCAGCAGGACCAGAAAGACTGTCATAGATCATTACTTGATCTTCTGAGGGCTCACTCATCTTTCCAAAAAATCATTGTTGCTCCTTGAAGTTGCCTACTTCTAGTACCCCTTTCCTATGAAGTGGGTGTACGGGTTTCAAGATCTTACTGGGTTTTGGGGGTATTTGCCTTTCTTTCCTGAGATTCCTTTCATGCACATAATACGTTTTTATACTTTTTCTCCTGTTAATTTGCCTTATGACTGTTTATTTCATCTGCAGTTATCAAAGCCTTAGAGAGTAGAAAGAGTCTTCCCTTTCCTACAGAAGTCAACAAAGAGAGGTTAAATATGACATAAAAGGCAAAAAAAAAAAAAAAGAAAAAAAGAAAATAATAAAGTAGACTTTCTCAAAATGGAAATCTCTACTTTTAAACAATTATTGACAGGAAAATAAAAAATCAAGCCAATTTATTGGTAATACACACGTGATATAAGACTTGCATACAGGAAAAATAAAGAGCTACTACATCTCAATAAGAAGTAATTAATTTAAAAATGGACAAAAAACTTGAATGAAAATGTTACATAAGAAGATATATGAATAACCAGTGAATACATAAAAGATGAGCAACATTAAAGTCATTGTATAAATGCAAATTTAAAACAAGTAAGATATCACTACATACCTACTTAAATGTCTAAAATTAACCTCCCAAAGGGTCTGACATATCAATGTGTAATATGGTTCAACTATTTTAGAAACTGCTGATATTTTCCTAGAAAGTTAAAATATACTTACTATATGACACATGAATAATACCCTTAGATACTTACCTGGAAGAAGTGAAAACACATGCCCACATTACAACTTTACATGAATGCTCATGTAAAAAACTTTATTCATATTACTTACAATGTGGGGAAAACTCAGCACGTGAATGGATAAACACATTTGGTATACACATAGAATGAAATACTACTTGGTAATAAAAAGTGAAAACAAAAATAAAAATAAAAACAAAAGTCTACTAATATTTACAAGGCAAATGAATCTTAAAAGCATTATGTTGATCAAAAGGAGCCATACATAAAAATGTATATACAATATTATTCCATTTATAGGATATTCTAGAACAGGTAAAACTAATATATAGTGAGCGAAAACAGATCAATGTTGCCCAGAGTAAGAGGCAGAAATATTTTCTGGAAAGGGCAGAAAAGAACTTTCTGTATTAAATAAACTAGTCTATATCTTGATTATTGTGGTAATCATACATTTTATAAAAATTCATTCAACTGTACACTTAAAGTTACTTCATTTTTACTGTAACTAAATTACACCAAGATGTAGTTTATTTTTAAAAACCTGAAAACCACAGAATAGAAAAACAAACATAAACAAAATATAGACTTAAAAATGAGAAAAATGTTTGTAACTCATATAAAAAATGACTATTTTTTAATGTGTAAAATCTCACTAAAAATTGTAAAGAGAAAAATCTAACAAGGAGAAAATGTGAGTCAAAGACAGTGAATGGATAATTCACACACACACACACACGTGTGGGGGTAAATTAGGACGATACTTTACATATTTTAAAATTGTTCATCTTCACTCATAATTAGAAAAATGTATGCTTAAACAATTTGGATATAGCACTGTTTATAATTTATCGAATTGCCACAAATGCAAGTTAAACAAAACCATCTCATACAGTTCATCTCAAAAAGTTGCTAGTGAGATTGTAATTGGTACACCATGCTTGTAGCAATTTGAAACTATCAAAATACATATAGAGAGACATATTTTGAATCACGACTTAAACTTTGATGACTTTTTCTTAGAGATATACCTACATACAGGCAAAATAATACGTACAAAATTATTATTCTTGAAATTAATCACAATACAGCCAGGCACAGTGCCTCACACCTGTAATCCCAGCACTTTGGGAGGCCGAGGTGGGTGGTTCACTTGAGACCAGGAGTTCGAGACCAGCCTGGCCAACATGGTGAAACCCCGTCTCTACTAAACACAGAAAAAAATAGCCTGGTGTGGTGGTGTGCGCCTCTAGTCCCACCTACTTGGGAGGCTGAGGCATGAGAATCACTTAAACTCAGGAAGTGGAGGTTGCAGTGAGCTGAGTTTGTGCCACTGCACTCCAGCCTGGGCAACAGAGTGAGACTCTCTCGAAATAAAATAAAATAAAATAAAACAAATCAGAATACAATATAGGAAATTAAAATTCATCAATAAAGCGCTAGCTACGTAAATTTTGGAATATCCACAAAATATTCAAAGAAAATCAGGAACCCCCAAGGTAAGCTGAAAAGATTTCTAAAAGGTACAAGACATGAATAAAAGAAAGGTGATAGCAACGAGACAGACACATTCCTTGGTAGACAGGGACAGTGCCGGGTAAAACCCAAACTTCAAGCCAAAGACAGTCTGAAACCTGAAAACTGAGCTACCGGTTCTGGGTGGAGACCACCATCCGAGTAAGAACTTCCTCACTTACTTGGCCTTTTAGCCAATCAAATGGTGCTTTCTCCAGGCCTGCCCGAGGACCAATCAGCACGCATGCCTCCATTCTGAGCACATATAACCCTGGACTCAGCCTCACAGATGGCTGCTACCTGCTTTCTGGCCTCCTGTCCCACAGAGGGCTACAAACTTTGGGTCCCTTCTTCTTGTCCAGAGCTTTTCTGTTACTCAATAGAATTCTTGGCCAGGAGAGGTGGCTCATGCCTGTAATCTCAGTATTTTTGGAGGCTCTAGGAGGGCGGATCACTTCAGGTCAGGAGTTGGAGACCAGCCTGGCCAACATGGCGAAACCCCGCCTCTACTTAAAAAAACAAAACAAAACAAAACAAAAACTAGCAGGGCGTGAGAGGGAGCCTGTAATCCCAGCTACTCGGGAGGTTGAGGCAGGAGAGCCACTTGAACCTGGGAGGCGGAGGTTGCGGTGAGCCGAGATGAGTGAGACTTGGTCTCAAAAATAAAATAAAAAATAAAAATAAGTAAAAAAATCCTCTTGGTCGCAGGACAAGAACCTGACACCTGGAACTGCGCATATGAAAAGAACTGTAACCCGTGTTCCTCCTCGCAGAGCTATGGGAGAAAAGACCACTGGGCGCCACATATCCCTGTTCACGGAGATGGCGGCAAGATCTGAGCTGTGGCATGCCCTTGTTCCCCAAAGTTGCAGGCAAGAGAACGAAGGAGAGCTGTAACATTTTACGGGGGCTCAGACCTCCAGACTCCCCGAGCAAAAACTGTAACACTCCCTGGGGCTCTGCGGTTGCTGCCATTTCCAAGTTTTCAGGTATTGCAGTCTCCCGATAGTCCAGACACTGGCACCAGAGGTGGAAACCTGTCGTGGCACACCCCATACCAGCCATGGGATGAACACAGAGCCTCGGCTGGTGCAGGATCCCGGTGAGCAGCATGAGCCCTGAGCAGCCTGCTGGGCCCAGTGGGAGAAGCAAGCCCAACTGGCCCAAGTGAAGCTTAGACAGAGTCACTGCCAGCCACGGAGATTTCTGGCTGGCAAAGTGGCACCGAAAGAATCCTATGTCAATGATACACTACAGTGTGCACATAGCCCTATTGTGTTCAGATGAAAAGACTGGGGAGATGATAAATACAGATAAACTGTTCACAGTGTAACTGTTTTACACTTTTCATTTTTGAGTTGCGTATTTGTTTAACCACTTTTTAGAATTATATATATATATATAAATTTAAATTTGTAAGTTAATTGTCACTATGACAAAATTTTTCTATTTGAATTTATTTACTTTTATAAATAGACACAATTACTTGTACTGTATCTCACATCTTATTTTACTAAAGTATTTACACTATATATTTGACATTTAATAAAGATTTTCTCACCTCCTCCATTTAACTAAGATGTTGCATTTATGAATCTAATTTATGTATGTATTTGGGTTTTTCGTAGATTGCAGGAGTATTTTTAACACAGATTGTTGTAATGTGTGCAGCCAATTTAACAACAATATCATAAGGGTCAGTATAACACGAAGTTGTGAAAAAGCATAATTTTATTCTATTATTAAGTAATTGAAAAATGGAAATAAGATCAACAAATATTGGGCACAAATACCATCAAAGACAATAAAGTTATGTTAAATAAACACTATTTTATTAATAGTATGAAGACTTCTCTGCCTATATTGTTACTGATCATTTTCTCTGTTTACAGATGATCTTAATATTCTAAAATATTGTGGAAACCACAAGCTAAGACTCCAATAATCAACTAAAAATATAAGTGGGTATTTTCTCATTGGTATCAATCTACATTTGGAAGCCAGTGTTCTTTATTCATAGCAAATACTTCCCTTTCAGTCCAGCGTTTTAGTATTCGTGGTTTTTAATCCATCTCGTGGGGTACAT
The DNA here is from genome assembly GCF_003255815.1 of Theropithecus gelada. Taxonomy (NCBI): domain Eukaryota; kingdom Metazoa; phylum Chordata; class Mammalia; order Primates; family Cercopithecidae; genus Theropithecus; species Theropithecus gelada. The sequence goes on from NC_037668.1 coordinate 130,877,683, forward strand.
TTTGGATAGGCCATTTGTAACAAAGATTAGTGAGGCGTTGTCAACAAGCATGACTATATTTATATGTGTAATTTAAAATATATATATATATCTCCTTAAAAATATTAACCAAGTTAATGTTCATCAATCATCCTTGCTAAAGATATGTTTGTGTCACATAAGAAAAGTCATTAAAATTTACAAATGAATACCCATAACATAAATTTATATTGTGTCGCAGCTGGCATGATAAACAGCATTTTCAACTAATCTCTACTAATTTTTTTAAATATCCGTAATGGTAAGATTTACTAAGTGTTACTGACTTAAAACAGGTCAGTGTTGCCTGCTACTGTATATTTTCTATCACAGTGAGGAAGAATGATCTACAACATAGCAGTCTCCAAAAATCTACGCAGAAGCCTATAAATTTCTTCATTGGCTTCTAAAACACAATTAATTTGTTCATGTTTTCCTAGCAACAATTAGCAGCAGGCAAGAGTTTTAATGAAATAAAGTTGTGATTCCCACAGGGACTATTTATAATGCACATTACAAACCAACAAGAGCTTCAAACTATTTACATTAAGAACTGATTAATAACAAAGCCATTAAGCTACATATTAGATTACATATTGTGCCTATTTAAGGGATACTGCTAATTAAGTAATCATAATCATTTGCATGTGCCATATCTAATTAACTTTTTATAACTCTTTAAGTTTTTCCTTCAGGTCCAATAGCATTCAAGTGGCATTAGCAAAAGGAACATTTAAGCCATTTCTTAGAATATTGTTTTCCAATAAAGTAGATTTCTTTGAAAACACTTAAAGAGTGCAATCAGAGTAAGAGGCTTTTCATGCCAATTACTATGAGCTGCACCGCATTTGCTATTGGGGGAATGAAGTAACATTAAGTTAGGGTTAAGTAGGACTTTAAAATGTTTTTATGTATATTAAGTTTAAAAAGTAGCTTTAAAACTTCCGAAAAAGTTTGACACTAGAGTTTCAACGCCCAAAAATATTATAGTGATCTGGTTTTTTTTTTTAATATCCGTGTAATTTAAAGATGCTTTATTTGCATACAGGAAGATACCTACAATTTTTTTTATCTTGGATGTAAATGAAGATGTAATGAACTTATCTTCTTCAATATCTGCCTCATTTAAGAAAAGCTTCAAAATAGTTCCATCTTTACAAATTAATTTGAATGAATTATTTCATCACCAAAGAATCATTTCTAAAATTCACTTAGTTTTTAGCAGCTTTAAAATTTCATGTTATTAGTTCTTAAATGTATTAACTGTATAATATTTTACACTGAATTACATAATCAGCATACTTTTCACCATAAGTTAGTGTTTTGTTCTCTTATAACTGCACTCCTGGATTGAATTGCCTGTAATTTTACTAACAATATACCAAGAGTTCAATTATAATACCTGTGACAAGCCATTAAATGTTAACTGTGCTCCAAGTACTATATTATCCGTTATCACAGATCATTATGACTAATAAAAATATTATGTAAAATAAGTTTTACTGCCATAATATTGCAGACAAAAAAAAACACTGAGAGTAAAATGTAAGGTAATCTAGTCAAACTACTAGCAAATGGCAAAACCAGGATACAAACCCAGACCTGTATAGATCCAAAGGAAATCTTACCATCTACATCAAGCATGGTTAATTGGAGGCTTCTTAGCAGCCATCGTTTCCCTATTTATTGAAAAGACTGAAGATTCTTTTGAATACCTTCCTATTAATACCAGATCTTATTATATGAATGTTTTGGCCTATTAAAAACGTCTATCAAACTGTTTGGCACTCATTTCAAACCTGACTGGGCTTTATTTTAACCAAGAGAAATAGCAGAAGTGATGCTGTATGAGTTCCTAGCACCATAGCTTATCTTTTGGAATATGTCTTTGGAAGTTGAGGACTGATATACAACAATTCTGGGTACCTTGAGACCAGCATACTGGAAAGGTCATAAGTAGATATGCTATCTGATAAAAGAAAAACAAGCCCATTTAAATTTTTAAAAGTTTTCTTGAGCATTCAGTGATTTATTAAGTGATTGGGTTGGCATCTGACCAAAAGGGGCTAACACTCTACTGAGACACTCAAGAGAGGAAACATTGATACAGTATTTTCAGAAGCAAGACAGAAAACAATTTTTATTGGTTAGAGTGGAAAGTGTCTAGTTAGAGGTTCATTTGTCTCTGATTGGTGCAATTTCTATTTTCAATTCCGTTTGCCATTGGGCTTTGTCTTGTTCACGGAGGAGTGTTTTGTTGTTGTTGTTGTTGTTGTTTTCTTTCTTTTTTTTTTTAACGGAGTCTCGCTATGTTGCTCAGGCTGGAGGGCAGTGGCTCCACCTCGGTAACTGCAAGCTCCACCTCCCGGGTTCACGCCATTCTCCTGCTTCAGCCTCCAGAGTAGCTGGGACTACAGGTGCCCGCCACCACGCCCAGCTCATTTTTTTGTGTTTTTCAGTAGAGACGGGGTTTCACCGTTTTAGCCAGGGTGATCTTGATTTCCTGACCTCATGATCCTCCCACCTCGGCCTCCGAAAGTCCTGGGATTACAGGCGTGAGCCACCGCACCTGGCATCATGTAGGAATTTAATGTGCCATTGCTACTCCAGTCTAATGGCCTTCCAGTTAGAATTTTAACACATATAAAAGTTCCCACTGAGCCCAGGGTTTCCACTAGTAATGCTTCAGAAAATGATTGAAGCTATTTTGGATCCTGTAGACTAGCTCATCTGCATGTTGAATTCCAGCAAGTGAGTTTGATCCAAATCAAATGGAGATGAAAAACCACCTTAGCTAAGCTTTGTCCAAATTCTTGACTTACACAATTGCGAGATATCATGAACTGCACTTGATTTAGCTAAAGAAGGAGATCCTGAACCTGAAGTTTGAGCTGACACTATAGTAGCATGATACTTTTGAAGGAATCTGATTGGAGTGAGTTTACTTTGCATGGGAGAGGAGAACTGATTACTCAAAAAATCTAATAAAAGATCTTATTAGGAATTCTTGTTTTTGTCACTCCAGAATGACTCAGCTTTGATATTAGAGATGTCACAATAGTCCCACGACAACAAAGGGTGAGTAAAGATCCACTAGGAAACTTGTTTTTATTTTTCATTTTTGTCGATGTATGTTTGTAATACATCCAAACTCATGGCAAGTGCTCACATTTGTAGACTCCAATTGCAAAATAGCTCTGAGTTTCGCTGGAGGGTATAGTAACACTAAAAGAATACAGAGGAAGAAAAATTAAACAAAAATATTTTATCTCACATACAGAGATATATTTTCCACATTTTGTGATGAGCTTCTGCATTTCTTTTCAATAATAAGGCAATTTTCATTAAATTATATCATTCATGCCCAAAATATAGTCACAGACACAGTTTTGAGAAATAAGTATCTAGAAATATAGCTTGCTCTTTGTAATTCTGTAGTTCTATTTACATAATACCTTCAACAAAGAAAATTAATATTCATCATTTGATTTTAATTTCTATATGGAAAACTCATTCAAAAATATGCAAGTCTTATTCATTTTAGCACAAAATTAATATTGAATACTTTATATAAAAATATTTTCAGCATTGGAAGTATTTGTTTATTCATGTTTAAAGAATATAAAATTTTTTCTTGGCATTGCTTTTGCAGACTTACTTTTTAAATTTTATAAGTATAAAATGTGCAAAAAAAATGAAAAATAAATCTGGGGAAGCTATGAATATCAGAATTTCCGTGTACTAAAATATATAGAATGTCAGTTGTAATGAGTCAAAGTGATTAAGTACAAATGATACAAACCATAGAACCGCTCATTGTCACTATGCTATTTCCAACCCAAACTTTTCATATCTTTTGATCTGCTTTAAATTTTCTATTTCTATGTAATTTGTGAAACTGTTATTTCTGATTGCTGAATTTCCATTAGATACATATTCAGATATATAATTATTTAATTTTGAAATAATTCTATAAAATATAGTAAAATAAGTGGAGACATAATTATGTATGTATTCAGGGTTGAAAGTCATATTTTCATCAAGTCGAAAGTAAACTGCAATCTACCTTTGGTAAAACACCTACAGTTACAATACATGAGGTGAGTAGGTTTGGCAATTAATTTTTTAAACATTCTCCTGACATGATGACAGACCATGTTCTTATACAAACTCCAGAATGAAGAGCTAAACTTAGGAGGAAAAATCCTTTAGAAAATATAATTCTGTAGAAAATAGTAACTGATGAGATTATGTAGATTATCTATGGCAAGCTTTAAGAATTTGTTGTACTACATTTTCTAGAAATACCCAATAATAATTCCCTAGTGGAGGAGCAGATTCCAGGAGACCTATGCTGTCTGTCATTGTTGAAAAATATTCCAGAGGTCATATTGCTACTGTGATGGTGGTTGGTTTTGTTTTGTATAGCATACAACAATTTAAATATATGTACTTTGCACAGGCATTTTGTTTTTAAATAAATTACGAGTGTGTCTTATTTATGGAATAAGTACACTTCTTGAAATTTTCATACTAAACAATTGGATTTTTTCATTTAAAACTTATTTTGGATATTCCAGCAGATATTACTGTTTACATATATTGTTTTATAGATTGGCAACATTTATACATTTATTTTTTACTCAATGTTGTGCTAATGATTCTTTCATTTCCTCTATGCCTTAAATGTCTAGTTTCAGGAACATTTTTAGAGTATTAATCTCCATCTCATTTTATGTGATTCTTCTTTTAATGTGCCTTAAGCTCTGGAAGCTAAAGCAATACGTTTTTAGTGAGTTTATCCATAGCCTAGTTATCAACTTGTGAATAATAAGTTAGGCATTTGAATCACTCTCCATTATTTTCCTTAGCTATTTCAATCAGCCCTACATGGTGATGATTCCCAACTCCCATTTCCCTCCTGATATTCAGACTTTCGTTTCCAGCTGGTTCCTATACATCTTCACTGGGATGTCTGAAAGCACGTCAAATTTAACACACTCAATATCAGACTCATTTTGTCACCCACATACTACGTCTTGCTCTACTTGTACATGTTCTGTTTCTCTCCATTCCCACCAAGAGTGATTTAGTTTATTATATAAGCATTTCTTCCCGACTAGGTGACAGCCTTTTGTCTTACTGCCCCAGTTAATTCTTAATTGCCATTAAAGTTGTGTACTTGTACACCACACCCTTTAGTCACCATTGAATAATTGTCGTTCCTAAGCAAGCTTGTGTCTCTAAGGATACATAACTCTTCGGAATGTCAGGCTGGAGTGCAGTGGCCGGATCTCAGCTCACTGCAAGCTCCGCCTCCCGGGTTTACGCCATTCTCCTGCCTCAGCCTCCCGAGTAGCTGGGACTACAGGCGCCCGCCACCTCGCCCAGCTACTTTTTTGTATTTTTTAGTAGAGACGGGGTTTCACCGTATTAGCCAGGATGGTCTCGATCTCCTGACCTCGTGATCCGCCCGTCTCGGCCTCCCAATGTGCTGAGATTACAGGCTTGAGCCACCACCCCCGGCCTTAACTTATTTTTAATATTAGTGCAGCATCCCTAAAAGAGGGCAAAATTACTTACTTATTCCATGGTATTCTTAGAAGATTTAACACATGTCATCTGTATAATGCATTTCTCATTTAGACAGTTTCAAAAGCAAAGCTTATTTTCACTATAGCTATTACAAATATGGACTTCCAAATTGAACAAATTTGGGTGTAAATCATAACTGTATCATGTGCTTGCCCTTGGACACTTTTCTGAACACTTTAGTTTTCTGCTGTTCTATAGTAATGGTATCTATCTAAAAGACTACTTTTAGAATTAAATAAGATAAAATGTATAAACAGTAAAGATAGTGTCCATCAGCAAGTAAATGCTCAAAAATTGTTCCGTGAATTGTATTATAATTATTTTTGTTTTATTTAAACCTTCTGAAGAAATACACTATTTTCTGCTATTGACTAGGTCACAATTTGAAGCACGTTGCTTGACATGTAATAGGAGATACTATAAATCTGTGTTCAATGAGTAATCATTATGGAGCTTGGACTATAAAGTTAAAAGTGCTAGTTACAACTCATCGATAGAAACACACTTTTTCATAATAACTTGAAAACATTGAGCGGTGTGTTTTAATGTTATTCCTACTACAAATTGGAAAAATGAAATTCTGAAAGCTTTCTTAAGTCATGATTGAATGTATGAATTTTATATCTATACAGAGTGCTATTAATAAAATATTTTGGAAAGCAAGAATTCTCACATAAAGTGGAAGAAAAATTCCCCGTCTCTGAGTTGAATATGATAAAATATTTTTCAAGAATTAGTCATTTTTCTTCTAGAAATGCCTACAATATTATATTTTGGTGTCTCAACAAATTTGCTTTCCACAAAATACACTTAAAACTTCTGTAGAAGTACTAGAACAAAACATTTTTAGAAGATTGTTATTGTATTGACTTTGGTTACATAATTTATCTAAAATGGCTGTTTTTAAACTGTAGAACTGCAGCTGAACTGTAAATTACCTTGTTCTCCTATGAGAAAATCTCACCATTTTATTCATAATTCATTTATTTATGCAAACTAAAGGAAAACCTTGGGATATAATAGAATAGACTTAGAGAAAATTTATAGTATAGGTGTATAGTTGATCAATATCCTATAGGTACAGCACTGTGAAAGACATCATTTTAGTCCTTCAGTTGTGAATAGTGTCCCATAGGTGGGGCAATACACATAAAAATGAGAGATATTTTTATTAATGGTATGATTTTTTGAACACTTAGAAGTGATAACAATATAAAATAGTATTTGTTTAGATGCTGGCATATGTTGGACAGAACAACTTACTGTGAAAGTTCAGGGTATCAGAAAGTACCAGTCTCAAGAAACAGTTTAAATTCTATTATTTCAGATGATCCACTCTACAGTTTGTCTGAGTCAACAGGAAATGGCTTTTATAACACTGTGGAGTGAAGGAGAAGTTTTAAGGTAGCCTTTTTGCATTCTATGAGGATGTCATACCTATTATTAGAGGACACACCGATTCATTGTTAGAAAATTATAATCACTGTCACCATAGTCATCATCATCATGATCATAACGGGAGCACGTATATTCCACTTTACTGCCCTAGGCGTTGTATAATTAGGTTAAAAGTTAAACATTATTGTCAGTTGTACATTCTAGACTTTAATCTCTACGTTGAAAGACATTCAATGGTTATCTACTTATCTATCCATCCATCTGTATTTTTATTTTTTAATTAAGCAATCTATGTTCAGGTATTTTATGATAAAAAGAATTATATCAATCTAAGGAACCCACACATTAAAAACTTTAATCAGATGTTCTGGAGATAATAAAATGAGCTTATTACTATGTAAGTAGTAAGATTTACAATTCCACTTTTATGATGTCAGTGTCTGATTACATAATAGACTATTGAAGGGGTTCGGGCCACACTGAACAATAGGAAAGCCATTAGTCCACAAGTGGCTATTGAGCATTTGAAATTGCATGGTCTGATTTATAATGTGCAGTAAGTGTATGCACACTGGATTTTGTAACCTAGTACAAAAAATAGAATGTAAATATGCTCCTAATAATTGTATATTGATGACTTATTAAAATAATAACACTTGGCTAAATGATTAAAATAAACATATTATTAAAAGTAATTAGGCCGAGACGAGTGGATCACGAGGCCTGGAGATCGAGACTGTCCTGACTAACACGGTGAAACCCCGTCTCTACTAAAAATACAAAAAATTGGCCGGGCCTGGTGGCGGGTGCCTGTAGTCCCAGCTACTCGGGAGGCTGAGGCAGGAGAATGGCGTGAACCCAGGAGGCAGAGCTTGCAGAGAGCTGAGATGGCGCCACTGCACTCTAGCCTGGGCGACAGAGCCAGACTCCGTCTCAAAAAAAAAAAGGTAATTTTACATTTTTTAAAACTTTGACTACTAGAAAATTTAGGTCTGTATGTTACTCACATTACATTTATACTGAACAACTTTGAGTTAGAGTGTTTGAAATTCACGTAGATGGGGCAGGTAAATTTCAAAGAAAAATGGAGGAGAATTAGTAAAAGACATATTAAATTAAATCTGTGCCTTTAAATGATATCCACTGTGCGAAAGCTACCTTAAGATTAGACCTAAGGGAGTTATTTGATACTGTTATTTGCGATAAAATAAAAGTGACAGGCACATTTAACAGGGGAAACTGTTTCAAATAAAGCCATGCATCCAGGCTGTGGAATTCTCCCTTGTGCTAACATACTGCTTTTGTGTACAAGTTTCTAAACTTATTTTGAAAACCGAGCTTCTCAAATAAATAAGCATTCTTTATAGCCAAATTATGTTGATAAATTGATTGTAGAATTCATTAATATTCTGCCTCTAAAAAGTGTCAGGAAATGAGATACAGATTAAGAACAGATGAATAGTGAGAACCGTTATCTTTGTTTTTCACACATTCCTTATTTCCAAGCTATTTTCCCATATCTGTTTATATATGTGGTTGTAATGAGAATTTATGGCATACTGAGTGTTCTGTTTCTAATTTTCAAGCTATATCATATATTTTCATATCCAGACTTAAGACATATATTGAATGTTGCATTGTCAGTTGTTTGTGGCAGGATGAAATTAGCCATATTAATTCAGTCTGTTGACCTCAAGTAAAATTTGTATATGTTCTTATTTCTGTACTTTCATTTCTTACTTAAAAATTTAAAACTAAATAATAAAAACCTAAATTTTTTCATAATACAGTATTCTAAAACTGCTTTTTAAAAAATTATTGTATTTTATCAGATTGAACACAATAGCATTCACAATGTAACATAATATACATAGTCATTAAAGATAATAAACTGTATAAATATTTATTATTCAATTATCAAGAATATGATTATTAGTAGAATGACAAGTTATGAATTAAGAGTTTTAAAAAATAATTTGTTGTGATATCTAGAATTTATCAAATTAGCTAATTCAACTATCAGAGCATGTCACATGCATGTCTTTTTTTTTTTTTTTTTTTTTTTTTCTCTTTTGAGACAGGGTCTGACTCTGTCACTCAGGCTGAGGTACAGTGGCATGATCTCAACTCATTGCAACCTCTACTTCTCAGGCTAAAGTGATGCTCCCACCTCAGCCTCTCAAGTAGCTGGGACTACAGTTGTGCACCACCACATGGGACTAATTTTTGTATTTTTTGTAGAGATCGAGTTTTGTTATTTTGCTGAGGCTGATATTTAACTCCTGAGCTCAAATAATTGGCCCACCTTGGCCCCCCAAATTGCTGAGATTACAGGTGTGAGTCGCCACGACTGGTCCCACACGCCAATCTTAAATCACACAATCACTGATTTATCCAGCTAAGTAGGTGGAAAAAAGAAATATTGTAAGGCATTTTAGGGGAAACAAATTGCAGTGAACTTTCTCATCTAAGGCATATCCTAGATGAAAATTGTAAAATAAACAAACGTGTTTTCTTTAAACCTCTTTTGATCTCTCGTAGAAAATCTTCATCTAAAAGGATTCCCAGCTTTGGTGGCACATTGCAACCTACTGGGAAGGACTAGCACAGAAAGCCCCCTTGAGATGAGGCTTTACCTGAGATGAATTCAATTAACATCTGATAAGGAAGGGGAGCAAACATCTGTATTGTTCAAAAGCCCCCTAGGTAGTTTTAATGGGAAACCAGCTAGAGAATCCCTAATAAAGTCAACCAAAAGTCTCATATGCCCTCCCATTTTCCCACCATCCTGTTACTGAAACCTAAATTCTCTTCATTTGGAACATGACATAATCTGCACTTTGCCTTACTGATTTCTCACTGCTAAACGTCACTCCTAATTTGTTCTATACTTTCAAAGCCTCATTAAATTATTGGCCTGCTAATTACATACCTCAATTCATAATAAAGCACTGATGGTTGAAAGTGATTTAATGTGTGCTATCTTTCTAATTAATGAATTTGCTTTATAACCTACTATTTAACACACCCTGAAGCATGAATGGTGAATATAATAGGAGTTTTAGTTCCAATAGACCTATACAGAAATACCTTAACTCTTTTGGGCATTGAACATTCCTTAAGTAGTTCTTCATAAGAATGGTTTTAATAGGAGCTAGTTATCCTGTCTCCATTATTGACACAAAACCATGAAGAAATGGAAGGAGGTTGTAGGATAAAAATGAGGTGAGAATAGTTAAGTGGAATATCATAGGGAGGTAAGTAACTGAGAATTAAGGTAATGTAATAAAGAATCTGTACTTGTGACTATGGATATTTTAAAACTATACTACTGCTTTATTTTAAATGATTTTTGATTGCCTTTTCCATGAATAGCACTGTGGTGGATAAAGTTACACAAAATACATAGTCTCCTTTTTCTTTTCTACTTTTTGTAGAAAAATAAGAAATTTTAAAATAGTCATATAAATGTATAAAATGGCAATGCTAGAAAAGTCAGACATACTACCTGATGATAGTTTAAATAAATGCTATTCAATTCATTAAGCTGATAGAATTATGCATTCTCAAAAAAAAAACTCCTGAATATGGAGAAATGAATAGAAAGTGTCACTCCCATTAAAGAAAAATAAATTATAAAAATAAATGAATGTTTTTTACAGAAATTTCTTAAAGGTATTCCATTATACAAAGTGGAATTTTATGATGTCAATTTAACAGTCATTAGAAAGACTATATTTTAAAAGTTAAGTAATACATGTCAGGAAGAATGATTGTGTCTTTTAAGGGGAATTGTTGATAAATGATATAATGACAGAGGTTTTTGCTCACAGGTAAGAATGATTAGAAAAAGAGGTATGGATATAATTAACTTAATAGTATGTTTCTCCTAGTGCTAAGGAGAGGTTGGCCATTAACTGTATTCTAATACATATATATATATATAGAAATTACATACTTGAAATAAGAGAAGGATACCGCAGGGTTTCATATATTTAAGGCAATTTCCTGTAAGATAAGACAATTTTTTTTTCTGCTAATTCCAAATTCATCAAATTGCTTTCACCAAGAAAAATGTTTTGCTGTATAAAACAATACTTCTTGAATGTCTGTTAGGTATCACACATTTTGCATTCTTTTATGTTTCACATAACTGTGGATACTGTTTTTTTCAAATATACAAATAATGAGACCTGATCATACTAACAAGTATAATTATATTGTTTAGCTTATGTAGAACTTGACCCTGTTTGTGTTTTTTTCCCCCAATAAATGGCTATTTATTGATATCAAATAGACAAAGTTAATCTCTTTCAGACCACACATTTAGTACCAAGATATATTATAAGGAATTACTAGATTTAAGTCCACATATTAAAAACAATATTTTACCAGTCTTCTTAATATAGAACCTAGCAACAAAAGTAATTGCATGAGAATAAAATTAATATGAGCTGAGTTTAGAGATACTGATATGCAAAATTTTCTTGAGAAGTGAAATAGTGATTTAATCAAGAAAGTGGGCCCAAGGTTAAAGTTCCTAGTTTCAAATACTGGCCCAGTCATTAATTAGTCATTGACATTAAGCACATCACTTATCTGTGCCTCAATTTCTTTTTCTTTTTTTTTTGTTTTTGAGATAGAGTCTTCCCCTGTCACCTGGGTTGGAGTGCAATGGCGCTATCTCTGCTCACTGTAACCTCCACCTCCCAGGTTCAAGTGATTCTCCTGCCTCAGCATCCCAAGTTGCTTGGATTACAGGCACATGCCACTATTCCCGGCTAATTTTTTGTATCTTAGGTAGAGACGGGGTTTCACTGTGTTGGCCAGGCTGGTCTCAAACTCGTGACGTCGTGATCTGCCCCCCTCAGCCTCCCAAAGTGCTGGGATTACAGGTGTTAGCCACCACACCTGGCCCTGTGCCTCAATTTCTTCAGTCATAAAATGAGAATTTTATCATATTTACCTCACTAGTTTGTTAGAAGGGAGTTGATTAGATAAGTCAATGTAAATAAAATCCTCAAACTGCCTAGGGCGCAGTAAGCAAAAAATAGATACTAACAATTATTATTACGTAATGAATATGTAAAGTTACATATGTTTTTATTTTATCTGGAGCTATACATAAACATATGCAGTTATTGTTTCAATTGCCAATCTTCTTTTCACAAGGATTTGCAAACAGTTTAACGTTTAGAATTCCCAGGATTTTCGTCATGGCCTGTGATAAGACAGTCACACAATTTTGTTAGCTCAGTTTGAATCACTTTACCTTGTCCTACTCTATTGATTTGATATTGTCTGTTGCTTTGTATCATAATGTCTCTGTCTCTCCAGATAAACTGGCGGTTAACCTTTGACAGTCGTGTTACTACAACTTATGTCATGTCTAATTCATGAACTTAAGCATTTATTTGCTGATATGACCACATCTACTCTGTGTTAATCCTTACACATACCCAGTTGGATATGAATATCCTCATTTTGTAGATGGGAGAACTGGACCTATAATGTTAAATGACCCCATATTACACAGTTCTTTACATGTCTAAGTAAGTCAGAATTCAAACTTAGACAGACGTATGCAACCCCAAAGGCTTTGTCCTGTGGCCTTCATTGTCCCAGGATTTCTCTTGATGCGTTAATTCCCAAACTCACTGTTCTTAGTTTGTTCTCTTTCCAATTCAAATGGTTTTCCCCTAGCTCTCACATTTAATTTGTAACCATGAATTGAAAAAAGTTTCAGCTAGATAATATATAGCTTGGCTTACACTGATATTTTATTTCCTTTAGAAATACTTTTTTTTATTACTCCCCTGTAACATGATGTAGACGATGGAACTAGAGATTTTTACAAACAAGGATTGTTTGTAGAGAACTCGCAAGGACTTTTGAAGAAAATCATTTTGATGAATAGATCTTTGGAGCAAGAAAAGAGTATCTGTTCTATTGCTATATATATGAGTAGATGAGAGCTTATTTTCAATGTATTTATTTATTACTGTATAATCTACTTGGTCACGTCTGCCTTAAAGATAACATTGTATAGTAATTTAGGTTGAAGGCTCTGAGACCAGGCTCTGTGACTGTGTTTATCCTCAGTCTGTCACTGAATGTCTGATTATGAGTAAATTAATAGAATTCTTTTGTTTGTTTGTTTGTTTGAGACAGGGTCTCCCTATGATTCCCAGGCTGGACTGCAGCTCCTAGACTCAAGCAATTCTCCCAATTCAGCCTCCCAAGTACCTGGGATTACCTGAACCATTTCATTATGCAAATAGGGGTCATGATAGCATCACTCATATAAAGTGTTGGGAGGGATAGACACGTTAATATATGAAAAATTCCTACAACGGCACCTGACACATAGCAAACACTCTATTAAGTGTCACCATTTTTTATTATCTAGCTAGCTGTGGCAATTTTGAAACATGATTTCTTATTATTTGATACTCCTTATAGAATAGAGTGGTCTAAGTCCATGCCTTGTGTATCTATGTGGGTTTGTGTATCGTCAAGGTAATACAACATGATGTGACTTTGTAAATGAGGTCATCAATGATCATGCAGCCTCTATTTTCTTTCCAGAAACTCTCTTAGAACCCCATACAAAACCCTTATAAAAAGTCTGTCATGGCCAGGCGCGGTGGCTCACACCTGTAATCCCAGCACTTTGGGAGGCTGAGGAGGGCGGATCACGAGGTCAGGAGATTGATACCATCCTGGCTAACATGGAGAAACCCTGTCTCTACTAAAAATACAAAAAATCAGCCGAGTGTGGTGGTGGGTGACTGTAGTCTCAGCTACTCAGGAGCCTGAGGCAGGAAAATGGCGTGAACCCGGGATGCAGAGGTTGCTATGAGCCGAGATCACGCCACTGCACTCCAGCCTGGGCCAAAGAGTGAGACTCCATCTCAAAAAAAAGAAAAAAAAAAAAGACTGTTATATGTTTGTTGGCCTCATAAATGTCTGCTTTTGAGAAATGTCTGTTCATATCTTTGCCTACTTTTTGATAGGGTTGTTCATTTTTTCTTATAAATTTGTTTAAGTTCCTGGTGGATTCTGCATATTAGACCTTTGTCAGATGAATAGATTGCAAAAAATTTCTCCCATTCTATAGGTTGACTGTTCACTCTGATGATAGTTTCTTTTACTGTGCAGAAGCTCTTTAGTTTAATTAGATCCCATTTGCCAATTTTGACTTTTGTTGCCAATGTTTTGGAGTTTTAGTCATGAAGTCTTTGCCCATGCCTAGGTCCTGAATGGTATTGCCTAGGTTTTCTTTTAGAGTTTCTATGGTTTTAGATTATACATTTAAGTCTTTGATCCATCTTGAGTTAATTTTTGTATAAGGCATAAGGAAGGGGTCCAGTTTCAGATTTGTGCATATGGCTAGCACAGTTTTCCCAGCATCATTTATTAAATAGGGAATCCTTTCCCCATTGCTTGTTTTTGTCAGGTTTGTCAAAGATCAGAAGATTGTAGATATATGGTCTTATTTCTGAGGTATCTGTTCTGTTCCATTGATCTCTGTGTCTGCTTTGGTACCAGTACCATGTGGTTTTGGTTACTGTAGCTTTGTAGTGTAGTCTGAAGTCAGGTAGCATGATGCCTTCAGCTTTATCCTTTTTGCTTAGGATTGTTTTAGCTATACAGGCTCTTTTTTGGTTCCATGTGAAATTTAAAGTAGTTTTCTCTAATATTGTGAAGAATGCTGAGAAATGCAAATCAAAATCATAATGAGATACTATCTCACACCAGTCAGAATGGTGATTATTAAAAAGTCAAGAAACAATAGATACTGGGGAGGTTGTGGAGAAACAGGAATGCTTTAACACTGTTGGTGGGAATGTAAATTAGTGCAGTTATTGTGTGAGACACTGTGGGGATTCCATAAGGATCCAGAACCAGAAATACCATTTGACCTAGCAATCCCATTACTAGGGATTAGTAGATAAATACCCAAAGGAATATAAATCATTCTACTATAAAAACATATGAACACATGTGTTTATTGAAGCACTGTTTACAATAGCAAAGACATGGAACCAACCCAAATGCTCATCAATGATAGCCTGAATAAAGAAAATGTGGCACATATACAACATGGAATACTATGCAGCCACAAAAAAGAATGAGATTATGTCCTTTTCAGGGACATGGATGAAGCTAGAAGCCATCATTCTCAGCAGACTAGCACAGGAACAGAAAACCAAACACTGCATGTTCTCACTTTTAAGTAGGAGTTGAACAATGAGAACACATGGACACAGGGAGGGGAAAAACACACACTGGGGCCTGTTGGCGGTGTTGGGGGCAAGGGGAGGGAGGGAAAGCATTAGGACTAATACCTAATGCATGTGGGGCTTAAAACCTACTTAATGGGTCAAACCACCATGGCACATGTATATCTATGTAACAAACCTGCATGTTCTGCACATGTATCCCAGAACTTAAAGTAAACTTTAAAAAAAATAATTAATTAAAAATATTGACATTTTTGAGAAAAAAATAGTCTGTCAAGGCCAAAAAGGCCATGCTGAAAAAGAACCATGGAAAAAGTATACAAAAGATCATGTAAAGATGTCCCAATGCTACATAAAGAAGGGGAATGAATGCCAAAAAGCCACCCTACTGTTCAAGTCTTTCTAGTTGAAGTCCCAGACATTACGAGCCTGAGACTACATATTCCTGTCTAAATTCCTGACTCATAGAATTTGCAAACATAATAAAGTTGTTATTTTATGTCACTCAAGTTTAGATTGCTTTTTACACACCAATAGATAACCAGCATATTGGCCTATTTGTTTTTGTAACATGTGTTAGAATTATCAACACAGTTTTGCCTTATAATTAAGAAAATCATTTTGCCTTTACCCTCTCATTATTACCGTTATTACTTTTACTCTTTCAATGAATTCCTTCCAACTCAATTCAAACCAAGAACCTGAATTCCTTGTTTTTGCGCTTTGATTAATGAACATTTCCATTTTAAAAATTACATAACTATTATAATTTGACTGTCACTAAATCTTTCACTATCTGATAAAAAATAATCCTAAATCTTTCACTATCTGATAAAAAATAATCCTTTCATTAAACTAATAAAGGACATCTACAAAATCCTATAACTAGAATCATACTTAAGGGTCAGTGACTACTTTTTGCCTAAGATCCCAAATAGGGCAAGGGTATCCTCTCTCTTGCCACTAGTATTCAGCATCTTATTAGACATGCAAGTAAGACAGATGTGCATTAGGCAAAGAAAAGAGAGAAAAGGAATGCAGATTAGAAAAAGAGAAATATAACTACATTTGTAGAAGACAAGATTGTCTACCTAGGTAATCACAACCTAAAAAGACTCCTAAAACTTTAAATACGTGCAGTTCATTTAATGTCAATAATACCTCAACAAACTTTTTTTTTAAAAATGCAAGTTAACAAAGCACATTAAATTACTGTATGGAATATTTGACAATGACTTCTAAAATATTAAAAGACATCTTCTAAAAACAAATACTATTATTTTATCATGAAGGCATTCGTACATATTTTTTGTCTTATAGATTCCAGAAGTCTTTCAACAATCATTAAAATTGCATGATTTCTTTCTAGAAGTATACTTATTTTCTATACAGTGGACCTAATATCAAAGTAAAGGAAGTATCAAACTATGCAGGCAAGCATTTAAAAGAAGAATTCTTAATTACATTTTAATTCTTCATTAATACACAATTTAAATTTAATATTTCCTTTTTCAGAATAATCCTAATCTTGCTTCCTAGTTTTCTTAATATGTCACTGATTTTAGTATTTTCATATTCATTTTTAAGTAGATTTTTATTTTGACTTGTCTACTACTTACATTATTTGCACACTACCTATTGTAAATGTTTCGGTATGATGTGTCTATTTGCCCTGATTCACTGGTAGTATATTATGTTCAGTGCTCTAATCTTTAGTAAAACTTGCCACCAGTATTCTCTTTAAAATACAAAGTAGCTAAAAAATCAGCTTTGCATTTAATGAATGCTCAAATTACTCAAATATAAACCAACAGGATATTAATTTTAGTATTGCTTTTGTAGCAGGTGTTTTAAATAGACATTGCTGACTTTTCTCACCAACAATGTTAGTTTGTAAAAGTCTACATTTATCAAGAGAAACTAAAGAAATAAGTGAATAATATTTACATTTACTTAAAACATTGCATTTACTTACTCAATACTACTCCTCCAAATATTTTTACTCAATAGTTACTCTAGGGCCCTTTGAACTTTCTAGTGATACATAGAAACGTAATTTTTTTTTATAGTAGCTGAATATATGGGCACATATCAGCACAAAATAAGTAAGCCTGAAACAAAGGATTATCCTTTCCTAATTGCACTGAAATGTGTGAGAATTCAAATGTCTTTCACTAACTGGGCTGTTTAAATTCAATCCCATAACGCAATCAGCTTCCTAATGTCTACTGCATAAACCACTTCCTTTAAGAACACTGAAATCATTAGGATACTGTTTCCTAAAGTGGTCAGTATCAATTTCTCTCTTTGAACATAACCACTTAGAGGAGTGTATTAGTCTGTTTTAATGCTGCTGATAAAGATGTACCCGAGAGTAGGCAATTTACCAAAAAAAAAAAAAAAAAAAAAAAAGAGGTATAATTGGACTTACAGTTCCAGGTGGCTGGGGAAGCCTCACAATCCTCACAATCATGGCAGAAGGCAATGAACAACAAGTCATATCTTACATCGATGGTGACTGGCAAAAAGAGAGCTTGTGCAGGGAAACTCCTATTTTTAAAACCCCCAAATCTCATGAGACCCATTCACTATCATGAGAACAGCACAGGAAAGACCCACCCCATAATTCAATAATCTCCCACCAGGTCCCTCTCACAACATGTGGGAATTATGGAAGCTACAAGAGGAGATTTGGGTGGGAACACAGAGCCAAACCATATCATCATTCTGCCCCGGCCCCTCCCAAATCTTGTATCTTCACATTTCAAAACCAGTCATGCCTTCCCAATAGTCCCCCAAAATCTCAACTCATTTCAACGTTAACCTGAAAATGCACACTCCAAAGTCTCATGTGAGACAAGGTCCCTTCTGCCTATGATCCTGTAAAATCAAAAGCAGGTTAGTTACTTCCTAGATATAATGTGGGTACAGGCACTGGCTAAATACAGTCATTCCAAATGGGAGAAATTTGCCAAAACAAAGGGGCTACAGGCCCTATGCAAGTCCAAAATCCAGCAGGGCAGTCAAATCTTAAAGTTCAAAAATGATCTCCTTTGACACCATGCCTTGCATCTGGGTCACTCTGATGCAAGAAGTGGGTTCCCACGGTCTTGGGCAGCTCCACCCCTGTGGCTTTGTAGGGTAAAGCCTCCCTCTTGGCTACTTTCACGGGTTGATATTGAGTGTCTGCGGCTTTTCCAGGCTCACAGTGCAAGCTGTTGGTGGAGCCACCATTCTGGGTTCTGTAGTACACTGGCCTTCTTCTCACAGCTCCACTAGGTGGTACGCCAGTAGGGACTGTGTTTGGGGCTCTGACCCCACCTTTCGATTCTACACTGCTGTAGCAGAGGTTCTCCATGAGGGCCCTGCCCTTGCAGCAAATGTGTGGGCATTCAGGCATTTCCACACATCTTCTGAAATCTAGGGGGAGGTTCCCAAACATCAGTTATTGACTTCTGTGTACCTGCAGGCTCAACACCATGTGGAAGCTGCCAAGGCTTGGGGCTTCTACCCTTTGAAGCAATAGCCCAGGCTGTACCTTGGCCCCTTTTAGTCATGGGTGGAGCAGCTGGGATACAGGGCACTAAGTCCCTAGACTGCACACAAGACAGGGACACAGGGCCTGGCCCCTGAAACCAATTTTTCTTCCTTAGCCTCTGGGTCTGTTATGCAAAGGGTAGCTCTGAAGACCTCTGACATGTCCTGGATACATTTTCCCCATTAGGGATTGGAGAAAATGGGGCTTATGAATGGTAATCCCCAAAATGGGGATGTACCATTTGGGTCCTCATTATTTATGCAAATGTCTGCAAATTTTCTGAACTTTTATGCACTGCTTCTCTTTTAAAACTGAATGTTTCTAACAGCACCAAAGCTTTGATGGTTAGAAATTTCTTCCACCAGATACCGTTAATCATCTCTCTCAAGTTCAAAGTTCCACAAATCTAGGTCAAGGGCAAAATGTTGCCATTCAGCAAGTCTCTAGGGAGTTCCAATCTTTCCCACATTTTCTTGTCTTCTTCTGAGCCCTGTAAACTGTTCCAACCTCTGCCTGCTACCCAGTTCCAAAATAGCTTCCACATTTTCTGGTATCTTTTCAGCAGTGTCCCATACCCATACCAATTTACTGTATAAGTCTGTTTTAACAATGCTGACAAAGACATACCCAAGACTGGGCAATTTACAAATAAATAAATAAATAAATAAATAAATAAATAAATAAATAATAGGTGTAATTGGATTTACAGTTCTATGTGGCTGGGGAAGACTCAGGATCATGGTGGAATGCAAAGAGGAGCAAGTCACATCTTATGAGGATGGCAGCAAGCTAAAAGAGAGCTTATACAGGGCAACTTCTGTTTTTAAAACTGTCAGATCCCCTGAGATCCATTCACTATCATGAGAAAAGCATGGGAAAGACTTGCTCCCATAATTCAATAATCTTTCACTGGGTCCCTCCCACAACACTTGGGAATTATGGGAGCTACAAGAGATTTGGCAGGGGACACAGAGCCAAACCATATCGAGGAGTCAGTATAATTTTTAATGTGAATATAATAATGTTATAGAGTCCAAGTAACTTAATTTAAAATAAATGGTTGAGTTCAGGGGAACAAACGCTTCATCATGTCTATTAAATGTTTACTTTAATATAACCTCTAGATACGGCATGTTCATAGTTGTGTTCCCCCTCAACAACTAAGACATTGTCTTTCTCAATAAATGAAACTTCAGTAAAAATTGTCAGGGTGGGTCTGCCCCTCCCCCATAAAAAAATGCTACTAATTTTTTTTTTTTTTTTTTTTTTTTTGAGAGGGAGTCTCGCTCTGTCGCCCAGGCTGGAGTGCAGTGGTGCAATCTCGGCTCACTGCAAACTCCGCCCCCCAAGGTTCATGCCATTCTCCTGCCTCAGCCTCCGGAGTAACTGGGACTACAGGCACCCACCACCACACCTGGCCAATTGTTTTGTCTTTTTAGTAGAGACGAGGTTTCACTGTGTTAGCCAGGATGGTCTTGATCTCCTGACCTCGTGATCCACCCGCCTCGACCTCCCAAAGTCCTGGGATTACAGGCGTGCGCCACCGCGCCTGGCCAGACTGCTACTAATTTGCATTCAAATTGTTTTTTATCTATCAATATCACTTAAGACTAGTGACTTTCACAATTGCTGCTTCTCTCATTAGGGGAAATATTGTCAATTGTGAAGCCATATCCTTAGCCCACAGTAATGAGATATTAAGCCTGAAAGAACTGCAACACATTTACTTCCCTAGACCTTCTAAATTTTAAATTTCAGTTGCGCAAAATCACTAAATATTTAAAATTGAGATGTTTTATTTCTTTGTGAAATTGATTTTACAGAACCATTTACAAATCTTTAGGCTACAGAGAGAAATTATTTTAAAAATATTTTTATATTTACTCTAATTAAGTAAATAACTTATGTAAATAAATGTGTATTCATTGAATAACTTCTTTTGGACAGATAATAATGCTACTTACCACCTTATATAATTACATGTTGTAAGAAGCTTCAGGGACGTGGAATTTTCTCAGTTTTCAGGACCTGAAATATATTCCTACATAGAGTAAATGGTAAGTTTAATCAGAACATTATCTGATTAATATAGCTAATTTTGCTTCATATTTTGGATGATGTAACCTATCCCTGGCAAGTAGGAAAAATGACAGTATATATTGTACAGTGGTATTGCCCTGAAGCTTTATCTTTTTCTACTCATTTTTCTTTAATCATAATTTTCTTCATTGAGTCAGAGCCTAAGGCAGCAGTAAATTCTCCAGTAACTGTGCTATTCTACCACTTCAAAACCACGAGAGTAAAGCTCTGAGATGTCAATATAGAATTTATCAAACATTTGATAAATAGCAAAGGTTGTATCAGGAGTCTAAAGAGTAAATAAATAATAGGGGGATTGGCAAACACTATGATGCCGACTCTCATGAGCATGCGGAAACACTCAGGCTTCTTTTAGCCAGAGAGTACAGGGAATGCTGGCCCTGCATTCTGCTGGTGTAGCTGAAGCCAAGTTGACCACACTTTTACCATTTTTCTGTCAATGTTTTAATACAAGCTGGTATGGCCTGAGGAAAGGGTTTCCCGCAGAAAGTGTGTGCTTCTAACCTAAAAATCAAATGACTTCATTTATTATACCGTCAAACATAAACTCTTTAGAAAATCTCTTAGTACCCTTAACAATGTAATTAGATGTTTCTTAAGTATTTGTTCACCTTTATTTTTAGCTACCTTGTAAATACATCTTGCGCATTTAATCCATGAATCAGTCCTTTATTCATCTATTTATTTAACCAGTAATTATTAAATTGATAAGATAATGAGTAGAAATAATGTACCCATATCTATATATAAAGGTATTTTCTGCTGACATTATATATAACATCCAGCTATGTGTAATATATAGCATCTATATATAAAGCGTTGCAGCAACATTCCTCTTCTTGGTTGTTATTTAGAAAGAAACAGAGGACTGACTGATAGTAATCTCAAAGCCCAAATTAAATTAATTTTCTTTTTGTGCTAATGAACTATAATAAAGGAGGAGCCCAGGAAATGTCAATGTGTTTAATTCATAAAGATTTTATAGTGTTGTGACTAAGAATGCATTTTAGTATAAATAACTTAAGAAAAATTGAAGTGAAAATTCATTAAAATGTTATTCTGGAAGACACTAATAACTAAATATTATCTATGTTATATTGAACTACATTGATAACCAGAACTCACCTTTCCACCAGGTTAGGCAATACTGTTCTATTATATGAAGACGTAAAAATCTTCACGTTGAGATATTTAGAACAAACTCGGAAAAATGGAAAACATCAATTGGACTCAAGGTAATAGGCCAGATTAGTTCAAAGTAAGAAAGGACAAACTGAGCGGAGTAATCACTCATAGGAATAGCTAGAAAATTTTAAAAAGTAGCATAGTGCTTTGCAACTCATGATGCACCACGTTTCAATGACATCATTTCAAAGCACACAAAATATTACAAACACTTCTTCTCCCCACTAAATCAGAATGAATTTTTATCAGAATTCCCAAGCAATTTGCATGCACATTAAAGTTTGAGAAATGCCGTTATTAAGACAGAGATTGTTAGTCAGCATCCCAGCAAGAACAGGTGGAACACTCACAAAAAGTAATTGGGGAAACATTATTAGAGGGCTTTGTTATAAGTGTGACATCCCTCTTCCAGATTCACATGTCGATGCTCGAATTCCCAAGACCTCAGAATGTAGCTGTATTTGCAACAGAATCTTTAAAAGGCAATTAAATTAAAATGAGGTTATCAGGGTGGGTCTTATTCCAATATGACTGGTAACCATATAGGAAGAAGAAGTGTGGACACCAGTGGTTATAGAGGGAAGAGCATGTAAAGACACAGGGAGAAGACAGCCATCTACAAGCCAAGGAGAGGTTTCAGAATAAACAAGCCAACACTGCTACTGCCTTAATCTCAGACTTTTATCCTCTCAAATTGTGAGAAAATAAATTTATCTTGTTTGAGATACTCAGTCTGTGGTACAGAGAGCTATTATCAATTCTAGGCCTGAAGGCAGTTGTAACTATAGGAAAAGTGCCCCTGTAGAACCTGTCATCTTAAAAAGTTGAATGCAGTTAGCAATAAATAGCAGGCTGGCAGGAAGGGAGCATGGAGAATAAATACCCAGAGCACTTACTACTTGCTACTTCCGTCTTTCAATTTTCTAGTTTCTCCTGCTGGCTAAATCTAATTGGCAGCCAGAGGGTAAGTGTATGCTCATGATGCAGTTTGTGTAAGTCAGCCTTCCAGGGGGACACAAAAAATAGAATGGACAATGATGGGGAGTAGATTGGAATGACAAATAGAAATTGTTCACCAGAGTTACTTATCTTTCTTTCCTTCTTTTCCTTTTTGGTAACTGTTCCTCATTTTTAGAGTAGCAATACCTGCAGCTACAAGACTGCTTTCCTAATGCCTCTTGCATCTTTGTCTATCTGTAAGTGACAGCACATCAACTTCTCTTTTTCAATGTGAATTGAAATTGTTGAGTGAGACTTCAAGACGTGTTCCCTAAAAGAGGCATAGCTAGCTGAAAGGTGTTTTTTGCTCACTCTGCCTCCCTTCTTGCTGATGGCTGTAACGCAGGTGTGAAGTCTGACGTTCTGAGAGCCATCTTGGATCCTGGAGTACCCTTGCAGTTGGAAGTCAGTGCTAAGGGCAGATACATGGAAAGGACTGGATCTTTAAACTGTGAAACACCATAAAATCCTAGCAGTAACTATATAATGAATTTTATGTATTTAAGTCACTGTGACTTTGTGTTTTTTATTATATTGAAGAAGTCCATAGTATGCCACCTCCAAATATGTTACCTTAGCAGAAAGATTATTTTGAACTGAAGCAACTGAGAACGAACAGATGCAAAAAGAGCTCTCTGTCTTCTTCTTCTCTGCATAAAGGCAGAGCATAATTTTCTGTTGAGGAAGGTACTCCCTCAATACTAGGGAAAGAAGAACAACTCTAATCATCAAAAACAAGGAATCAACATCACAATGAGTTTGCATAAAACTATCAGGTTGGTACAAAAGTAATTGCGGTTTTGCCATTAAATATAATGGCTATTACTAAAAGTAATGGTGAAAACTGCAATTACTTTTGAACCAACCTAAGATAAACCAGCCCTTATCTTCCATTAGTTCTCTCATATGTTTCCTAATCACTTCCTCAAAATTTACTGTACCTTCTTTCCTTTGTTAAAAAGACAGATAAGGCCCCTCGGTGTAACCACTTCTTTGAATTTTACTTATTTTCTGTGAACCCCTATGCATGCAAATATTAATAAAAATGGTGGGGTTTTTCTTCTATTAACCTGTCTTTTGTCAGTTTAGTTCCCTGGAAGCCTAGGAGGGGAAAGGAAGAGTTTTTCTTCTTTAGCAAATTAAAGATGGACCTAATTCAAACTGATACAGAGACAAAGATGAGACTAAAATATGAGACCAAAATAAATAAAAATGTATTTATTTTTATTTATTTATTTTTTTTAGAGATAGAGTCTCACTCTGTTGCCCAGGCTGGAGTGCGGTGGCATGATTATAGCTCACTGCAGCCTTAAACTCCTGGGCTCAAGCAATACTCTTGCCTCTGCCTCTTGAATACCTTGCAAACACCGCCATGCCTGGCTAATTTTTAGTATTGACAAGGTCTCGCTGTGTCGCCCAGGTTAGTCTCAAACTTCTGACCTCGAGCAATCCTCCCACTTCAGTCTCTCAAAAGGAGCCACTGAACTTATCTTCAGTGTTAAGTTTCATGAATACAGAAATGTCTCAGAAGATTTTCTGAGGTAAATCCACATAATCAGTGCCTTCTGTGTGATTCTGCCAAAATCACAGGGTTGTTCTAAGTCTCAAGTTTCTCTTGATAAAATTAGTTTAATAATAGCATATTGGTACACTCAGAGAATTATCCTGAAAATATATAGAAAAGCACTTGACAAGTATAAAGAATAATAGACTAAGAATCAGAATTTAAAGATCTAGACATATCTCCTCAACCAACTGGAATTAAATAGTTTTTTATTGTTTTTGTTTTTGTTTTTGTTTTTGTTTTTCTTTTTGAGTCGGCGTTTCACTCCAGCCTGTCACCCACGCTGGAGTGCAGTGATGTGATCTCTGCTCACTACAACCTCTGCCTCCTGAGTTCAAGTGATTCTCTCATCTCAGCCTCCCAAGTATCTGGGATTACAGGCGTGTGCCATGATGCTCAGATAATTTTTCTATTTTTTGGTAGAGACAGGGTTTGAGCATGTTGGCCAGGCTGGTCTCAAACCCCTGACCTCAAGTGATTCACCCGCCTTGGCCTCCCAAAGTATTAGGATTACAGGCATGAGTCACTGCACCCAGACATCTTTTTAGTTGAAAGTGTTCTCTATCATAGTCTAAGCTAGATTACTTTAAATTGATAAATAATTTAAAAATATTTTGGGTCTTAAGAAATTTTGGAAATATGTTATTATTTTTCATCTTTCAAGAAAATGACAGGTTTAAATTCAATCTATAAATGTTAATATCCATATATTAATAAAATCTAACTACATTAAAGAATAGTGAATATTTTCTGATGTTAAATTTACATTAAATAAGTTGTTTTGAAATTGATTTCTAGTATATCTCCATCTGGTTTTCAATGCCAAATAAAAAAAAAGTTTCATTTTTTTTTTTTTATATTATTGATGTCCCTTATAGGCCAGTAAGTTTTAGGGAATTGTAACATGATTCTGGGGTGGTATAGATTGAAGTTAGAGAGCAGTGACCATGCGAGAATAGAACACCAACCTCCTCTTTGAGGATAACTTTTTTTTTTCATGAGCTGTCATTCAGAATATTTTTTGTCAAGATAAAAATATCATTATTAAAATTGCATTTTATTCTATGTTTTGCACTGTGCTAGATACATGACATACCTTTTGATTGACTATAAAAACTCAAGTGTGTTATCTCCTTAAAATGTGTGTTGGGAGAGTTGTATAGTATTAAAAATAGAGAAGAAAGTACTGAGAACACAATTCAGTGAACTATAATAAAAGGATAGGGCAGAAAATCAACACTGACTTCTAGAAGAAAAAATTCCCAATTATGCCTCAGTGGAAGAAATGGTTGTCAGGAATAATATCATGCCTCTAATTATAAAAGCTTGTTAAGAAGGGAGATTACATCAATATCTATTTACATTAAAAAGTGTTGGTATGATACAGAAACGATCACAAGTTTAGATGATAAGTGATAATTCATCATTATGTTTAGGAATCATAAGAGTAAAGCTTCTGATAATGCTCCACTGAATTATATTTTGTTCACAATTGAGTTAAGTATTTTAAACTCAATTTATAAATCAAATTCACTTATTGAATATTTCTTATTCACATAATGGGCTAACTTGTTGAGGATAAAAATGTCAAACCTAAATTTGTTATTATAATCATTTCATTGATATTTTACCATGTATTACCATGTATTCATAGCTTTTTGTTTATTATAACATTCAAAATAAGTGAATCAAACGATAAGCAAAAACTCCAGGGTAAAAGAAATGTGTTATTCTTATACTCTTCTCCCAGTAAAAAAGATGGTATTGACAAACTTCTCCCAGGAAATACGGCACTAAAATGCTTAAATTTTATGTTTCTCCATTCTTCTTTCCCAGTTCACATAACATTTTTGAACCAAAATAAAAGAAAAGGTTCTCAAAAAATTGACAAATGTAATTACCATATGATCCAACAATCTTACTTCTGGGTATTTAAAATAATTGAAATCAGTATCTCAAGGAGCTAGTAGCACTCCCATGTACATTGCAACAGTATTAACCATAGCCAACATGTGGAAACAGCCTAAATGTTCATTGACAGTTAAATGAATAAAGAAAATGCGGTGTCATGCAATAGAATATTATCTGAGCTTATTTTTATTCTCTTTTCTCTTCCATGATTTTCTATCTGCTGTGTTTCCTCTCCACTGGAGAGGACCTGATAAACCAGCAGCATGTATTCATTTCTTTACTTTGATTGAAAGATTTTGAAATCTTGAAACTTGAGTATAGAAGAGACTCATGTTATCCAGTACAATTTCCAGGAGCATTTTCAAAATTTCAAATTTGTTTTCCAACCACTAGTTACACTCAATTTACATGGTACTTTAATTTTCAGTAATTTTTGTTCTTTCAAGATTAATTTTAAAGCAATTTTCAATTTAAAGTAAAATTGAGCAAAAGGTACAAATATTTCCCATTTAGTCCCTCTTCCTACACATGCATAGCTTCCTGCAAACTACTGAATCTTTCTGTCCACCCCCTGAGCTCATATGTTAAAATGGTAACCCCCAAGGGGACGGTGTTAGGAGATTGGGCCTTTGGAAGATGGTTAGGTTGTTAGAGCTGAGCTCTCATTGATGGAATTAGTGCCCTTATAAAATAAACCACAGAGAGGTCCCCTGCTTCTTCCACCAGGTGAGCAAAAAGATGGTCATTTATGAATCAAGAAGTGAGAAATATATTTCTGTATTTAAGTCATCTAGTCTATGACATTGTGTTTTAGCAATTGAAATGGACTAAGACACCCACTTCATTAAAAACATTCCCCACCAGAGTGGTCCATTTGTTGCAATTGCTAAACCTACATTTGTACATTGGAATCACCAAAAATTCATAGTTTTAGGGCTCACTGTTAATGTGGTACATTTCCTGGATTTGAACAAATATTTAATGACATGTATCCATAATTATAGTTTTATACAGAGTATTTTCACTGTCTCCAAAAATCCTCTGTGCTCTGCCTACTCAACACTCTTCCATCTCAAAATCCTTGGCAACCACTGTACTTTTTACTGTTTATATAGCTTTGTCTTTTCCAGAATGTCGTATAGTTGGGCTCATACAAAATTTAACTGCTTTGGTTAGAATGTCTCCTCCAAAGCTCATCTAAAAATGTACTTGCCATTGTGACTATTATAAGGTGATAATTTTAAAAGGTGAGAAGGTGATTTGAATTCTGCCTGCATGCCTTGATTAATGCCTTCATGGAGAGAGTGGGTTACTTATCACAGGAGTGAGTTTTGAATGAAAAAAGTTTTTCCATTATCCTCTCTTGTTCTCACACATGCTCTCTTGCCCTTTTCACCATGGGAAGATACAGCATGAAGGCCCTTGCCAAATGCTAGCACCTTGATATTGGACTTCTCAACCTCTAGAACCAGAAGAAATGCATTTATTTTTACATTACCCTGCCTGTAGTATTCTGTTAGAACACAAGAAAGTGGAATATGATAACTAATTGGTAACAAGGAGTGGGGCTGTTGCTATAACAAATACCTGAAAATATGGAAGCAGCTTTGGAACTGGGTAATGGGTAGAGACTGGAAGAATTTGGAGGAGCAGGCTAGAGAAAGTCTAGATTGCCATGAACAGAGCACTTCTGGTGAGGGTTCAGAAAAAGAGAAGAAATACTGGAAAAGTCTAGAACATTTTAGAGATTGCTTAAGTAGTGACCAGAATGTTGGTAGAAATATGGATGGTAAAGGCCATCCTGATGAGTTCTCAGACAGAAAAAACATGTTTGTTTTCCATTTTTAGCGAGACTCTTGCTAAGTCACTTTAGAAAAAAGCCTCTTGCCCTTTACATCTGATCAACCTGCATTGCCTTCCACAAGAGTTCTGGTAAGTCATTTTAAAATTATTTCTCTACCCTTGATGTCTTTTTTAAGTAATTTTCCACTGACAACCCTCCCCCCACCAATCACCACTGTCAATCTGCTCCTTGTGTATAAATATTCCCTTTTCCTTTCTGTTTTTGGAGTTGGGCCCTGTCACTGTCCCCCATTGTGATAGTCTTGACACCTGTTGCAACAATCCCAAGTAGTCTTCCTTACCATTTAACAAATATTGAATTTTTTAACTGTAAGCACTGATAATTTGTTTCTATAGTTGTGCCTGTTACAGAGAGTTCTATAAATTGAATTATACAATATTCGGTCTTTTAAATCTGGGTATTTTAGCTAGCAAATGCAATAGAGATTTATTCATGTTATTGCTTGTATGAACAGTTCATTACTTGCATTGGATAGTACTATTCCATTGAATAGATATACTAGATATTGTTTGCTCATTCTCCAGTAGAAGGACATATGACTTAATTGTTGGTTTTGGTAATTATTAGCAAACTTGCTATAAACATTGGCATTCTAAGTTTTATCCTTCTAAAACCACCTTTGCAAAATTCTTGGTAATGAGGGAAATCTAATATGATTGACTCCATCTTGCTTCCACCCTCACAGGCTACATTATTGTTTGCTTTGTTTTGTTTTGTTTCTTATTCTAGACCAGAGGCCAAGATAACTATGAAAGGAATTTAGTTTATAGTTAAAATTTGAGGCAAGGAAAACTGACTCCCATCCTTGCTTGGAGATTGGGGCCTCATTCATAAAACAAGGTTAGAATTATGATAGGGATCTGAACTTTGCTGAAAACAGGCATAAACAATAACCTGCCTTTACTTGCTTAGCTTGCCTTTCTCTAGTGCCTACCACTCGAGCATCGCGTAATGAAAGATCACAAGATTTATAACTTCCCCAACTGCTCCTATAGATAACGTCACTATTGTGACATGTAAATAACTGGTCTTTAAGGTTTTTTCAGATTTAGCATTTGAGCAGATCAAGAGATACCACTTAGACTTGTGATTTCCTTCCCCTAGGAAGTGACTCAATTGTGTGAAGACAGTCCTGATACCCCTGTGATTTTATACCTGACCCAACCAATCTGCATTTTCATTCCCAGCCCCTTGCCCACCAAATCACTCTTAAAAAATCTAGCCTTCAAATTCTTGGAGAGGAGGATTTGAGAACCATCTCTTGCTCTCCTTGCTTACCTGACCCTGTAAACTCTTTCCCTGCTGCAACACCTGCTTTTCTCGGTGTATAGGATTTTTTCAGGGTAACAGGCAATAGAAGCCTGGTTGAACAATTGCACATCTTGGATAAATACCTAGGAGCACAGTGTTTTATAGTAACTGTATAACTAACTTTATAGAAAATTACCAAAATGTCTTCAAAGTAGTTGTACCATGTTATATTCCCACCAGAAATCTATGGTAGGCTTACTTGCTTCACATCCTCCCCTGAATCTGGTGTTGACAGTTTACCATTCCAATAGATGTAGAATATAGCTTATTGTGTTTTTAATTTCCGTTTCCCTAGCAACAAATAGTGCTGAGTACCTTTTTCTGTGCTAACTTACCACCAGCATATATTCATTGGTAAAGTGTCTGTTTAAATTTTTTGTCTATTTTTTAAACTGGTGCTTTAATTTTTAAAAATTTGGTTTTTAAGATGTCTTTATATATTCTAGATAAAAATTCATACAAAATATGTTTGTTGCCAATATTTTACCCCAGTCTGTTGCATGTATTTTCATTCTTTTAACTAATGTTTTTGAGGACAGGATTTTTTTAATATTAGAAAAATTTGAGTTAACTTTTATAATGAATAATGTTTTTGATGTAATATGTAGGAATTATTTCCTAACGTAAGGTCTTAAGGATTTTCTTCTATGTTTTCTACTAGAAATTTTCAAGTTTTCTGTTTTACATGAAGATCTGTGGCACTTTTTTTTTTTTTTTTTTTTTTGAGATGGAATCTTGCTCTGTCACCCAGCCTGGAGTGCAGTGGTGTGATCTTGGCTCACTACAAACTACACCTCCCAAATTTAAGCAATTCTACTGTCTCAGCCTCCTGAGTAGCTGGGACTACAGACACCTGCCACCATGCTCGGCTAATTTTTGTATTTTTACCAGAGATGGGTTTTCACCATATTGGTCAGAATGGTCTCTACCTCCTGACCTCAGGCCCGCCTTGGCCTACCAAAGTACTAGGATTACAGGCATGAGCCATTGCGCCCAGTCTATGGCATACCTTAAGTGAAATTTTGTATATAGTGCAAGTTATGGATTAAGGTTCATTTCTGAAAGCACTTGTAGGGGAGGGGAAAACTTTTTCTCTACCCTGTTAGATTCTGTAGCTCAGTCCTATTAATTAAACTGATAAAACATAGATTAACAGGACAAAAAGCATACAAATTGTATTTGATTTAATATTTTTCATGCATGGGGGCTTCATAGAAAATGAGTGAAAACCCAAAAGGGTGATAAATTGGTGATCAATGAAAAGAGCTATCAAAGAAAGAGCAATTATATATAGTGACATGACTAGACAAAGAAAAGGGCCTTTTCTTTAAGTTAGTAAACTGTGTAGAGATGACTAGGAAACTACGATACATAAAGGATGTTTAACAAGGTTGCTGCTTTTCTGTTAACGAAGAGGGTAACACATTTGCAAATGGAAATTCAAATCAACTTTACCAAGAGAAAATTATACCACATTTTTAGGTAAAAAGAGGAAGGGCAGTGAGTTCTTCCTGTGTCTACTGTTTCTCATTTGCCTTCAGCTCAAAATAATCTTTAAGCTAAAGTGGCATATTTTAGGGTGGCATTTTCTAATCTTCTTCACATCCTTAAACACAATCTTGGAACTGTTTTTCTTTAGTGCTGAATATATGAGTCTATTTTTTTTAAATATGGGATTTATGAATTTTTAAAATAAAGTTATATACACATGTACACAAAAATGTACATTCTAGGCAATTACAAATACACACAACAAGAAATAAGATTTTTAAAATCCATTATTTGATTAGAGAATAGCCATTGTGAGCATTTTGTTTTGGGCTGTCATGATTTTTTTTTTTTTTAAAGTACTAAGTCATATACTAATTCTTTTAAATAGTATACTCTGCATCCCATACAGTGTTTTAATTTGCCTTTTCACCCAATGATATATTATGAATGTATTTCAATAACTAATGTTCTTACTACCTTCATTATTAATTATTTACAAAATATCTAGCAAAAGTATTCACTCTTTTAAGATTCCATATCATATGGAATATACTTATTTTTCTTACTTAATTTCATTTTATCCAGTAATATAATTATTTATTCGCATATTTGATTCTAAGATTATATCTAAGCTCTTTGAAAACAAAGACTACAAATTTTCAACTTTATATCTCACAATACCCAGCTGAAAAAATTAATTGTGACTTAGACTCAAAGAGTGAAATTAAAGATAATTTTCTTTTAACCTTGTACTAAAGTCTCACTAGAACCTTATTCTTAAAGAATAAAGATCACAAGGAAGTTTGTTATTAAAGCACAAAAGAAAAGTGGGTTTTTGTCCTGTATTCCAAATTAGACTTTCTTAATCTAGTCCAATGCTTATAGAAAACTGAACTGATCTCAGAAAATTTAAATAATCTATCCAGGCTATTTGAATGGTTATTAATCTAACATTAATTGAAATTAATGAAGAATAGCAATAACTGTGTGCAAATTCTTAATATACATATTTTTCTAATGAAGGTCTACACACACACACATACACACACAGAGAGACACACACACACAATCTAAAACCTCAGAATGCTTAAAGAACCATTAATCAGTGTTATCCTTAAAAGTTTATAATTAAAAGTTTAGTCTATTGATTAAGAGATTCTGTGCTATAGAGATATTTGCTGTTTTTGTTTCTTTGTTTCTTTTTTTTTCCTCAAATGTTTCATGTTGACAAAAAATGTCTCTGGATAGAAGCAAATAATACCAAACCTAGCCATTTTTATTTTAAGTTTCATAATATTTTCTGAACTGCTTATTCCATGGAACTGTTTATTTAATCTACAAATTGTGTGTATATACTTATATTTCTTAATTCATTTTATTTTACCCAGTAATATAATTATTT
The DNA here is from genome assembly GCF_003255815.1 of Theropithecus gelada. NCBI lineage: Eukaryota > Metazoa > Chordata > Mammalia > Primates > Cercopithecidae > Theropithecus > Theropithecus gelada. The sequence goes on from NC_037668.1 coordinate 130,910,305, forward strand.
ATTCACATATTTGATTCTAAGATTAAATTGTAAGCTCTTTGAAAACAAAGTCTATACTTACTTTTAGTTCGTGGTAGAATAAGCAGTTTATATAATTTTAAGTAATTGGCTTAAAAACATACTTAAGGGTTAAATGTTACATGCAAATATCTAATTATGTCTCTCTATGCTCCTCTGAAAGGAACTATGTCTTCCTGTGCTTGCGTGAGTTCTCAAATTATTCCTGAATCCTACTGATGCAGAAGCATTTGTCTGGCATCTCTTGTGACTAACATTACAGCAGGTTATCTGTGGTACAAAGGAGTGGATCCTGTAAAAATTCCTCTATGTTTTATCATTTTAAAGCACTTTGGTCTGTGCAGAAATAAATATTATGCAACAATGATTTCATTAAAGGTAGAATATAAATATAAATTTTAAAATTCAATGTTTCCAGAGACTTTGAACTAAGTTACCTGAATATTTAAATTTTGATTTAAAGTTATCTTTTTACTTCACTTACATGAGTATAATAGAGAAATATAGCACTTGTGGTTAATCATGTTATTATGAAAGTCCTCAGAAATTACCTAGGTCAATTCTCCTTAACCATTAGGGGAGTCATAAATTTCTTTTAGTATCTGAAGAAATGATGAAACCTATTATTTACATTAAGTAACCATAAAATGTTTTTTATTGTATTCCAACAAGCTAGTAAAGGCTTGATCTCTGCACCTCAAATTCCTCATCAATAAAATGAGGTAATTGAATTAAATAAAATTTAGTGTCCTATTCTTTTGACTAATTCATGCTTATAAATAATATAGTTTACAAATTGATAAAATATCAGAAAATCTAAAAATGTAACACTGATGAAGCAACTTTACAAAAAATATATATGTAAGAACTAGAAAATAAATACATTCCCAATTTACAATTGTCAAATCCCTATATTGGCCTTTGAAAAAGAGTTAAAAAGAAAACCCTTGTATTCAAAGAATTTCAAATCTAATAAGCAAAGCATTGCACAAACACATAAAAACTAATATAAAGGAGCAAGAGTTAAAGATATTTAAGAACAATTACACGACTAACAATAAGCATTCCTTACCAGATAATGAACTAAAATTTTTTTTGGTGCTATGGTTTGGGATAAAGACAGTTTTACCATGGGTTAAAGACAAAGAAGAATGTTTAGGGGAATGCTAGGTGGTATGAAAAACATAAATAGAAATAATATTTTATGAAAATTTAAACATTTGAATATGGATGTTGTCAGAAGTGATCTTAAAGGCTCTACCTCGCATTATAATTCAGTTTTCCTATCTCTCTCAGGTCCCGCAGCTGCTTTTAAGGTAGAGGAAAATTTGAAAATTGTTTGGAATTCAGAGCCTCACTTAAACTGGATCAATGCAATTCCACCTCTAAATGTTCTAGGACTTAGACATGTTTAGGTTCCAACACAGGTATTGTTCTTTGGAAGGAGTCCTAATGCTCATTTTCTTTTTATGTTTCTCTAAGGTTGTAATATTAGAAGTAAGAACTGTATTTATTGGTTTATTTACTTTTAACATGTATGGAAGTGGGAAAAGTTTTTATTGATTTAATTTTCTTGATTAATTTATGAATTCAAATACCAAATGGAAAATTTTATTATATTCTTATGGCTAGGCCTTTAATATGAAAATGCTGAAATTTATCTAAACCTGTGCGCCTGGAAAACAACTATGGTTGAGAAACCTTGTGACACGGTTTGACTGTGTCCCTACCCAAATCTCATCTTGAATTGCAGTTCCCTTAATCCCCATGTGTCATGGGAGGGGGCTGGTGGCAGCTAATTGAATCATGGGGGTGGTTCCCCCTGCTATTCTCATGATAGTGAGTAAGTTCTAGTGAGATCTGATGGTTTTATCAGGGGCTTCCCCTTTTGCTTGACTCACATTCTTCTCCTTCCTGCTGCCATGTGAAGAAGGACATGTTTGCTTCCCCTTCTACCATAATTGTAAGTTTCCTGAGGCCTCTCCACTCTTGTGAAACTGTCAGTCAATTAAAGTTTTTCCTTTTTAAGTCACCCAGTCTCAGGTATTTCTTCATAGCAGCAGGAGAATGGACTAATGCACCTTGCCAACATTTTGTGTCCCAAGAAATAAGTTATTGCAAAGAACCAGTTTTCTCTATTTGATTTAGATAATACTTTCAAATGACTGGCTTATTTACCTATTAAAAAAGCCATAATAGACACTTGATGTTCTTGTTCTGTGTCATATATTATTTGCTGAATTCTTTGTCCATCCTGATAAATCTGGACAAAACAACCTCTAATTGTGACTTGACCAAGTTACATGCAGATTTCTCTCCTTCCTCCACACTGAACTTTAGTCACCTTCGGTTGTTGTTGTTGTTTTTAAATGCATATATTTAAGGTTTACAATATGATATTTTGATATACGTATACATAAAAGAGTCCAAGTAGCTTAAATAATCTTGAGAAAGAAAAAAATAGGAGGCATCACACTTCCTGACTTCAAATTATATTACAAAGCTAAGTTAATCTAAACAATATAGAATTAGGGTAAAAATAGACACACAGACAAGTGGAACAGGATACAGAACCCAGAAATAAATCCAAGCATATATGGTCAACTAATATTCAAAAGAGCCACTAACAAGACACAATAGAGTAAAGATAGTCTTTTCAATAAATAGTGTTGGAAAAACTGAATGTCCCCATTTAAATAATGAAATTTGCCCACTCTTAATTTTAAGGAGGCATCGGGAGCTTCAGCAGCCTTTGGAGTGTAGAACAAACCCCATTTTTTGCTGGCTATCCTATTACACCATCTCTTCATCCTATTCCCCTATACCCTGTTTTTCCAGCGTTACTTACTTTATCTTTTCTGTCTGCCCCTTGAGATACTTATAAATCTTGCTATCAGAGTATTCTCACTGTTACAATAGTTCATCTTTGTTGTAATCATCTTTTGGAATACACTTCTCCTAACCTAAATCCAGACTCATTAAAAAAATACATGTAATGTTTTCTGTCCATTTTACTAGATTTTCTAAATCAAATGAATTTTATGTTTAACAGGTAAAGATATTTATTATGGCTTTTACATTTGAAGAAGAAACACCATAATAATATTCTGGCATCATGAACAAGGCGACTTAATCTGAATTTAGAAGCAAGGGTAGGATTGAGGTGACAAAAATAGATTTAATGTTAACTCAGCTTGACTCAACTTTAGATAAGCTTTAGATAGATTCCTTTCTGATTCTACACGCTGACCACTCTTTTCATAGAGCATTGTCTTTTGAAAACTTGGTTTGTAAATTCTGTTTCTGCCCCTTTGAGATAATATAAATTTATTTTAAGTCTTTTGCCCAAATTAAAACCCAGGAATGTCTTCCTCAAGGACCCAGAGGCCATCTCTTATATTTTTCTTCCCTCTTATGGGACATACCAGTATGTTATTGAATAGCTCAGTTTCAGATATGTGACTTTTTTTTTTTTTTTTTTGAGATGGAGTCTCACACTTTTGCCCAGGTTGGAGTGCAGTGGAACAATCTTAGCTCACTGCAAGCTCCACCTCCCACGTTCATGCCATTCTCCTGTCTCAGCCTCCCGAGTAGCTGGGACTACAGGCACCCGCCACCACGCCTGGATAAATTTTTGTATTTTTAGTAGAGACAGGGGTGAATTTTTAAGTCTGTATGTCTGCTTTGTTGTGAAATAAAATGTGCTCCATTAACCATCTTCAAATCCAAATAAGGCTACTTTCAAATTATTCTCAACCACTATAATATCACAAAGGGTTATAACAAAAAGCCGGCCTAGATTGTCTATTTCAGTGATACAATGACCCTTTTGCCCTAAATATATATTCCCACCATTTATTTTATAAGTGCTCTCAGATTCAGTGCATTCAAATAAATTTATATTTTCCCTGACAATACAGGTGACCCCAAATGACTCTATCTGTATTTCTGAGAGGGTTTTTCAATCTTCACTAGTTTTATATTATCTTCAGGGAGACTTTTTATTGATATGTGCAGGTACAGTAATACAAATGGGATTGCTCTTTTCTAAACCTTTGAAACTTGTAGCCAACAAATATACATAATAGCAAAATTGCAGGCATGGCTGCATCTTACAGAAATACACATTTTTCAAATAAATGACACTGCCATATATAGTTGCTCCTATGGATTATAGTCTCCTTGAATGGTCATCATTTCTACATGGAAATATTTGCTCTGAGTTTATATTTGTTGAAGAATGAATTTCTACAGTTACTTTTATTTGTCTCTTTAAGAAGTAGTAGAGTCATCCAGAGAAACAGAAATACAGAGTTACATCTGTTAGAAATCAGTGTGATATAATTGAAAGAACATCCATGGGTTGTACAATTCTAGGTACAAAATTCCACTCTGAAAATAGCTATGTGACTTTCAGCAAATCAGCCTGATGTTCAGGTTATTTATCTTTAAAATAGCTTTTATTTTATTTGAGTCACTGAGGAATATCTCAGAGTTTCTACAAGACATAAGTGATATGACCTTTAGAGAACTTACTACAGAGTCTGCTCCCAAAGAACCTCTTTTCTTCTCCCTCCATATTTCTTTAAAAGAAACTTTTAACTCTGATGCTAAAGAATCCTGATATGCAAACAGAATTAGACTGGTATTTTCTCAATGGCTGACTCTGGGGTTGTTTTCAGTACAAGACTGAACTTAAGGGCCTAAGCTAGCTACAGCCTGTGATTCAGAATGCTCTGTTGTATTATGTAAGTTAAAATAACCAAATAGCTGCCGCAACAAGTTAATATTAAAATGTCAGTAGTTAAAGAAAGTGGAAATTTATTTATCACCTGGGAAAGTCCATGAAAGCTCTGCTCTGTGCAGCCATCCATGACTCAGGCGAAAGGAATCTCTGTCATATTCAATCTGTGGCTTATAAGCTCACCCACCCAATGATCAATATCCAGCCAGTAGATGGGAAAGATAAAGTGTGTGAATGACACAGTTAAAGGTTTATTCAGCCTGGAAGTGCTCATCATAACATATGCCCATAATCCTCTGCCCAATTCAGAAGCAAAGGTGGATGGGAAATGTAGTCACATCATGGAAGCCATTGCCAAGCAACAACTTTACTCCACGGAAAAGGAACATAAATCATGGATAGAGCTCTATATACTCATTACCCACCTAAAAGTATTGAAAATTGTTGTAGAAAACCTGAGTGTGCCCTATTATGTAGGAGTGACTGAATAGTATCTTTGGTTGAAACTCATCCTAGTCTAAGAGAACAGTGAGGAGCATTATATTGGTTAAGGAGGAATAATTATTACTAAAAGAAAGAGTGATTTTGAGTCTAGCTTGTTACAAACTGTTTGTTAAATTTTACCTCCATCATTCAAACCTGAAAAAATTAAAACCCATGGACAGGTTCATTTAAAAGAGAGCTATAATTACAGCAGTAAATGAATAAATCAAATACACAGATGTATAAATACATGCGACACCAGGAAATATTCATGTGGCTCCAAGAGCACCAAACAAACATACTTTGTAAAACAAAATTGCCAATTAAATGGATATTTGCTAATCTAATTTAATTTACAAGTAGGTACTTTTTTTCATTTCATAATTTTGATTTATTTAATATGAAATTAAATAGCTTAAGTAACTGAATTGCCTAGGGCAAATGGCTATTTGTAGGTATGCTTATACTATACTGTACTTATATTTACAATTTTTATTGTTTATATTTTGTCTGTAGCAAACAGTAATTCCTTGATCTCAACAAGAGAGCTAGAAGCCATATGTTAATTATTGGTCCTTCTAAAATCCTAGCTCTTGACCTTAGACACATATATCTGTCTCTTTACTGGGCATCTTCATTAGACATTTTACTGATATCCCAAACTCAACATATGCTATAACCAGAACAGTGAAACTCCAAACTGTGCCGTGCTGCACTCCACACAGTCTCTCAACCCTCAATCGCAATAATCCATTCATCTTCTATAAGGTCTCAGGAAACTGTGGAAGGATAGAATATGCATCTTAAAGTCTGCCACTTTGGCACAAGAATTATTTTGAGCTAAAGGGAGCTGAAAAACATCAGACTCAAGAAGGGTGCTCTGACTACTCCCTTTCTTCCTGAAAGCAAGAAATAAGACTCCCCTTTGAAAGCACCCTCCCTCTGCCAAGAGGAAAATAATATTATCACCAGAATGGAAAAGTCAAGGCTGAGAGAAATCTGTACAAACAAATGTTGTTAAAATAACCTTTATCTTCCTTTAGTCTTCCCGTATATTTTAGGTATTTTTACAATTATTAATCTTTGCTCATCCTAGTACATAAGCACATAAGTCAAAGTGCTTTTTCGATCTTCTTCTTTTTTTTTTCCTGTGAAGACTCTCATTTACATGTAAATATTTAAATTGTGTGTTTTTTCCTGTTATCTTGTTTTATGTCAATTTAATTCTCAAGCCCAGCCAGAGACCCTAAGAGGCTAGAAGAAAGATTTTGCCTTTTCAACACTGTTTCTCCGTCTTTACTCATACTGTTGTTATCTCATATCAAAATATTATTATCTTTAAAATTAACTAATACGTATAGTGTTTTTTTTCTGCTTTCCACTCTCACCCTCTCTAAATTAGTGTTCATTGTTGTCCAAATCGTGTCAAAGATAGCTGAACCAATTGGATGAATACAATTGTATTAATCTGATTATGTCATATTCTGCTGTTTTTGTTAAACCTGTTCATTGATCTTCAGTGTTAATAGTATGAAGTTCAAACTTTTCAGCAAGCCAAACAACGATTTACGTTTTCAAGTCTCTACTTATCTTTTCAAATTTATCTTTAGGTAATTAGCAGTATGAACAATTATAATAGCTATTGTCTACCAAAATCATATTTTCCTCAGTCCGTATTTCAAGCAGTGAACTTGGAAATGTTACATGATCTTTTTATGGGAGAAAATTTTATAGTATAATTATTCATATCAGTAAAATTGAGAAGGTGATATTTATTCAAGAAAGTGTATCACATAGGCAATCATAGTCTAAGAGAATGGTGCAGTGAAAGACTAGACGCTAGTGAAAATTATGGATATAATTTGATTTCATTTATATTTTGAACAGAGGATAGGAAAAAATAAGAGAAAAATATTGTAAGCAAGCAAACGATGTACAATGAATAGCACTGAAAATGGCAAACTCTGAAATTCAGGGATTAATAACTGCATGCCTTCATTAATTTAAATCATGCCCCTATTTCCAACAGAAACATAAGCAGTGGTCTTTCTGCATTTGTAGGAAAAAAGTGACCTTAGTTTCTTATGAATCTTCTCCCTGAAATGACCTTATTGCTACATCTACATGCAAGGAAGTGAAGCCAGGTGTTACCAAATTGACTTTTAATAGATATGCAATGATCTGAGCTTCTTCACTAGTCATTGGGCATATGCATCTATATTTGTGATGCTGATCTTCCATGTGTGTACCTTTAATTTTGAAGATGAGATTTACAAAAAATGAAACGTTTTTGGCAAGATTGTTGGACAAACCTAGTAAAATAATATTTGTCAAAACTTTGAAATGTTTTAAAGCATGGTAGACGTTAGTATCATCAGTATGATGAAGCCATTATTCCTATCGCAGAAGTATTTAATTGCCTCCTAAGATAGAGAAATACAATAGGTCATGTTTTGACATTATGGAAAAATTTAAAATAAAGTTACTACCAGTGTTTTCTCACTGTAGCATGGCAGCCATTTGCCATGGTAGACATTGTAGTATAAAAAGTAGAGTCAAGTTATTTTTTTGCATGCACTAGCATAGTGAATTTTTCCAAAACATTTCCAAATAGCCTTTGCCAAATATAGACAACATATTTTAAGATAAAAATAGTAAAGAAAATATAGAGAAAATAGATTATAGACATAATTTTAATGGAGAAATAAAAAGTAGAACATAATGAGTATCTATAACAATTGGCAGATTGTTATTGCTTGACTTGGAATTATTGAATCAACTTACAACTCAGGCTGTATTTCCAAGGACAGTAGAAATCTGTAGGGAGGTTTTTTTTTTGTTTTTTTTTTTAATCTGCAATAAATTATGCTTATTCTAGGAAAACTTAATTAGAGGTTTTAATCTAAAAACTCTTGGAGCTTTGCCAGTTTGTCATTAGGTTTTATCTCGATTTAAAATCTGTCCTAAAATGTAATGCTACCATCCCCTGTAAGATACAGAGTGGCACTCTAAATCTAGAAAATTAAGGCAAATAACAAAGATTTCCAGAATATTTTTCAAATTTTAACAACTTTGTAAATTTATTTAAATAGTTAACAAGCTGGTATTGAGAACACTATTCATTAGTTCATTTTTTATTACAACCCATCCTCGAGATTCATCCTACTCCAAACAAAATATCATTACACATTGCTGATACATGTCTCATCTATATTTTACATTTTGCATGTAACTCTTTGTATGATTGCCATTACAGGACGAACTTGAGATGGTGTGCAATACATCCCAGGTACAAGGTCATCTATTTCTTATCTAAGAAAACAGGAAACTTTTTCTAAGTTTATTGCAAGAATTATGAATCTCCAGCATGGAACATCACAATACTTCAGGATGGGCCCAAGAATCTGCAATTCAGCTAGTTTCCTCTGAACTTTTGTACATCCCCATGGAGATTTAATCTTTCTTTACTCCAGGTTTCCACTGCCCTTTATGCATGCAATATCAACTGTACTGCACTTATCTATATAAATATGGTTTCTCTAGTGGAATATGAGATATTTGAGGGAAGAAGCCATTTTATTCACATAGGACTCTTTGGAGAATAGCCAACACAGGGTGTGATACAAAGAAGGCCTGGTGAAAGGTAGAATAAAGTTACACAAATCTAAATGTGTAAAGAATGACTAGAAATTTGAGGGTAACAGTACCAAAATATGGCAGAAATTGTAATGAGAAGAGTATATTTATGATATTACAAGCAAAACCCATTATATTCTATTAGAAAATCTCTGTTGGGAGAATAGGGGAAAATATGCTTGGGATGATAAGCAGTGTTAGGTGAGATTGGGAAGGGCTTTGAATGCAAATCTGAAGAATTTTAACTTCAATTTATGCAAAAAGAAACTATTAATATTTATTAAAGGGAAAATAATAGGTGGAAAATAATATAAAAAATCTAATGTGGCAAAATATATATAGCATGGCAGTGTGGGTTTAATTGGATAGTAAAGAAAGCTGTTGGAAGCCATTGTCATACCCAGGAATAAAGGGATGACAGAACAGTGATATCATCAACTCTGGTGTTGTTTATTCCATGTGTACAGTTATATTTAGAGATAAAGTATGTCTGTAAACTTTACATGTACAAAATACAAGTATATTCTGAAGAGGTAAATCAGTTGCAGAAACAATTTAAAATTATTTTTAAATTAATCATCTTTTCTGTTTGAAAACTTATTTTAATATAAGATAATAGCATTTAGATCATGGCTACAAAATTTTATTCTAATATATTTTCTAAACTCTTGGGGCCAAAAGTATATATATCAAAAGAGCACATGAAATAAAGTACTATCAACTTTTAAAGAATGAAAAGAAGAAAAATTCTGGTTAATTTGCAAATTTAAAAAATAATACATGAAGGCTCTTGAAGGACTGGAACTATTAAACAGTAACATTAGGATTATTTTCACTATTTGCCTTATGCACAATAATTATGAAAACATGGAAAAAACTTGTTGAAGTATGCTATTTAAGGAGAAAGAAAGGTAATAGTCACTCATAGTCTTGAGAAGTTGACATCAAATAAAGTAAAAAATAAGGTTTTCATTTTACCTTTTTTAAGTTGATGAATTTGAATGTCATGCAATTGTTTATTTTAGAAAGAATGTGAATACTTTCAGAGTGGGTAGAGGGGCTGTCTGCTTTGTTCAGATACCAAGAGTTATAAAGTGTACAGATAAATGTGTGAAAGAAGTTACAGTTCACAAAGAGACTAAAGATGTGAATTAAAAATAAGGTAGATAAGTTCTATGACACCCCTCCACTCTAGAGAAGATGACAGCAGATAGTTGCAGAAGCAAATGAATGAGTTTCAACAAGGAAAATATTTTTTTCTTTCTTTTATATGAAGGGAATTGAGGCTTTATTTATTTATTTATTTATTTATTTATTTATTTATTTATTTTCTTGACAGAGTTTCGCTCTTGTCCAGGCTGGAGTGTAATGGCGCGATCTCAGCCCGCTGCAACCTCTGAGTCCTGGGTTCAAGAGATTCTCCTGCCTCACTTCTGGAGTAGCTGGGATTACAGGCACCTGCTACCATGACCAGCTAATTTTTGTATTTTTAGTAGCAACAAGGTTTCACCATGTTGGTCAGGCTGTTCTCGAACTCCTGACCTCAGGTGATCCACTAGCCTCAGGTTCCCAAAGTGCTGAGATTACAGGTGTGAGCCACCGCACCTGGCCTAAGGCACTCTTAATAGCATTGGGAGTGTTATATAGAAATAATTAAATAAGCAATTGTATCCATGCATTGCTTAATTACAAGCGCTATATGCAGAGAAATACGTTTTTATGCAATTTTGTCACTGTGCAAACATCACGGATTGTACTTAACACCTAGATAGTGTAGCCTACTGCACACCTGGACTATATGGTATTATTGTTCCTAGGCCAGAAACTTGTATAGCATGTTACTGTATACTAAATAATGTAGGCAATTGCAACACAATGGCAAGTCTTTGTGTATCTAAGCATATCTAAACATTAAAAAAGCTACAGCAAAAATATCTTACAAAAGATAAAAAATGGAACACTTGTATAGATCATTTAACGAAAATGGAGCTTGCAAGACTAAAAGTTGCTCTGCGTGAATCAGTGTATTAGTCAAGGTATCCAGAGAGATGCAACCAATAGAATATATGTATATATAAAAGCACATTTATTAGGGAGAATTGGCTCATAAAATCACAAGTCAAATTCCTATGTTAGGTCATCTGCAAGCTAGGGAAAGAGAAAAGCCTGGAGTTGCTCGGTCTGAGTCCAAAAGCCTCAAAAACAAGGAAGCAAACGATGCAGCCCTCAGTCTGAAGCTGAAGGCCTGAGAGCCCTCGGGAGGTTGCTGGTGCAAGTCCCAGAGTCCAAAGGTCGAAGAACCTGGAGTTGGATGTTCAAGGACGGGAGAAAGAGAAGCAAAGTGTCCAGCAAGAGAAAAGAGAGAATGAGTGAGAAACTCAGTAAGCTGCTGCTTCTTCTGCCTGCTTTTTACTACCCATGCTGGCAACTGATTGGATGGTGCCCACCAATCTTGGGGGTGAGTCTTCTTCCTGTCCCAGTACACTGAATCAAATGTCAGTCTCCTCGGGCAGCACCCTCATAGACACACTCAGAAACAATGTTTCACCAGCCACCTAGGTATCCCTCAATCCAGTCAAGTTGACACCAAATACTAACCATCACTATCAGGAATTGAGTGGGGAATGAACCCGAAGGCCTGGGACATCACCGTACACTACTATCAACTTTATAAACACTGTACTTAGGCTACACAAAATTTATTACAAAATTAAATAATTTTGCTACATCTTATAATGGCTACAATGTCACTAAACATGGAAAGTTTTCAGTTCCGTTATAATATAGGACCACTGTCATTAATATATGGTGCCTGACTGTATGTGACAACAAAATATGTAACAGACCAAGAGAAAAGATAAGAGTTAGACAGAAGTATTTATCTGAAAACATTTCAGACATGGAGAAAGTATCCTGATTTGACATGTTGGATGTGGAACAGATTCAAATGTGTTATAATATTAACTGACTTAATTGGAAGGAATCTGGAATTGAGGTCAAAGAGTTAAGAGGCCAAGAAATTAATGGTATAGCATCATATATCAAATTACAGAAAATCATAATTCCTGTGGTCAACTATTCTTTTACCTTTTTAATCTATTTTGGTAAATAGGATATTTTATCAGAGATAAAAATTATTTTAAATATTAATTAGCCATACAAATCAGATTGACCTCTTATTTATAGACTTTTTCAGAGGTCAGAGGGTACAAATTTCCTTCCAAGGAGGGCATAACTCATGGATCTAGGGAAATAGAAGTCCCTGACTGAAGAAGGACAGAGACAACCTCCTAAGAATTTAAGTCTTTAATGGTTGAACAGATACACAGATTGAGTGGTATACAACACTAAAAAATCTGAAAACATACTCGAGAGAGAAAGGCTTTGAATACCTGCTGATAAAGTCAGTTTTGTTTTTGTTACTTGCAGCCAAAATAATTTTAACTAGTAATCTTTTTTTTTATTTAAGGCTAAGAATAAAATATAAAGACTTGCCCAATGTCAGACATTGCACTGATGACAGATCTATAAACTCACAATGTAGAATGATTATTAGAAATTACTATAAATCATTCTACCTAGGTAAATTAAGGGAGGTGCTAATAATAAATAGCAATTGAACCAGAGTTGCTTATTAGATTGTTAAATAAGTCATCCAGATTTGGCCTCTTCATTGGGATTTTTATCCCAACTGGAATAATTACTATTCATTGAACCAGAATATCCATAATTAACATTTAATGAATATTTATAGTAAAATTTTTATGTTACCATTCCTTTTACCAAAGGAATTGAGATTATAATACTTAAATAATCACATAGAAACAGAAAAAAGAGAAAACATGCAAAGATTTATGTAGAAGAAAACTAGCATTTATTACTATATTTTAACAGTATCTGATTTTAAGTTTCTTCATTTTTTTGCAGATTACTTAAAAAGATTCTGGAAGTTTATTTATCATCATTTAAAAATATTTTTATTAGTTTTAAAATGACAGATATCATTCATTGAAAGCAACATGTTTCCTTAGGTTGCACTGTATGATGGTTACCTTTAAACTAATGTATTTCTTGAAAATTATGTATATATGAGAAATGTAGATAAAGATGTACGTGTATATGTATTTGTCAGTTTTTTTATCATCTAGAAATTCATGCCATAATGTTTCACTACAATAAGAACGGTAGAAATAAAATCAATTCTTGCAGCTTTCAACATGGAAGTGGGTTCATTAGGTGAAAGTATACCATATTGAATGGGGGACTATTGACACATAGATTCCTGCTTGGCACAAGAACATTTATGAATGGTTGGAACAGAAGTTCCTTCAGGTGAACACACTGAATTAAATTTTCAACTAGAAAGGTATTTACCTGTGCAGAAGCTCTTAAGTTTAATTAGATCTCATTTGTCAATTTTTGCTTTTGTTGCAATTGCTTTTGGCATCTTTGCCATGAAATTTTTACCAGTGCCTTTGTCCTAAATAATATTGCCTAGGTTGTCTCTGAAAGTTCTTATAGATTTGAGTTTTACATTTAACTCTTTAATCCATCTTGAGTTAAGTTTTGGACATCGTGTAAGGAGGGGGTCCAGTTGTAATCTTCTGCATATGGCTAGCCAGTTATCCCACACCATTTATTCAATAGGGAGTCCTTTCCCCACTGTTTTTTTGTTTGTTTTGTTTTCTTTTTTTTTTTTTTTGGTCAGTTTTGTCAAAGACCAGATAATTATAGATGTGTGATCTTATTTCTGCATTCTCTCTTCTGTCCATTGGTCTACGTGTCTGCTTTTGTACCACTACCATGCTGTTTTGGTTACTTTAACCCTGTAGTGTAGTTTGAAGTTGAGTAGTGTGATGCCTCCAGCTTTGTTCTGTTTGCTTAAGATTGCCTTGGCTATTTGGGCTCAAAAAAGGTTCTGCATGGATTTTAAAATAGGATTTTCTAGTTCTGTGAAGAATCTCAAGGTAGTTTAATAGGAACAGCAATAAATCTATACATTGCTTTGGGCATTATGGCCTTTTTAATAATATTGAATCTTCCTATCCATGAGCATGGAATGTGTTCTCATTTGTTTTGTAGTTCTCCTTATATAGGTCATTTACCTCCCTAACTGTATTCCTAGATGTTTTATTCTTTGTGAAGCAATTGTGAATTGTATTTCATTCCTGATTTGACTCTGAGCTTGCTTGTTCTTGGTACATAGGAATGTTAGCTAGCGATTTTTGCACATTGATTTTGTATCCTGAGACTGCTTAAGTTGTTTATTAGCTTAAGAAGCTTTTGGACTGAAACTATGGGGTTTTCTAGATAGAAAATCCTGTCATCTGCAAACAGGGATGTTTTGACTTTCTGTCTTCCTATTTGGATGCCCTTTATTTGTTCAGAGTAAACAACTTGCAGAATGGGAGAAAATTTCTGCAAACCATGCATCAAAGGTCTAAGATCCAGGGTCTATAAAGAACTTAAAGTTACAGGAATAAAAGCAAACAACCTTGTTACAAAGTGGACAAAGGAGATGAAGAGACACTTTTAAAAAAAGACATACATGAGGCCAAGAGTCATATGAAAAAAAGCTCAACAACATCACTGATCATTAAAGAAACACAAGTCAAAACCACAATGAGACACCATCTCACACCAGTCACAATGGCTACTACTGAAATATCAAAAAATAACAGATGCTGGTGAGGTTGTAAAGAAAAGGGAACACTTCTTTTGGTGAGAATGTAAATCAGCTCAGCTATTGTGGAAGACAGTGTGGTGGTTCCTCAAAGACCTAGAGACAGAAATAACCATTTGACCCAGCAATCCCATTACTGGCTATATACTCAAAGGAATAGAAATCATTCTATTATAAAGACAAATGCACATGTATGTTCATTGCAGTACTATTCACAATAGTAAAGACATGGAATCAACCTAAACGCTCATCAATGATAGATTGTATAAAGAAAACATGGTATATATATACCATGGAATACTATGGATCCACGAAAAGAATGAGATCAAGTTCTTTACAGGGATATAGATGGAGGTGGAGGCCATTATTCTTAACAGACTAACACAGGAACAGAAAACCAAATACCACATGTTCTCACTTATAAGTGGGAGCTAAATGATGAGAATATATAGACACAAAGAGGGGAACAATACACACTAGGACCTACTGGAGGGTCAAAGGTGGGAGGAGGGAGAGCATCTGGAAAAATAACTAATGGGTACTAAGCATAATACCTGGGTAATGAAATCATCTGTACTATAAATCCCTGTTATACAAGTTTACCTATGTAACAAACTGCACATGTATCCCTTAACTTAAAATAAAAGTTAAAAAAGAAGAAAAGTATTGAGACCGTGTCATGTAATCTGGAGAATACAAGTTATCAGTGAAAGATTTGCAACTATAGGAGACAGAATTATCTAGGAGTCAGAATTTGGGGCATATAAAATGAGTACTAAATGAAACTCTCCAAGACATAGAGGAGAGGTTAAATGACAGGATAAAGAAAATAAAAGCCCCAAATCAGGAAGTCGAATAGATGATGAAAAAGTTAGTTGTTTAGAGACATGATGTAAGTTTTGCTCTTTGAGATAATGGACAAGAGCATCTCTATCTGAAGTAGGGATTAGTGATTGAAACAATAGGTTCTGAAGTGAGACATTCGGAGTTTGAATTCTGACTCCTGGGTGACTTAATTAATTTCTCTGTCATGCCTCAAGGGGTTGCTGAGAGAGTTAAATAAAATAATATGTGCATATTCAATATTTTAAGTATCTATCATTACTATTATTGATAACCACCTTATCTTGTTTTTAATAGGAAATCTCTTGATGGAGCTCAGATAAAGAGTAAGACTTTTTAATTGTAATCTTTCTCAAATCAATTGACTTCATAATATTTCTCTCTATTTCTTTTCACACAGTTTTCTTCCCGAAGAAATGGAAAGAGCACTGGACTAGAAAACTAAATGAAAGCTTGCCCTCTAAACCATCTGAATGACTAACCTTGGACTTGAAGGCTGTGATTCTTTGATTACATTTAAGACAGACAAAATTGACCCAAGTCTCAGATTCTTATAGGTTAACCTCTTCTGGAAAGTTTCCCAAATAAATAAGACAGAGAATTGCTTTTCAAAGATCTCTGCTAGATTTTTTCCTGTCAGTAACATTTAAACTACAAATCGCTGGTGGCGGCTAAATGAGAAAAACATTGAAAATATATGGTATTAAGACAGTCATTGGTCTAAGAACCTCATTTATCTGAAACCACATTATCTGAAAACCTCTGCAAAAATGAATTATGCATTTATCTAAAAACAACAACAGAAAAGGTTTTTGTCTCACTACAGCGTACAATTTTTAAGATAATCTTTCATAGTATTTTTTGTGTGTGTGACTAAGGAGATCAATAACATCAGAAAATAGAAGAGTTTGGCATGCAAATTAAATTTAAAACTAATATGGATGAAATAATTATATGAGCATAATTATATTATATTGCATTCTTTCTACATGAAGTGATATTTGATGAAATGAGTACTACAGTAATTAAATTTGTCACCACTGTCAAAAACAAGAATAAATAACTCTGAATTTGGCAGTGTTTGGCTGTATTTTTTGGATAGCCACTTTTAAGCTTACTTTTTTTTTTCTTTTTCCTTTCTTCCTCTCTCCCCTTCCTCTCTCTTTCTTTCTTTTTGTTGATTTTCAACCACAAATCTCACTTTCAATTTCTACGTAAATTAGTTCTAATGTACAATTACATTAATTGTCCTAGTTTACATGGATTGGATTGGAGTCTTTTGGAAATAATGTGTTATGCTCAAAAGAAACTTTAAAAATTTAAATTCCTGTGAAGAAAAACCAAATCAGGTTTTCTTTATTAACACCCTTCAATCTGCAGCATCTTGATAGCTGTCTATCTTTGTATCTCCGTAGCATCGTTTCTACCTATCATTTTGGATTATATTGTAAAGCCTTCTCAAATGACCACAGATGCCATAAGTTGTAAGATGATTATTTTACTTGGATCTATAGGTTCTAAACACTCAGTATGTAATCTCATAATTTTTGCTTATTTAATGAAAATATAGTCAGCTAACAGATTTGTGAATTTCCAGTACAACTCAAAATTTGGGAAAAGCTATTTCAAACAGTTAAATGAAATAAATAATTAAGGGTAGTTCTTATTTATTGGCAAATTATATGAGCAAGAAATAGCAGAATAATGAATAAAAAAGCATATTTGATAAGCTAACCATAGCTACTGACCTCCCAACTGACACTGGTTTTTATAGCACCTATTCCTGGGAAAATAAAATGAGATTTGGGTCAATAAGCTTCTTGCATTCTTTGGAGGCATATATCATAAGGGGACACATGTGCCTTCTCTTTAAAATAGTTTTATTACAGAATATTTTCCAATGTGTGAGTTTTAGCAATGAAGTAATAAGATGCTAGTATGGGATCATAATTTTGCCTGCTGAAATAGAAATGGAAATTACTGTTAAGAGCAAGGAAAAGCAAGGGAATTTCTACTTCTGAAGTTACCTTTTGCCTTGTTTTTCTAGAAGCATAATTAATGTAAAGGTGAGGAAGAAAATAGATATGAGTTGTAAAGCCATTGTCCTCGCTCTGAGCAAGCTTAACCTGTTCATCTCAGTTCTTCCAATCTCCAGTCTTTTACCAGAAGAGATGCTACAATTTGAAATATCAGAGTTGCCACTGAGAAAAGATTCATTTTCATTTTCTATTTGACAAATATTTAGTATCCAAAATATGCAAAGACCTTAAAATTTAATAATAAGAGAAATTGAACATTAAAACTTTAGCAAAAAGTTTAAACAAACATTTAAAAAGAGAAGATAGCCAACAAGTAGGTGAAAAACAGTCACCATCATGAGTTTTCAGGAAAATACAACTGAAAATCACAATTTGATACTGTTAAACATCCACGATACTGAGTGCTGGGAAGTACGTGCAGGAACTGAAACTCACATACATTGTTGATGAAACCGTAAAATGGTAAACCATTTGGGAAAACAATTTGGCAGTTCTTATAAGGTTAAAAACACATTTAATATGTGACTCAGGAGACATTTACCACATAAATTTACTATATTTATTTAATTAAAAAAAGACAAAATATTTGTGTAAATCTTATAGTAGCTATATTCATAAAAACCCTGGTCTAGAAACAATTTGGATGTTCATCAACAAATGAGTGCATAAACAGATGGTGTCATATCTGTACAATAAAATACTAAAAGGAGCCAATTATGTACACACAGAAAAAAAGATGAATTTCTGATATATTCTGCTGAACAAAAGAAAGCCAGACCCAAAAGAGTTCTGTCTCTTAAAACATACCTGCAACATATGTTTATTGCAGCAATATTCACAATAGCAAAGACTTGGAATCAACCCAAATGTCCATCAGTGACAGATTGGATTAAGAAAATGTGGCACATATACACCATGGAATACTATGCAGCCATAAAAAAGGATGAGTTTGTGTCCTTTGTAGGGACATGGATGCAGCTGGAAACCATCATTCTTAGCAAACTATCACAAGAACTGAAAACCAAACACCGCATGTTCTCACTCATAGGTGGGAACTGAACAATGAGATCACTTGGACTCAGGAAGGGGAACATCACACACCGGGGCCTATCATGGGGAGGGGGCAGGGGGGAGGGATTGCATTGGGAGTTATACCTGATGTAAATGACGAGTTGATGGGTGCAGCACACCAACATGGCATAAGTATACATATGTAACAAACCTGCACGTTATGCACATGTACCCTACAACTTAAAGTATAATAATAATAAATAAATTAAAAAAAAAAGAAAAAAACATACCTGCAAAACCTTTGACACTCCTATCACAAAGTTAGAGTCAAATTTTAGCCATCTTCCAGCCTCAACTACCAGACAAGAGAGGAAGAGAACATTCAGATGATTCCAGGTTCCAGACAATCTTCAAGTCCTCCCAGATGTGGTCAAATACAGCTCTGCCCAAATTATTTAGTGACATAAACAATTGTTATTGTTGTATGTTATTGACATTTGAGATGGCTTGTTATGCAAAAATAGATATCAGAATGTATGTTTCTACTTACATGAATTCTAGAAAAGTTTATAGGGACTGATGTGAGCAAACTCAAGGAATTATCTTAAGATGTTAGAAATATTCTATATCTTGATTATGATTGTGGTTATATAGTTCTATAGATTTGTCAAAACACTAATTTTAAAAATATCTCTGACCTTAAATTCAGATATGTATTTTTATATTTGTTTCTGGCTTTTCAATCTGGTGTCTCACTCAGTTTTTTCTCACTTGCTTACCCTTCTCTTGAATGTTCATGAGACATTCATTCCTATGCCTTCTTAATCTTTGGAATATAAATGAATGAATGAGCAAGTAAATAAACTCTTGCACAAGGAAGCACTTCTATTCACAACTGGAATCAATTTGAGACCCAATTTCTGGCATAATTTCTTTTACAGAGGAAATAGTTCTATCACTGGCACTTTTGTACCAGATGTTCTTTGGCTTTGGCCAGGGCATGCCTTTGTCTTTTTGCTACCATACATGTTTCTGTATTGTCTATTAGTCATAATTTTAGGATGACGAATCAACATAGTTTGCTTGAGCCTGAAGGCTTTTCCTGGACATAGGACTTCTAATTCTAAAACCTGAAATTTCTAGGAAGACAGGGACATTTGTTCACCTTAATTTGTTCAAATTGGAAGCTGGCCATTCATAGCCATGGTTCTGGATTCCTTGTCTCAGGTCTTCCTAGAAACTGTATCTGATTATATTTTATTTCCTATTCTTGACTAATGATTGTAGTGTGCATTCTTCAAGTTACAATTTCTCCACATAGTTTGTAGTTACCATTTTATGCTACTTACCATTTTCTAAGCCATTGTCTTGCCACTCCTCTTCACTCATTCATTTCCAATTCTGACTTAGGAAACATCACATCCTGTTCAAATTGGCTATGAGACGCTAAAACCTGGTACCACCATTGAAGCTGGTCATCCTATATTGAATGAAAACCGAGCCATTTCAACACTGGATCCACTCGTCTGCCTCTGTGTCAGTTCCTGCTATCACAAATACCAATATTCTGTCCACACCCTGTTACTTGGTCCTGTTCTGCCTTCCCAACCACCTTCACCCTAATAGCTCCCAGATATGCTTGACAACTCCATGACTGGTTTCAGCTGGCTCTCATCTTCCCTACCATATATTTTTAGTATACCTAAATGTACTAAAGCAATGTTACCCTTGTTCTTTCCAGTCCAGTACACATCCTTCAAGAGCATATGTTTCTGGACTGCACTGAGCAGTGTATCTGGACTCTTTTGGGGGTGAGATGCTACTTTTTTTCCCTTCAAATATCTCTATTGTTCCTGAAGCTACTGACACACAGATTGCTATCCAGAATGTATGCCCTCCTTTGCTTCCTTCCCTCAATGCAGCTTATTATATGCATCTCAAATCAATACATAAATATGTTTCAATGTAAAAATGACATCTTCCAGAATAACTTCTGAATTTAAAAATTAGCTATTTTATAGCAAAGTCAATTTATAAATCAGGGTATAATTACAATTTAAAGATGTATCAGTATTTATTTATTGAATACTGATTATGTGCCAGGCATAGTTTTTAATGTATACACATGTATATGTGTATGCGCGCGCACACACACATATACGTATACACATATACACATACATATATATAAATATATATACATATATATATGAGGCCACTTGAGTCCTCCAAATATTAACTATTTTTCTAACATTTCACAGCAGTTAGTGAAATAACGTAAATTTAAAATCAGTGCAATCTAACTCGAAAGTTCCTGCTATCAAATATTTTTAAATATTACACTTTTCCACCTTATAGATAATTTACACAAATGGAGGTTTTGAGTAAAGAAAACTGGCACAGGTTTTGACTAAAGTAAGTTAAAAAATAAATTTTATCCAAAGTTTAAGTTTTCTACAAGCTGGTAGTGGAGCCAGAATGCAAACTCAAATTCCATGTCCTTTCCATTCAATCCTTATGCTTTATTTACCTCAACTAATAAAAAGGAGATTATACTAGAATTTTCCTCACAAGGTAATGTTGAAATCTATGAGAGATAATATGTGTATGTATGTGTGTGTGTATATATGTACATACCCATATATGTATATATGTATGTATATTATGTGTGTGTGTGTGTGTGTGTATATATATATATGTATGAGGTAAATAAAGTATCAGGATTGAATGGAAAGGACATGGAATTTGAGTTTGCGTTCTGGCTCCACTACTAACTTGTGAAAAACTTAAACTTTGGATAAGATTTATTTTTTCCTTCCTTTCAGTAACTTACTTTAGCCAAAAACTGTGCCAGTTTTCTTTACTCGAAACTTTCATTTGTGTAAATTATCTGTGAGGTGGAAAGTGTAATATTTAAAAATATTTGATAGTCGGGACTTTAGAGTTAGATTGCATTTATTTTAAATTCACGTTATTTCACTAACTGCTATGAAACATTAGGAAAGTACTTAACATTTGCAGGGTTCAAGTGGTCTCATCAAGCAGACAGAATTGAATTGAGAAATTCTTGTGAGGACTAAATAAATATTTACACACACATATATATATACACATACACATAATATACATATGCATGTGGTGCGTGTGTGTGTGTATGTGTGTGTGTGTGTATACCACTATTATTCCAAACTCCCAACCAGTGCATAAGAACTAGTAGAATTTTATTAATAAGCTATATGTAGCTTGGCCAATTGACTGTACACTACTTATTTTGAAGTATTTTTGAAAAGCATTTAAATTGCTGACTATAAACAACAAATCTTACAAGTAAATCAAATTATTATTAATTTTAGAAAATATTTCTTACAGAACTCATTTTAATTTTTGTTTTGAAATTATATTAAACTCTATTGTGTGTAAGAAACAGTAAGTGACATGATAACTATACAAATGACTCAAACACAATCCCTAAATTCTATTAACCTAAGTAATAGAAGATTCCTTATCATCTTGCTTTTTACCAGGTATAGACCTTAAAATTAATAATACTTTAAACTGAAACACAGAGAGATTAAGTAATTTTCACAAGTTCACATAACAATTAGGGATAATGTGACTTCAAATTCAGGCGATTTAATTTCAGAGTTCACTGCTTCGCAGTCCACCTTCAAGTATCTCAAGGTCTAATTTTGATTTGCACTGTTCTATATGTAATATTTTATAATAGTCATTTTAAAAATAGACACCGTCTCAATGGTATTGACAATCCAAGATCATGAGATTTATTCATGTTGCGTTCTAATTGAACGAACAACTGATATTCTAAAATGACAGGCTTTTATTTTGTTGTTGTTAAAGAAAATTCAGAAATCATTTCAGAGTCTTAATTTGCCAGCTAATCACTAAGGGTGATTCAATGTGTTTGATCTAAGGGATATTCCAATAACCATGGAGACATGTTTAAAATCTCACATTGGAATTTCCCAGTGATGAAAGGGGATAGTCTTATCTGACCTAAATCTCTTGTGTCTTGGCAGCCTAGAGGTTTGTCCTTGGGAATATAAAAATATAACATTAAATTAATTTTCTGTCTCTACCCCAGTAATCATTCATACATGTTTAATGTTTTCTTGTATACTTAAGACATTTTAGTAAAATTAAATTTAGTAGAAGTAAATCTACTTTATAATTCACCCGACCTTCTCCTATAATACCACTGACAGTGTTTTCAATTATAAGCCATTACATAAGAAAATATCATCTTTGTTAGCAGAGGATTTATTGGAACTTTGTTAAGATTGAAAAATTGAAAATTGTTAAGATTATTTCAAAGATTTAAAATTATAAATATTGTTTCTTCATTGTCTATTTCTCCAATTCTGAAATTTAGTCACACTTTAATGATACTGTAGAATCATTTATGGTGGCAGAAATGATTTAATCATAATCTAGTATCTAGAGGACACATGTAGACATAATCATAGTCCTGAAATCAAAATCTTATGTGGCTTCAATCACAAGAATGTAAAAAATCTTCCTCTATTGTAGACTGGAAGGAAGGCATAATATTCACAATTAGGTGAGTAAAGAAACAACTTTTCAAATGATGCTTTTGAGCTTTGAAAAAACAAATATCAAAGCATCACACTGTAAAAAGAAGAATATGGATGGGCATGGTGGCTCACACCTGTAATCCTAGCACTTTGGGAGGCCGAGGTGGGTGGATCACCTGAGGTCAAGAGTTTGAGACCAGTCTGACCAACATGACGAAACTCCATCTCTACTAAAAAATATAAAAATTAGCTGGGCGTGAGGACAGGTGCCTGTAATCCCACTACTTGGGAAGCTGATGCAGGAGAATTGCTTGAACCTGGGAGGTGGAGTTTGCAGTGAGCCGAGATTGTGCCATTGCTCTCCACCCTGGGAGACAGAGCAAGACTCCACCTCAAAAAAAAAAAAGAAAAAAAGAAAGAAAGAAAGTATGTATTTCAATGTGCTGCATTTTGTCTGTTAATAATGAAAAAGAACGCTGAGGTTGCTTAGTGTATTATTTCAATAGTATAGTTTCAGGTTTGGGACAAAGAAGACTTTATTTATACATAAGAAAGGTAGCATGAACTCATTTAGATGCTCTGTTTAGAGGAAAGGTTAAGTTATTTTAGCAAAGGTCATGGTAATATTGAAAGCCTTAAAAAGAAAAAAAAGAAAAATGTGTTGGAATTTGTTAAATTATTAAGTATGGTGTTTTATATTCTGACTTAAAGCCAGGTAAAAAGATGTGGTTGTGGTAGTACACAAGTGTATTTTAAAACCAGTCAGGAGTCTAGGGAATGATAAATTTTGCTCGGCTAAGAGATCTGACTTAAGAGAAACAGAGGTCACTGTCAGGCAGATGTTTTAATTAATTAACAACCATTTTATGTAAGAAAGGACTCCAGACTTTAGAATATATGTGCTTAGACTTCTTTTGGGAATTCCACACTTTCTTTATTGTACATCAAATCCGTCACAAAATTCTAATAACACTATCTTTGCAATATAGTTTGAATTTTATCTTTAAATCCTATTAGCTTCTTTAAGTCCTTCTCAAATATTCTGAACCACAGAAAGTAATATGAGGAATATTAAATACTTAAGATAGGTAAATAACTTTATTAGAGACTATTTACCTTGTCATATCAATACACAATGCTTCAACAATCTTCTTATAATAAGAGCAAATCTCCCTAGAGTAGGAGGTTAACCCAATTTCAAGAGTGTTTTTTTCCAATCAAGGGCTTGTACAATTTCTTTTCATGAAAAAAGTGAAGTAGTATGATCCACTAGCTCTTTCTCATAATATAATTCTGGAGATGCCATAGAAAGTTCGACAATATTTGGGGGAGAATTGTATACTGGTGATTCATTTATCTTTCTTGCACTGCCATTGGCAGATCATTACCTAACCACCTACCAATAAAAGACAGGAAGGGGGAAGGGGCGGGGAGAGAGAAAGAGAGAGAGAGAGAGAGAGAGAGAGAGAGAGAGGCTGTTCTGACAAGCAGGACAGCAGCACTAATCAGCTGGAACCAGAGATAGGTAACAAGTAGATTCCACAACAAATCTCTCCCTTAACTCTCCATTCACAGTTTGTCTGCTTGGTGATTACAAACACACATCATAGTTCTTACATAAAAGCAATATCCAATGAGGAGGAATATGAAGATTCCTAAACTCAGTGTGGGAGATACAATCCAATCGTGAACTAAGGTTTACCACCACCCTTCCTCCTTCCCCTACACATTGCAAACACCATCTTAGAAGACTATGGGTTCACACAAAACATAAGAAAATATCCAAGGAGCACATAAAAGGCTGTATTATGAATCTGACAAAAATTCTGTAACAGATAAAGTAGAATGCATAGTCCATGTACTAAATAGTAAAGTTATTTCAAGTTGCTTTTTTTTTTTTTTTTTTTTTTTTTTTACTTTTTTCTAATTATTTTTTGTCAGGTTTTATTAAGAAATAAATAAGTGAAAATTTATCAATTTTTTATCTACAAATTGATAAGTTTTGGGAAATGTATACAGTGAGGAGCCACCACAATAATCAAGATAGAAAACATTTCCATCAACCTGAAAATATTCCTTCTTGTTACTTTGTAGTAAATCTCCTTTCCTCACCCAGCCCTTGTCAACCACTGATCTGATTCTGTCCCTGTAGTTTTGCTTTTCTAGACATCATATTTTAAAATAAACTCTGTTCATTTTCTGTCTGACCTCTATCATCACGTAGCATAATGCTATTATTATATTCATTGATATTGTTGCAAAAATCAGTTGTATGATATTTTTACTGCTGAATAGTATCTCACCATATGAATATACCACAACTGATCTGGTCATCATTTGATAGACATTTAATTCTAACTTAAATTTCTAACTGTTCATTGCTAGCCTATAACAAAACTTTTAATTTTAATATATTCACCTTTTATTCTGAGACCTAGCTAAACTCATATAATTGTTCTGGTGACTTTTTGCATTAGTTCTTCAGGTTTTTCTATAGACAATTCATGTAGTCAATACATGAAGACAACTTTGTTTGTTTGTTTGTTTCCTTTTATTTTCTATAAAAAATCTACTGTTCTTTGCTTTGCCATAGTACACTTTCTAGTGTAATAGTGTCATATAAACTATGTGTTTGCCCCATTACACTGCCATATTATACTTGTTTGGTAAAAGTTGAATGAAAGTGGCAAGTTGTATACATTCTTGAATTGTTTGTGATTTTATAAAGAAATCATTGTCATTTACAATAAAGAATAATGTTAAACACAGGTTTCTTATATTCCATTTACCAGTTTCAAGTACCCTTCTATTCCCAGTGTAATATAGGATTATCCAGAATGGATGTTAAATCTTGTCAAATGGCTTCTTTTCATCTATTGAGGTAATTGTAGATTTTTTTGTTTGTTTGTTTAGTCTGTTACTATGGTGAATTACATTAATTGTTTCTGAAGTCTGAACTATTCAAATCCCTTTACTATGTAGCACTTAGTTATGAAGTAGCATCCATTTTATACGTACATGTGATTAATTTCCTAATATGTTATTAAACAGTTTTGGTCTATGTTCATGAAGGTTACTGGTCTGCAGTTTTCTTTTAATATAGCAGATTGCTGTTTTGTTTTGTTTCTTTTATTTTTATAAAAATGGGATCTCACTATGTTGCCCAGCCTAGTCTTGAATGCCTAGCCTCAAGAGATCCCCCTGTCTCAGCCTCCCCAGTAGCTAGAAGTAGAGGCATAAGCCACTGTGTGCCCAGCTCAGATATATATATGTATATCAGGAGGTCTTATATAACTCTTTTCGAAAGATGGATAGATATTGAACTGCTTACCCAACAACATTTACTAAGAGTGTTTTTAAGCTGCTTTATCTATGAAAAACTGTCAAGTTGAATGATTTCCTTGCTGTCAGTGAATCTCGTCTTCTTTACATTGATCATAACGTTTTTATTCTTTATTGTCTCTGTAAAGTACTTCATGGTCAACTGCACATCTTTTGTCAACCCATACCAAAAGCATTGGTTATGGTTTTGGGTCTCTGTCTCCAAGACATGTATTGACAAACATAATCATTAGGTTGAAAGAATTTTCTTTATATTTATAATTATCATTTGATATTTTATATGAGATTTTTCATCATTCAGAATAATGACAAAGAATAGATTGACAAATACTGCATGCATTACAAAAATTTGTTTCACAGCATTTCTATGTCATTAATTTTAATATTTTGTGACTATAGATTAGTATAGCACAGTATCTTAAAATATTCAAACTTGGTTAATTACAACCATGTTCACAGACTATTATGTAGTGAAAAATTTCTTCTACATTTTTATTCTTTTTCCCAAGGGTAAATCCTGAAGCCTTTGCTGTAAACTTTTCCAGCTTTCGGTAAGGTAATTTTTATTATGAGTCATGTGGCATCTTAATGTGTGGAACAATTTTGGCCAGAAAATAGGATGTCTACAGAATAGTGCTAAGAAAGGACAAATAGAACATTTAAAAATATGTTGAAACTGCTATAAGTTTACATTTTAAGAAGGGTAGAAATCTAGTTCAATTCTCAAGTTAATATTTTAAACAACTAACAATGATTAATTTAGGATGACAATCAAGAATCTGTCATCATGACTAAAAGTAGAAATAAACTGGAAAAGTCAAAAACTATTACTGTACCTTTAATAATTCAGATATTCATTTCCATATACCTTGGTTCTTTCCATAATTCTAATACCCCCCCAAAATTGTGTAGAGTGCCTTATATTTTATCAGACTAACAAATATCCTTAGCAAAAATCACAGATAAATAGCAATGTCCATTCTTATTCAACAATGACAATTTACTTCCATAAAATTACTTGAGATGTATTGTTCAATAAGTCAATTCACAGAATGCAAAAAAGGTATACTTTAATACTGATAAATTAGCAGAATGTATTGCTCTTAATCCTAATAAGCAAGGTAAAAGTAATAGTGATCGTTCTATATTCTGTTTCATTTCCTGGCAGCAGTTAAAGCTTTAGCACTCCAGAATCTTTGTAAATAGGCTAGGACACTTAAAAAAAAAAAAAAAAAAAAAAAAAGCAAGCAAACAAACAGACAATGTAAAGATACAATATGTACATTCATATGTATTTACTCAATGACAGGCAAAGTCAAGTCAACAAAGTAACAAAATGTATCATAGTTACTTTTACAGATAATAATACAATATGTAGAATTTGGTTTTAAAACTTCACAAGGATTGAGGAAAGTCTCTGTTTTGCATTAACTATGTAAATAATGGATACAATTCTCTATTTGAACTACCTAAAACTACCAATCAACAGAATATATGAACTTTCCTCCACATTAATATTACATAGCTGTGAAGGTATTTCTCTCTACACATATTTAAGCAATATAGTACATCTTTTAACAATATAACATACTTGAATCATTGGAGTTCTTGAAAGAAGTGTATTTATTTTTTAATGAATATGATATATAAAATACATAGATCATTGCATTGTTTCCACTTTAAAGAGAGTTCACCATTGGAAGTTGTCTCTCTACCATATTATAGATAGTGACAGTGATACAGTATGAATTTGACTCTAGTTTTTTTTAACTTTCAATCTAATATTTTCACCATTATACCTTCATTTTGAGAGGAAGATAAGTCATGAAAACATTCCCATGAGCCAGTTGACAAAATGCACACACTGAGTAAAAAGTTCATTGCGTGACATAAACTTACTTTAGGAATCCATGCTCTCACATCCAAATGAGTTGCTTAATATTTAACTGTGGCAGAAATAAACTTTATATACAGCTAAATTCTTCTTCTTAAATGATGTATTGACACAGAACACTCCCAACATATCCCCAAGGCTCTCCAGTGTATGGTAAAGGGACTTCAAAAATTATGTAGCAAGGCCAGGCGTGATTGGCTCATGCCTGTAATAGCATTTTGAGAAGCCAAGATGGGATGATTGCTTGAGGCTAAGAGTTAGAGATTAGCCTGAGCAACATAGCAAGTCCTCCTCGCTATAAAAAATTAAAAAGATTAACCAGGTGTGGTGGCACATGCCTGTAGTCCTGGCTACTTGTGAGGCTGAGGTAGGAGGATCGCCTGAGCCCAGGAGGTGGAGAATGAAGTGAGCTGTGACTGTGCCACTGCACTCCAGCCTGGATGACAGAGTGAGGCCTTGTCTCTAAAAAATAAGTGAATGAATTGAAGCAATAAATAAATATCTTTAAAAATTATGTAACAGGAAAAAGTCATAATTCAAGGAAATAATTCTTGTAGGTTACATCCTCTATGAGTTTACTTTCAAATACACTAATAGACTTTATAAACTAAGTAGAACTTTCTTTATTTAAAATTCTTTTTCGTGTATTATTTAGGATAGGTATAAAGGTGCTTTTGAACTTATAAAGTTTCAGGATGGCTTATTTATACATTCTCTCTAAATTCTGAATTACACTTAAAAATGACACCATGGAGATACGAATATGTCTATGGGATTGTGCCTTACCATAGAATCATATAATTAATGATCTGGGATGGACTTGAGTACATTTGTTCATGCCCTCTGTATTTGTGCAAAAGTATAGATTCTTTAATTGCATTATTCGCTCCTATTTTTCCTTTATCATTACATCCTCTGTTTCCTTTTCTGATTCTTCCTTCTCTGTCTTTCCCACACTTTTGCAAGGCTCCTCCTCAACTCCCCTTATCATTCTCAATAATTTCTACCTTAACATTCTCATCCAGTGACATAATTTTCACTACTATTTATTTGTTGGTTGTTGCAAAACTATATATTCCAGCCTAGAACTTTATCCCTGAATGTTGGACTCACATCACCTGTAAAACGTATTTACCAGATGCCTCATGAATATCTCAAACTTTATTTGTCTCAAATTATTTTATTTCTTTTCCAACCAAACCTTTTCTTTGTATTTTCCTTCAAACTTGAAGTCTGGCTTCCAAAGCAATTCCTCCCTTATGCATTCACAAACACTATACATACCTCCAGTCATTTTACTTTTCACTCTGAAAAATCTTTACTTTTGCATTTTAATTGTTTTCTCTTCTTTTGGGGGTCATTTATTTAGTTTAAGCCTGCTTTGTAAACTCTGATTGCTTTCAGAAATTGTGAATTAACAAACATAACCTCTGGTGGATATTGTATTCCTCCTAAGGGATAAAGAGAAGAGAGAGGACAGTCATGCTACATTAATTGAATTCCCTTCATAGGGAAGGGATATCAAAAAATGAAAAGAATTGTTCTTTCATAGGTTCTGAATTATAAGTTTCAGAACTTATCGTTATGATTCAGGATGAGCAATGTCATGATGTATATACAGGCAAATCTGAATTTTAGTGATTTTAGTGTGAACTGCATTCTTTTCATAGTACTGTCAGATGTTCCTCGACCCTTATACCACCAAGAGTGGCCTAAATGTCAAAATTAAACATTTTTAAACAGAATTATTAACTTGGAAAATAAAGATTATTTTTTCAAAATGTGTTATCTTTCAAAGAAAGCTTGCATTATAAACTAAAAGGGAGCTTTTGATATAATTGGGAGAGTAATAGAACATTTTATTTTATTCAATCCATGAGTCACTGAAATAAAGAAAAGGGAAATGTTTGCCAAGTACATTTGCTTTGTGAAAACTACAGTAGCATTACTTTTCCTGAGTAATTTGATATTATAAAGAATGCATCATTAGAAATGATATAAAAATCAATACTTCAGTGGTAACTATGGATGTGTTACACTCAGCAAGATAGCAATTTCCATTGTCAAAAATAAATATAAAAATAAAGTTGTTTGTGAGAATAAAAAATTATCTGAATAACTGCTTAAAATTGGCTTTTTTTTGTTGTTGTTCATTCAATCAATGTTTATTGAGCCCATCTTTTATGATAGGTACTAAGACTGATGCTTGCGATTGTAAAGTAAGTATTCATTGTTTCTTATCTGTGAAAACTTCTATTTATATTATGCAGTTTAAGTATATTGTGACATTTTAATTAATTTAGGAAATGTTAAAATGCAATTGCATTAGAATTTGTAATTGTGATAATGGTAAGAGTAAATTAAATACATATAAGTATTTATTTTATGGAGGTAGAAATAATTTTAAATAATACTGTGTAAAAGCAAAAAGTTGAGATAATATGAAAGGTAAATGTTCAGACATTCATCAGAAGACAAATCTACCTAGAAAAATAACTACTGGACCTTCAACATTATTCTAAAGTCATATTTCATGTCTGTGTATCCACCAGAATATGGAATTTCTAACCAAAAGCATATTGGAGTCTAACTAATGGATATATTTTATAAAGCTCAGATAAAGACATTGCCATGTTTTTGAATGTTTGTGTCCCCTACCAAATTCATATTGAAACTGAATCCCCAATGCAGTAGTAATAAGAGTTAGGGCCTTTAGGAGGTCATAAGGGCTCCTTCCTCATAAATGAGATTAAGGTCCTTATAAAAGAGGCTTCATACAGTGTTTGATAAGGTCCTTATAAAAGAGGCTTCATACAGTGTTTGACTCTTTTCTCCCTTTTGCACTTCTTCCATGTGAAGACACAGTGTTCTCCCCCGATACTCCCTGCAGATGACACAGCAACAAGGTACCACCCTGGAAGCACAGACAAAGCCTTCGTCAGACACCGAACCTGATAGTGCCTTGACCTGGAACTTTTCAGCCTCTAAAACTGTGAGAAATAAATTTCTCTTCTTTGTAAACTACCCAGTCCATGATATTTTTTATTATAGCAGCACAAGCAAAACTAAGATAGATGTAAGAGGACAGAAAATCAACAAAAGATAATAATTGAGAAGTCATTTTTAGAAGTCCCATTATCACGGCTTTTACTAGTATAAGGATAATAAGTGCAAAATAGTTAAGGCATCCTTGATCTCTGTTATAATCCTCAGCTGTTTCAGATTAAGGACATTGTATTATATTCCTATTTTACTCCATGGTGGGGAGAGTCATCTTGCGCTTAGACAGCAAACATAAATAATACTATTGCCTTCTGTATTTCCATAGTGTCTTGAAATGCACAGAACACAGCACTCCGATGAACGAGATGCATTTGGTGAGTAAAATGACAGAAAACATTTTATAGAATAAATAGAAGGTAACAAATCTCCGTAGAAATCAGTTGACAAAGCTTTGTTGCAATTACATAGAGATTGATGCTTAAAACAGCTATTGACAAACGTCAAATTCAAACACTTAGCATCATGTAAATATAGTCATTAAAATGTCCTATGATTCAAAAATGTAGTCTTAGAGGGAGCAATCAATAATAAGACACAGATAAGAAGATTGCTAAAACCAAGGAGAAATAGCAAAGGAAATCCTGCGATAAAGAAAACTGTGAGAGTGGGTAGTTGAATAGTGTATTTTAGTTTGGTCCTTGTAATCGGTTTTACTTATTCATTCAAAAAATATTTATTAATGACAGTTATGTTGCAACTGAAAACTAAGCCAAATACCACCTTGAAGAAAATGTCAGTAGAGTAGAAGACAAATATAATACACATTCAAAGACTTTTAAGTAAATCAAATAATTATACAAATACATAATAACAAACTATGATTGAACTATGAAACAAAAGCACAGGTATTATGAGAGAAGATTACAGAGGATCTAATTTTTGGAGGGTCCTCAAAGAATGCCAATAAGAGGAAACAATGAGACAAAGATAAGTATTATTGGGTGAGAGTGTATAGGGGAATATACTGAAACTTGGGAAATAGAGTGCCAGTTTATGAAAATCTTAATAGTAATGTAAATTATTGGATACTTCTTTTTCCTAAATATAATAAGTGTTCCCTTAGAGATTTTTAGCAGAAAACTGCCATGTTCAATTCATGTCTTCCATTAATTCTTACTTCCAGTTGGAGAATGAATTAGATGGAAGCAAGAGTGAAAGTAAGTAGAACAATTCAAGACTGCACTTATATGAGATGATGGCAACTTTTAACATTTAATGTCAGTGGTGTAGAACCAAAGTGGATGAAATAAGATTTTTTTCTAGCAGAGTGACAAGGATTTGTTACGGATTTGTGAGGGAAGAGAAGAAAAACTTGAGAATGACTCCTGGCTCTCTAGATTAAGCAAGCAAGGATGTTTTTGCCAGTTAGGAACAAAGAAAACATGTTTTGGAGTAGGAAGAGTTGTTGAAAATTGATCACGATGGTCTGACACTTTATTTAAATTACAAGGAAAACAATCAATATAGTAATATTCAGTAGGTGGTAAGGTGCACATGCTTGGCAAGACTTGCCAATGTATAAAGAATTGTAGGAATTGATGGTGTATAGTAAAGAGACTCAAGACTAAACAGAGAAAGTTCCATAAACGTGGGCAAGAAAGAGACAAAAAAAATTTTAGGAAGGCCCAATCTAAGAACCAGGATGAAAACTAGGAAAGTATATTTTCATAGAAAGAAATATTTCTTATATATTTTCTTAAATGTATCAGCAACTTTTGATGCAGTTACTTATTCTTACCTGAAAGGACCTTTACAAAGGTAGGAGGAGATAGGATTAAGCCTACATGTTGGAGGGGCTTGTCTTTAGGAAGATGAAGCACTAAGTCATTGATAGTAGACAAAATGAATGGGTGCTAATGGATGCATGAGTGTAGACTCAGAAGTGAGAAGATAAATCATGGAATAGCATCTGTTTTGCCTGTCAGACATCCATTCAGTAATGAAACTCCTTTAAGGAGTGACTTATTTCTCCCTGGGAAATTAAATAGGGCTGTATACCTTCTCTCTGATATCAGGGACATGTAACTATATTTTGTATGGTCAACTCATTACCATACACCCCTGGCTATATTCATGATCCGCATCTATAAAAGTCGTGATATTTTACTGGTTTTAAAGAAAAATGTGCAATTTACCCACCAAGTTTGGCAGCAATCCATGGTCAGTCAAACTTTCTGTTCCAATATCCAGTCACTGACCTTCCCTTTTGATTTGTGCTCCTTTGTGCTAACAGTAGCTCAAAGCCTGGACACAATGTCCTTTTGTCTTGGGCATCTCTAATCTTCTTCCATGGGGAAGGAAATCATGATTGGACAAATTTCACCTATCACCCTAGACTATGAGGTCTTAGGAGGCCAGCATCTTCAAAAATCTAACAATAAATCAATCCAGAGGAAATTAACTGTAGACCCATTCATCAAAGTTTTAACGATGTTAATTGCAATTTTCAAAAGCCATTAATCAGAGTCTAAGATTCAAGGTCTGACTGTTCATTAGTGGAGAAATACATTAAACATGTATCTGATATAAACAACCTAGAATTACATTATCTTCTATTCACTTGCTACTTAATACAAACAAGCATGGTGATTTGAATCCAGTGCTGTCAATATATAAAAATTAAAAATTTATCCTTTTCTATAAATTCATCATTAATTTCTACAAAAATCTGTGAGAAAAGTTTTGCTTATTATCCTCTTTTACAGATTAGCAAATTGAGGAACTGAAGTTAAGTCAGTTGGCCAAAGAGTGGTTTTAAACTTGATGCACCCCAAGGCAGCAACCTGATACATCAGCATATGTTTAGATATTAGAATACTAGCACTAAGTTCCTGTATATTGAGTATAAAATAATGAGGTAGCTGAATTTAGTAAATCATCAGTTTTTACCACATAATAGTCCTTCACCAGGTGCAATTTGTAAAAAAGACCTTTATCTCTGCTTTATCAATTATTGATGGCCACCAAGAGGGTGCTTACATTTGAATTACAGCATGTCAGATTCATTTTCCAAGTTGTAGAAAACTGTACATTTTAATTAAGTTTAAAGTGCCCACCAGGAACAATAATATTATATGAGACATGACCAATAGCGTGTTAAGAAACATGGCATTCAGCCACAGTGGCCACTTTTATAGCCACTTGAGAAAAAAAGGTCAAACAGCATTATGTTGTAATATATTTCTCATTGGGTTATAGATTAATCTCATTTTTGCATATGCCTTTTAAAAATTGTAATGGGCAATAGGATGGATGCATCCACTACAAACATATTTAGATTAAGTGAATAAGAATATTACATAATTAGTGATAATAAATCTCATTAATGATGATGATTTTATTTGAAGCTAATATTTTAACAGAACAAATTTTGCATAATTTTGTTTATTTGCTTAGTTCAGTTTTCTAAATCAAATATGTGTATGTTCTGAGTTCCATTCACATGTTAAGGAAATAAATGTTGAAAATTTATTATGCACACATGTTATAATATCAGGGTTTAAGAATTTAGGTTCTCCTGACTCCAGAAGAACAAAATACTTTCCTTTTCTAAGTAAATTCTGTGGGACATTTGAAACGCTCTTAGAATTTTGGACAGAGAAATCAGACCATCTGAAACAATGAATTTTGAATTATTCAGTTATCACTTAGTGGCTTTTTCATTTAATCACTTGTTTGTGTTTCTTTTTTTTTTTTTTAATTGATTCAATCAAGAAATCATCACTGAAACAAACAGAAACTAGGTATGCTGCCTTTGACCTGAATAAAGTTAGTTGTTTTTTTGTTTTGTTTTGACAGGGTGGTATAAACCAGATATCTAAATTAAATATTTTCAATCAAATAAGATAAGTACTTATATATGTAAATACTAAAAAAGGGGATGATTCAAAGAAAGAAAAATCAACTCCATCTTGTGCCTCGGAAGTTCAAAGGAGGTATGGTAGAGTCAATACTTGATCTGAGGATTAAATAATGAATAGGAGTTCAGCACTCCGTCGAGTATAAGTGTACAATAGCATGCAAATAATTGTAGGAAATCTCACAAATGGTTCAATTTAGTTTAAAAAATATGTATTGAATGATTTAATTTTATAAATATTTATTGAATTATAATTATCAGAGAATTAAGAGAAAAAAAGTTCTTACCTTTAACAAATTCAATCTAGAAAGTTGACCAAATGAATAAACACATTGTTTAAAATATTATGGAAAACTTACAGCCCTAGGAGTATGTATAACATAAAGATATAATACTGAAGAAAGAATAATAAATTCTTCATATGGTAGGGGCAACAGAAGGTTACTGAAGGATGAAGATGGATCTCCCCTATAGCAAGGAGAGGGTGTTCCAGAAAAGTAAGCAGGAAAATTACCCAGAATAGAAACAGATGGGCATGTACAGATGATGAATCATCCCAAATTGCTGGATAATAATGTTTAAAGGAAAGGTAGAGAAAGACAAAGAGAATATGGTATAAAGATATAAGTGCTTACTAAGGAACTTTGAATCACTAGCAATCAGGAGTCTCTAAATGTGAATGTGACCAACAAGGATTATTCAAGACTATTCACTGGAATGCCTATAGAAAAAATGGATTCTAATTATTTTTATCTCATCTCATTTTCTATTTTGTATATGTTTTATAACTTCTACAACATAGTAAGCCATGTATATAATTTATAAAGAAGTGAATCCAAATATCTTGAGAGGAGGTGAAGACCATGGTTGTAGATGGTAGAGAGCCACACAAAAGAGGAAAGTGATAAAGTCAGATATTTGCTTCAGAAAGATGATAAACAATTAAGGACAGAGAAAGATAAATTGGTGCAGACTAGTAGAATAGTGCAGGAGATCTAGTAAGGGCTTAAAATAATTTGGTTTCAATAGAGTTAGAAACAAAGCATCAGAACCGAGACACAAATACAAGAAAAATGTAACACTCCTTGGTTGATTGGATAACTAGCTCATTTGTTGACCAAATACTAGGGGTTAGATACCATGCTGCATGCTTCAAATGCCTTACTTAATCCTCATAGCAATGATCAGGTTGTCATTCTTATTTTCTTATGAGAGGAAAACAAAGCTTAGGGAAATTAAAAAATTAATAAAAAGGTACATGTGGGAAGACTTGACTTTAAAGTCAAGTTAGTAAGTCTCAAGGAGACACCGATAACCACTTGCCTCTGAAGAAAAAATTAGGATGATGGGATAGGATGGATCAGCAGAAAATTGGTTGAGAGGACAGGAGTTAGAGAGAAATGATGATTTATCCAAAGATTTCAATTTGATATTTCAAAGATGATATTTGTAGTAATGAAGTACATTCTCCAATTTATAAAAATTTTCGCCTGGGGGGGCAGAGCAAGATGGCCCAATAGGAACAGCTCCATTCTCCAACTCCCAGCGCAAGCCACACAGAAGACAGGTGATTTCTGCATTTTCAACTGAGGTACTGGGTTCATTTCACTGGGGAGTGCCTGACAATCAGTGCCGGTCAGCTGCTGCAGCCCGACCAGCGAGAGCTGAAGCAGGGCGAGGCATCGCCTCACCTGGGAAGTGCAAGGGGGAAGGGAATCCCTTTTCCTAGCCAGGGGAACTGAGACACACAACACCTGGAAAATCGGGTAACTCCCACCCCAATACTGCGCTCTACCAAGGATCTTAGCAAACGGGCACACCAGGAGACTATATCCCACACCTGGCCGGGAGGGTTCCATGCCCACGGAGCCTCCCTCATTGCTAGCACAGCAGTCTGCCATCTCCCGGCAAGGCAGCAGCGAGGCTGAGGGAGGGGCGCCCGCCATTGCTGAGGCTTAAGTAGATAAACAAAGCCGGCTGGGAAGCTGGAACTGGGTGGAGCTCACAGCAGCTCAAGGAGTCCTGCCTGTCTCTGTAGACTCCACCTCTGGGGACAGGGCACAACTCAACAACAACAACAACAACAAAGCAGCTGAAACCTCTGCAGATGCAAACGACTCTGTCTGACAGCTTTGAAGTGAGCAGTGGATCTCCCAACATGGAGGTTGAGATCTGAAAAGGGACAGACTACCTGCTCAAGTGGGTCCCTGACCCCTGAGTAGCCTAACTGGGAGACATCCCCCACTAGGGGCAGACCGACACCCCACACCTCACACGGTGGAGTACACCCCTGAGAGGAAGCTTCCATAGCAAGAATCAGACAGGTACACTCGCTGTTCAGCAATATTCTGTCTTCTGCAGCCTCTGCTGCTGACACCCAGGCAAACAGGGTCTGGAGTGGACCTCAAGCAATCTCCAACAGACCTACAGCTGAGGGTCCTGACTGTTAGAAGGAAAACTAACAAACAGGAAGGACACCCACACCAAAACCCCATCAGTACATCACCATCATCAAAGACCAGAGGCAGATAAAACCACAAAGATGGGGAAAAAGCAGGGCAGAAAAGCTGAAAATTCAAAAAATAAGAGCGCATCGCCCCCTGCAAAGGAATGAAGCTCATCGCCAGCAACAGATCAAAGCTGGATGGAGAATGACTTTGACGAGATGAGAGAAGAAGGCTTCAGTCCATCAAACTTCTCAGAGCTAAAGGAAGAATTACGTACCCAGTGCAAAGAAACTAAAATCTTGAAAAAAAAGTGGAAGAATTGATAACTAGAATAATTAATGCAAAGAAGGCCATAAACGAATGGACAGAGATGAAAACCATGACATGAGAAATATGTGACAAATGCACAAGCTTCAGTAACTGACTTGATCAACTGGAAGAAAGAGTATCAGCGATTAAGGATCAAATGAATGAAATGAAGCGAGAAGAGAAACCTAAAGAAAAAAGAAGAAAAAGAAATGAACAAAGCCTGCAAGAAGTATGGGATTATGTAAAAAGACCAAATCTACGTCTGATTGGGGTGCCTGAAAGTGAGGGGGAAAATGGAACCAAGTTGGAAAACACTCTTCAGGATATCATCCAGGAGAACTTCCCTAACCTAGTAGGGCAGGCCAACATTCAAATTCAGAAAATACAGAGAATGCCACAAAGATACTCCTCGAGAAGAGCAACCCCAAGACACATAATTGCCAGATTCACCAAAGTTGAAACGAAGGAAAAAATCTTAAGGGCAGCCAGAGAGAAAGGTCGGGTTACCCACAAAGGGAAGCCCATCAGACTAACAGCAGATCTCTCAGCAGAAACTCTACAAGCTAGAACAGAGTGGGGGCCAATATTCAACATTCTTAAAGAAAAGAATTTTCAACCCAGAATTTCATATCCAGCCAAACTAAGTTTCATAAGTGAAGGAGAAATAAAATCCTTTACAGATAAGCAAATGCTTAGAGATTTTGTCACTACCAGGCCTGCCTTACAAGAGACCCTGAAGGAAGCACTAAACATGGAAAGGAACAAACGGTATCAGCCATTGCAAAAACATGCCAAAATGTAAAAACCATTGAGGCTAGGAAGAAACTGCATCAACTAACGAGCAAAATAACCAGTTAATATTATAATGGCAGGATCAAGTTCACACATAACAATATTAACCTTAAATGTAAATGGACTAAATGCTCCAATTAAAAGACACAGACTGGCAAACTGGATAAAGAGTCAAGACCCATCAGTTTGCTGTATTCAGGAAACCCATCTCACATGCAGAGACATACATAGACTCAAAATAAAGGGATGGAGGAAGGTCTACCAAGCAAATGGAGAAAAAAAAAAGCAGGGGTTGCAATACTAGTCTCTGATAAAACAGACTTTAAACCATCAAAGATCAAAAGAGACAAAGAAGACCATTACATAATGGTAAAGGGATCAATTCAACAGGAAGAGCTAACTATCCTAAATATATATGCACCCAATACAGGAGCAGCCAGACTCATAAAGCAAGTCCTTAAAGACTTACAAAGAGACTTAGACTCCCATACAATAATAATGGGAGACTTCAACACCCCACTGTCAACATTAGACAGATCAACGAGACAGAAAGTTAACAAGGATATCCAGGAATTGAACTCATCTCTGCAGCAAGCAGACCTAATAGACATCTATTGAACTCTCCACCCCAAATCAACAGAATATACATTCTACTCAGCACCACATCACACTTATTCCAAAATTGACCACATAATTGGAAGTAAAGCACTCCTCAGCAAATGTACAAGAACAGAAATTATAACAAACTGTCTCTCAGACCACAGTGCAATCAAACTAGAACTCAGGACTAAGAAATTCAATCAAAACCGCTCAACTACATGGAAACTGAACAACCTGCTCCTGAATGACTACTGGGTACATAACGAAATGAAGGCAGAAATAAAGATGTTCTTTGAAACCAATGAGAACAAAGATACAACGTACCAGAATCTCTGGGACACATTTAAAGCAGTGTGTAGAGGGAAATTTATAGCACTAAATGCCCACAAGAGAAAGCTGGAAAGATCTAAAATTGACACTCTAACATCACAATTAAAAGAATTAGAGAAGCAAGAGCAAACACATTCAAAAGCTAGCAGAAGGCAAGAAATAACTAAGATTAGAGCAGAACTGAAGGAGATAGAGACATAAAAACCCCTCCAAAAAATCAATGAATCCAGGAGTTGGTTTTTTGAAAAGATCA
This sequence comes from Theropithecus gelada, assembly GCF_003255815.1. Lineage (NCBI taxonomy): Eukaryota > Metazoa > Chordata > Mammalia > Primates > Cercopithecidae > Theropithecus > Theropithecus gelada. The sequence continues at coordinate 130,950,204 of NC_037668.1, forward strand.
ACAAAATTGACAGATCGCTAGCAAGACTAATAAAGAAGAAAAGAGAGAAGAATCAAATAGATGCAATAAAAAATGATAAAGGGGTTATCACCACTGACCCCACAGAAATACAAACTACCATCAGAGAATACTATAAACACCTCTACACAAATAAACTAGAAAATCTAGAAGAAATGGATGATTTCCTGGACACTTACACTCTCCCAAGACTAAACCAGGAAGAAGCTGAATTCCTGAATAGACCAATAGCAGGCTCTGAAATTGAGGCAATAATTAATAGCCTACCAACCAAAAAAGTCCAGGACCAGATGGATTCACAGCTGAATTCTACCAGAGGTACAAGGAGGAGCTGGCACCATTCCTTCTGAAACTATTCCAATCAATAGAAAAAGAGGGAATCCTCCCTAACTCATTTTATGAGACCAACATCATCCTGACACCAAAGCCTGGCAGAGACACAACAAAAAAAGAAAATTTTAGACCAATATCCTTGATGAACATCCATGCAAAAATCCTCAATAAAATATGGGCAAACCGAATCCAGCAGCACATCAAAAAGCTTATCCACCATGCTCAAGTGGGCTTCATCCCTGGGATGCAAGGCTGGTTCAACATACACAAGTCAATAAACGTAATCCAGCATATAAACAGAACCTAAGACAAAAACCACATGATTATCTCAATAGATGCAGAAAAGGCCTTTGACAAAATTCAACAGCCCTTCATGCTAAAAACGCTCAATAAATTCAGTATTAATGGAACGTATCTCAAAATCATAAGAGCTATTTATGACAAACCCACAGCCAATATCATACTGAATGAGCAAAAACTGGAAAAATTCCCTTTGAAAACTGGCACAAGACAGGGATGCCCTCTCTCACCACTCCTATTCAACATAGTGTTGGAAGTTCTGGCTAGGGCAATCAGGCAAGAGAAAGAAATCAAGGGTATTCAGTTAGGAAAAGAAGAAGTCAAATTGTCCCTGTTTGCAGATGACATAATTGTATATTTAGAAAACCCCATTGTCTCAGCTCAAAATCTCCTTAAGCTGATAAGCAACTTCAGCAAAGTCTCAGGATACAAAATTAATGTGCAAAAATCACAAGCATTCTTATACACCAGTAACAGACAAACAGAGAGCCAAATCATGAATGAACTTCCATTCACAATTGCTTCAAAGAGAATAAAATACCTAGGAATCCAACTTACTAGGGATGTAAAGGACCTCTTCAAGGAGAACTACAAGCCACTGCTCAGTGAAATAAAAGAGGACACAAACAAATGGAAGAACATACCATGCTCATGGATAGGAAGAATCAATATCATGAAACTGGCCATACTGCCCAAGTTAATTTATAGATTCAATGCCATCCCCATCAAGCTACCAATGAGTTTCTTCACAGAATTGGAAAAAACTGCTTTAAAATTCATATGGAACCAAAAAAGAGCCCGCATTGCCAAGAAAATCCTAAGTCAAAAGAACAAAGCTGGAGGCATCACGCTACCTGACTTCAAACAATACTACAAGGCTACAGTAACCAAAACAGCATGGTATTGGTACCAAAACAGAGATATAGACCAATGGAACAGAACAGAGTCCGCAGAAATAATACCACACATCTACAGCCATCTGATCTTTGACAAACCTGAGAGAAACAAGAAATGGGGAAAGGATTCCCTATTGAATAAATGGTGCTGGGAAAATTGGCTAGCCATAAGTAGAAAGCTGAAACTGGATCCTTTCCTTACTCCTTATACGAAAATTAATTCAAGATGGATTAGAGACTTAAATGTTAGACCTAATACCATAAAAACCCTAGAAGAAAACCTAGGTAATACCATTCAGGACATAGGCATGGGCAAAGACTTCATGTCTAAAACACCAAAAGCAACGGCAACAAAAGCCAAAATTGACAAATGGGATGTAATTAAACTAAAGAGCTTCTGCACAGCAAAAGAAACTACCATCAGAGTGAACAGGCAACCTACAGAATGGGAGAAAATTTTTGCAATCTACTAATCTGACAAAGGGCTAATATCCAGAACCTACAAAGAACTCAAACAAATTTACAAGAAAAAAAACAAACAACCCCATTGAAAAGTGGGCAAAGGATATGAACAGTCAGTTCTCAAAAGAAGACATTCATACAGCCAACAGACACATGAAAAAGTGCTCATCATCACTGGCCATCAGAGAAATGCAAATCAAAACCACAATGAGATACCATCTCACACCAGTTAGAATGGCAATCATTCAAAAGTCAGGAAACAACAGGTGCTGGAGAGGATGTGGAGAAATAGGAACACTTTTACACTGTTGGTGGGATTGTAAACTAGTTCAACCATTATGGAAAACAGTATGGCGATTCCTCAAGGATCTAGAACTAGAAGTACCATATGACCCAGCCATCCCATTACTGAGTACATACCCAAAGGATTATAAATCATGCTGCTATAAAGACACATGCACACGTATGTTTATTGCGGCACTATTCACAATAGCAAAGACTTGGAATCAACCCAAATGTCCATCAGTGACAGACTGGATTAAGAAAATGTGGCACATATACGCCATGGAATACTATGCAGCCATAAAAAAGGATGAGTTCGTGTCCTTTGTACGGACATGGATGCAGCTGGAAACCATCATTCTCAGCAAACTATGGCAAGAACAGAAAACCAAACACCACATGTTCTCACTCATAGGTGGGAACTGAACAATGAGATCACTTGGACTCAGGAAGGGGAACATCACACACTGGGGCCTATCACCGGGAGGGGGAAGGGGGGAGGGATTGCATTGGGAGTTATACCTGATGTAAATGACGAGTTGATGGGTGCTGACGAGTTGATGGGTGCAGCACGCCAACATGGCACAAGTATACATATGTAACAAACCTGCACATTATCCACATATACCCTAGAACTTAAAGTATAATAAAAAATAAAAATAAATAAAAATAAAGTAAAAATTAAAAAATAAAAATTTTCGCGTATGACGTAGTGATTTCAAATGCACTGAACAATCCAGAGTGCTTTAAAAATTCTATTAAGTGTACCTTACCAACAATGATAAATTCTATACTGATTGTGTCATACAGAACTGTAAAAGAATCAAGATCATCAGACGTCAATAATTTTTTAGCAACAGCTGAAAAGTCTGAATGAAAAATCTACATTGTGAAGCATAATACCAATTAAAGCAAATATTTAGAACACAAAACTACAATTATATAATAACTTCAAATTTGAGGGGAACTTTAAGAATCATTAGAAATTTAAATTAATGAAAATATACTGTAGTCTTCCAAATTAATCCAATGTTATTTTCCAGGAGAATGCTTCAGCTTTTCTAATTTCTGAACAAGATTTGGCAGAATAATGGAGTTATTTCTATTTACTCAATACCCTAGATTTTTTCCTTTAGCATTCATGAAAAACTATTTAAAAGTGTTCTGAGGTTAAGAAGACCACCCTAATAAATTCAGCAATCGCTGTCCTTTTTTTCTTCCTCAAGTAGGTATAATTTTCAAGTTAGGTAAGACTCTAGAGATGCTACCGGTGGCACTTCTTAGAGAAGTGAGTTACTGCTATTCAAAGACCTAAAAGTCATCTTCCTCCTGATTATTTTGAAGCTTTTGGACTCTGATGTTTCTATCTTCTTTGAAGGGGATGGCTGCTGCGAGACAGAGATATGCAGATGTGCCAAGCCTGAAGGACTCAAATCACACTCAAGGGAAGCTGAACAAGATAGATTTCTTTCAAAATGTTTTGTGGTTTTTGATGAGATTTTAGGAAACACCCACAGTATTGATTGAGGCAAAGGTATAGAACTGCAAAACCCTATAGTTGTGGTATATGTGCTCTGAAAAACAAACAAACAAACGAAAAGCCTATTTAATATTTTAGAGATCACTAGCAGTTAGGGTAAACTCTGAAAAATAAATGCAACCACAAATACACACACACACTTCCTACATGTGTATGCACCTCACTGCTCAGTCATTCTATACCTAAGGGCAGAAGAAATTTAATGAATCCTATGTTTCACCCAATGATATGTTTATCCCAGAGGATGAAGATTAAGGAGGACAAGAAATCTCATTATCTTTCTTGTTTCATATATATTAAAGGTAAAATTGAATTCCTTTAAGCATAATGTGGGCATATTTTATCATAACATCAATAATGTTCCTATTTATAATTCTGTATTTGTTCTTAGTTAATGCTTCCTAGTTAGAATGATACAGTACAGGCCAGGCATGGTGGCTTACACTTGTAATGTCAGCATTTTGGGAGGCAAATGCTGGCTGATACCTGAGGTCAAGAGTTCGAGACCAGCCTAGTCAACGTGGTCAAAAACCGTCTGTGTTAAAAATATAAAAATTAGCCAGGTCGGGGGGTTTGCGCCTGTAGTCCCATCTACTAAGGAGGCAGATGCAAGAGAATTGCTTGAACCTGGAAGGTGGAGGATACAATGAGCCGAGATCTTGCCACTGCACTCCAGCCTGGGCGACAGAGCAAAACTCTGTCTCAAGAAAGAAAGAAAGAAAAAAAAAAAAAAAAAAAAAAATATATATATATATATATATATATATAGAGAGAGAGAGAGAGAGAGAGAGTCCAATTTTTTTCCTTTAAACTAATAGGTTATGTTTATTCCCAGAAAATTATCAATGTGCATTCTTCTTTACATTCTTTTAGAATATTATTTTACTTGATTTAATATTCAGTAATTTGAAAATTGTCCTGAACTTACCAATAGTAAGTAATTCCTATTGGTGGAGTACAATTATAAATAATAAGCATTTATTTTTTAACCCATATATAAAATAGTTCATGTTATTTGTAAATTAGAATTATCTTTAGAATTTTGATGTTTGTTGTGTTATGATTAGTGCTTGAAATATTGTTAATACTGAGAATAAATAGGTCAAAATGGTCCAACTCAATTAGTTCAGATATATTTCTAAATGTTTATTTTATTATAATAACAAAACAGTGTTTCTTGCTTATCTTATTATAGGTAGACATTCATTGCATAAATCACATCAACTGTGATTGGACAGATTTTTTCCAATTATTTCTTGGGATAATTTCTAAAAACAGTAAATCATTTCAATTATTTACTCAGTCAGGATAAATAAATGAAGAGAACTAGTCCCCAGTAATGAAATGCCTGTAAACAAGACAATTTTCTTTCACTTCTATGTTCAATCTCAACTGTAAATAATATATTGTGTTGACTGTGATTAAGTTTAAAACACAAACTTGTAAAATTCACTGCATAGAATGTACATGGAAGCCTATGAAGTGCAGCAATCTGGATCTGTGTGCTCTTCTTAGTTTTTCTACACAATCCAGTTCACTTATTCTCTTTTCACCTCTCTGTCTTTTCTAACCATCTATGAAATCCTACATGACTAATTAGGTATTGACACTTTGCCTTAAACCAGAGCCTACAAACTTGAATGTAGAAGGATACATAGTAGATTTGGGGGCATATTTTAGCTTTATCTTTTGCTTTGCTTTCTTTTAAACAAGTCTCTGGTGAGAACTGCATGAAACAAATATTCGCAAGTCATATAAATCGCTTTAATGTATGTTGTCTTCTGCATTTGTAACAACATTTGTAAGGAACACAAAACAGTGTCAGATTTCTGTGTTTGTGCACAAACATTGTGGCTGTATCCTTTAGTCCTCCTGTTAGCAGCAGTAGATTTAAACAATTTTATTGTATCAAATTCAAAAGACACTTTCTGGGGCTGATAAAAAGAACAGTAGAGAAGTTGTAAAACAGCAAGATAAAGCAAAAATATTTACGAGATGGTGATCACAATGTTGTATAAGCCTGCATCACAGGCATTATACCCATTTCTCCCCTGGCACATTCAGTGAGCTGTGATCTGCCTTGTTGCTTCAAAATGCTATTTTCTTAGTGAGGCTGTAGCACCAAATTGACCACTAAATTTGACAGGAAACATTCCTCAATAGGACCTGTCTCTCACACTCGTTTTTTTCAGAATAGATTCTGTAGCATATCCAGTCAGAAATTATGCAAAATCTGTTGCAAAGTATAGAGTGGTTGGTTTGGTTTTTGATGCCTTAGAAAAATATTGATTGAAATATTTGAGTAGCGTCAACCCAATCCAGAAATCTACCTCCACCAGTATTCATGAGGGTTTCTCAAGCTTTTTTATGAAAAGAACAGAGTCATCGTTCTGAATTAGCAAACCAATATAACAGTAGGAAGGGGTTTTATGTGTAAAGGGTGTTTTCAGTGCAACTTTATACACTTATCTAAGAATAACTATAAGATGTACGTAGCACAATTCTAATTTAAATATTGAGTTTCTCCTCTCACAACGGCTTCTAATCTAATCTGTTCTGGATGTCTCTCATCATACGCTCCCTTTCTTATTCCACTTTGGTTTGAGCTGGCAGAACCCTGATAACGTTTTGTTAAAAAGGCTTGATAATTTTTGAGAAATTTTAACATGCTTCTGTGGAGGCATTTCCTCCCTCAAACAGTCTCTAAAAGGTTGGCCACCTCCCTCTTTTATTGTTACATGCTATCAATCTAGGGTTCTTGGGATGAAAGACACAGAAAACAGCTTTAGCAAGCTTAAGGAGTTGCTCCCAGAGTCAACAGAAACTGTGAAAGGTATTTTATTGCTCTCGTTTTCTGATTAGACTTGGAGAAAAACCAGATTCCGATTAGACCCAAAGAAACAAACAAAAAACGTAAACCACAATTTCTGTGGGGAGGATTATACTCTGCCCTACCTATGAATGAAAGTCTCATCTTAACTATTTAGCCTACTAGATGTGGGACTGTTTCTAGCTTGCTTGCATTGTGGATGTTCTTGAGATTTTCCCTATCTACTGCCCCATCCAGTGGCAATAGAAGTAAGAAGGACAAACATGAATTTCATGTCAGGCCTTGCAGAGGAGAAAGTTGATTGTTTAAATATACATTTTGCATTTTAAAACTACAGTTTGATGGGTGTTTTGTTGAGTAACTGGGGAGAAGCTGTGCTCATTTGTACAGTGTCATTGGTGTCTATGTGAACGACTGTATATACGACCACTTTTCCTCCAAGTATAACTTTGTTTGTTCAAATGCTCTCAGATGTAAAGCTGTCTTCATCAACTTTAACCCCTGAGAAATGATTTCAGCTAGTTTCCTTTCTCCATTTCCAATCATACATATCTTTATTTACTGAATGTGTCTGGCAGCCTGTTAATGCCACAAGCATGAAAAAAAATAAGTAATGCTACCTAGCTACAATGAAATCAGAATTTAATTATGTAAATAAACATAAAAATAATTTTATGTCACTGTGGCTATCTCAGTGATAAGGGTCTCATCTAATTTATGTTTAGCCAATTCACAGAAGTGCTTTGTGTCCCATTCGTTATTCAATAAATATATTTAATTAAAAATATAGTTTAATAATGCTGCTGAAATAGAAATACATACTCAACATTATTGGAGCACTAAAGAGGAACCAATGAATTGCCTATGAGTTTCAGGATAGTTTTCACATTAAAACTGAGAGATGAAGAGACATATAAAACAATAATTCTACGCATGGGGAAATAATGAAATGCTGGGTTGAGAGCGCAGGTGTGTCCTAAGTTACTAGATCAAATGACACTTCAAGACAGCAATTTTAACATTATGCCACAAATATGTTACCTATCAGATAACATGAGAAGAACCTTGGCCAACTGGTAAGCCCATTCTTAGCTAATGAAAGATGACCTAGTGATCTCTGACACTCAACAATTGATTAGATTTTTGATATGATATTTCAGTGGGTTAGAGAAAATTGAGTGGAGATACTCAGAATAAAACACTATAGTTGCTATTTTGTAGCAAGTTGAGTAGAAAATTAATCACTTTGTCTGTGGTTTGACATTTTTAAAAGTTCAGGTTTTGAAAATGTGTAATATGTTCTTGTGCTTATCCATAGTTTATAACAATACACATAAACCCTTAATAAATTCATGTTTAGCTATAATATTTCAGCCTCTTTGTTGAATGTGATTTCTAAAAGTTAAGGAAAATGTTAAGGAAAAATGATGATGTTTTTTAAGTTAAGACTTATGAACATGGATTATGGTTTGGGGGTCATGATTTTTTATTAATAAGCGAAGAAAGGTTTCTATTTATCTCAGTCATACATTCTAAATCTCAGGGTAAAAATTCACCTTAGTAACAAAAAATACTACTAATAAAGTGTTATTAATTTGTAATAGTTAATATATAATTAATAATAAAATAATAATAATTTGAAGGTTTATAAAATCCTTAAAATAGCTGATTTTTAGTTTGGTTTAGTTTTACCAGTTCTAGCTAGCAAAAGGAGATTGCATAAAAAATAAGGCATTATTATCTGTAAGGGAAAACATCAACTGGAAGAGAAAATTAGAAAAATAAGGATTTAACCAATTTGTGTCAAAAATTGTTTAGAGGTGCCCATTACATTCAATTTTAACTACAAGTAAAATTTACAGTAGCTATTTCTTGAATAGATAAACATCCCACTCAAAACAATATAAGAAGACTAGGTGTGCATCAAAAACCATTGAGATGTCAGGTCTCTCAAGGCACTAGTCTTACTGGATGTAATTTTAATTCAACCACCTGGTTGGAATGACAGTTATGTAGCTCACAATAGGTTTGAAATTACATAAATTATGTAACTGGTAGGTGCATTTATGAGATTCTCGCTTCCTAAGCAATTTTAGAATTATACAGACTGATTTGTGGTAATTGTTATATTCCACGGGGTTGCACAAAATCCTCTGATTAATTTGTAAGACAACACTAGGAGTGCATGGGGTGAACAGTGGGCCTGGCAGCACTGATACCTGCTTATGATGGGAGTGTGCAGGCATTTGCTGGGGAAATGCTAGATGAAACAATACTCTTTTTCATTTGTTTTAATTGTTTAATTCCATTCTACTCTTTTTTTCAGAAAACACTTAAAATACTGTAAACACATGCAATTACATCAGAAGGATTTTTTAAAATAAATGAATAATCAAGAGAAAATAAGAATATTTTAAAGAATTCAAAGTTAGGATCAGGGAAGTTAATATGTTAGCCCATGGCCACGTTATGGCACAAATTTGGTTCTGAGTTTTTGGCACTCGGTGCAAAGAATATATTTACTTATGTATTGCAACATTTTAATAATATCTTAATGCTATTTTTATCAGGAGTAGTAAAAACATTCCTTACACTAGTACTTGATATGCATATTTCTCATATGAGAAAAACACTATGAAATGTAGGGAAGATTCTCAAAATCCTTACAGTTTCAATAAAAGATGTTAATCGATAAAGGTATATCAGTAGATTGCTCACATAGGTGGTCTGATACTAATGTTTAAGAAAGCACCATCTAAAATAGTTGGTAGGCAATTCAATAGCACATAGTTTAGAAAATACGCCCAACTCACTACAAAGTTTTATTACGCATATAGTCACTAAAGGGAAATAAATTTTGTCACTATATTTTCCCCTTATTTTTAAAAATAGCAACTATTGAAAATAAACTGAGTTATGATCAATTTCAATCATAAAAATATTGTATGAGACTCAAATAAATGCATATGCAAATATTGTCGATCTTATTGTAATAGATTAGCAATATTAATTTTTCTATGAACTGTGCAAATCCACATATCTTCCACCCAAGAGGCCAAAATTTTTCCATGTAAATGTTTAGATCATTATTTGTGCATTCATTCATTCATTCATTTTATAGATGTTTCTGAGTGTTTGCTAAGTGACAGTCACTCTTCTTAGTGCTTGGAATATAACCATGGATAAAACAGGTAAATTTCTCAACCCCCACGGATCTTACATTTTAGCAAGGGGAAATAGTCAATAAACAATAAGTAAAATAATTATAAACGTGTGAACATTTTTTATGAATACTATGAAAAAAAACAGAAAAACTATGTCAGGCCATTATTGCATTGCTCTAAAGAAATATCTGAAACTGAGTAATTTATAAAGAAAAGAAGTTTAATTGGCTCATAGTTCTGCAGGCTTTATAGGGAGCATTTTGCTCACATCTACTGGGCTTCTAAAGAGACCTCAGGAAACTTACAATCACGGCAGAAGGCGAAAGAGGAGCCGGCATGTCACATGGCCAAGAGTGGGGGAGGAGTTACCACACTTTTAAAGGACCAGATATTGCAAGAACTCACTATCTCGAAGACAGCACTAAACCATGAGGGATTAGCCCCTATGATTCAAACAACTCCCACCACGCCCTACCTCCAGCTTTGGGGATTACGATTCAACATGTCATTTGGGCATGGACAAATACTCAAAGTGTATCATAGAGCAAGGTCAGAGGGGAGTTGCAATTTCAAATAGAGTGGTCAGAGCAGGTTTCACACTGTGAACTAGAAGGTAAATGAGTGCATTCTGGTAAAGAAGCTTCAATGTAGAGAAAACAGAAAGTGACAAGGCCCTAATGTGAATATGCCTGTGGTATTTAAGGAACAGTTATAACACAGTGAGTGTGGAATTGAGAAGATCTCAGAGTAGTATCTCTCAACAATGCACAGGACATACTTATGCTGTGAAAGGTCTATCTGATATTCAAACTTTATTGTAACTAAGCATATGTCTTTACATTTCTTGGGATGTAATACCTCTATCTAGCGTATGTCAAGGGGAATGAAGGTTTAAAGAATATTACTCTAGACCGGTCTCAGTGGCTCATGCCTGTAATCCGAGCACTTCAGGAAGCTGAGGCAGGCGGGTCACGAGGTCAAGAGATCAAGACCATCCTGGTCAACATGGCGAGACTCCACCTCTACTAAAAATAGAAAAATTAGGTGGGCATGGTGGCAGGCAACTGTAGTCCCAGCTACTTGGGAGGCTGAGGTAGGAGAATCGCTTGAACCCAGGAGTCAGAAGTTGCAGTGAGCAAGATCGCACCACTGCACTCCAGCTTGGCGACAGAGCGAGAGTGTCTCAAAAACAAATACAAAATGAATATTACTCTAAATATGTGAGTACCTACATTTATTTAGGTAAATATCTCATAAATTATGTTATTAATTGTAGCATACAACATGAGAGTACATACAGAAATAAAAATATACAACCTATGAGGTTGTATATTTCCTTTAAACTAATAGGTTATGTTTATTCCTGGAAAATTATATATAAATATATATGTATATATATAAATATATAAAGAATTTGCATTCTTCTTTGCACTCTTTTAGAATATTATAATTTGAATTAGAAGACTTTTTACTTGATTAAATATTCAGTAATTTGAAAATTGAATATCATGCTTTTAATACTTCTGTAAGATGCCTTGCCTAGTTTTATTTTTCTGAAATAGCTAATTAGTCCGTAGGAAAAAATACCTTTTAGCCAGAATGTGTAAGCTAGGTGGCAAAAAAATTCTTGCATGATTTAGTCATAACATTAAATAAAATAAGCAAAACAAATTAATTTTAAAATTTCTGTTGCAAAGGAAAAATACCCTAAATTATAATAAAAACCTATCAAGGTTTAAAAAAGGGAAAGTGATATTATAAGAAGTATAATTAGTATTGAAAGGAATTATAATTTGAAGTAGCCTTATATTTATATAAAATAGTAAAATATAGTATTTAAAGTATCGTATTTTTAATATGAGTCACTAGGTCATTAAGTTGAGCATTTGACCACAAATACATTTTTAACACATGTGTCATAAAACATGGGTTTAAATAATAGTATACAAATTTCTATTTACGAAAAATGGTATCAATCCAAATGCCATTACTCCCTGAAGTTGTAACTATAACTGGGTCAAATTTCCATTAATTGGTTAGTAATTTAAAAATGTAAAACTTTCTTGTTAATATACTTTTTCATCTTGCCTTATTTGTTCCTGTTACCAGGCATACTTTCCTTTCATTCTATCCTGCAATTTGATTTGTAAAACTCCATTGATTCAAGAGCATTTAAAATAAAAAGAAAACAAACAACAAAAAAATCCCCAAATGCATTTCACAGCAAAGCAGATTCAAGAGGAATTTACAGCATCATAAACTCTGTAAGGGTTACCATTCTAGAAATAGCCATTTGCCACTAGGTACATTTTAGAGCTGCTCACTGTATAATTGCACCTCATGAATGGAGTTAAACCGAGGATAAAACTCACCCCACATTCAATAACTGAGCTGTGAACTAGTAGTTACAAAGTATGTATCTGTTAAAAATACTTATACCCAGAATATATAAAGAACTCTTACAACTCAATAATAAAACTAAGAACAACTCAATAAAAAATCAAAGTGTCTTTGATGTGTTACTTTATTGAAGAAGAGATATAGATGGCAAATAAACATAAGATGCAATGTTCAACATCCTAAGTGTTTACGGAAAAGAAAATCAAAATCACAACTAGATATCCTATGCCCTTGTAAAAATGATTAAAAATTGTAAACAAAACAACTAAAAGACTACAAAATTCTGGCAGAGAAACAGAGGAACTGAAACAGTACCTTATATATACTGATGAAATGCAAAATGGTACAGCCACTTCAAACAATTTCTTGGCAGTTTCTCATAAATTTAAACATATGCTTTACCATATGATCTACTATCTCAAGGAAAAAGAAACTGTTTATTCACACAAATGTTTATATAGCAGCTTTACATAGAAGAGCCCAAAACTGAAAATAACTCAAATGTTTATTAACTGATAAATAACAAATTGTTATATTTTAATACAAGAAAATACTATTCAGCAATGAAAATGAACAAATTTCTAATACAAGCATCATGCTAGGTAAATGAATTCAGACGCAAAAGATTACATCCTGTATGAGCACCTTATACGACATTCTGGAAAAGGCAAATCTATAGAAATAGGAATCAACTGAATAATTATTGTGGACTGGGAGTGGGGAGAGAGATTTTGTGTCTGGAATTTATTCCTTCCAATGAGCTTTTGGTCTAGCTGACTTCAAGAATGAAGCCGCAGACTTTGCAGTGAGTGTTACAGCTCTTAAAGATGGTGTGTACGGAGTTTGGTCCTTCAGATGTTCAGATGTGTCCAGAGTTTCTTCCTTCTGGTGGGTTCATGGTCTCAATGACTTCAGGAGAGAAGCTGCAGACTTTCACAGTGAGTGTTACAGCTCATAAAGGTAGTATGGACACAAAGAGTGAGCAGCAGTAAGATTTATTGTGTAGAGCGAAAGAACAAAGCTTCCACAGCATGGAAGGGGATGCGAGCGGGTTGCCGCTGCTAGCTGGGGTGGCCAGCTTTTATTCCCTTATTTGTCCCCACCCACGTCCTGCTGATTGGTCCATTTTACAGAGTGCTGATGGTGCATTTACAATCCTTTAGCTAGACACAGAGCACTGATTGGTGCATTTGTACAGAGTGCTGATTGCTGCATTTACAATCCTTTAGCTAGACACACAGTGCTGATTGGTGTGTTTTTACAGAGTGCTGATTGGTGCATTTACACTCCTTTAGCTAGACACAGAGCACTGAATGGTGCATTTATAATCCTTTAGCTAGAGACAGAACACTGATTGGTGCATTTTTACAGAGTGCTGGTTGATGCATTTACAATCCTTTAGCTAGTCAAAGTGTGCTGATTGGTGCATTTACAATCCTCTAGCTCGACAGAAAAGTTCTCCAAGTTCCTGCTCGACCCAGGAAATCCAGTTGGCTTCACCTCTCAATCCCCTCTCTAAACAGGACACCCCAACTGCTGTTGGGAATTGGGCGATGACTGCTCTGGCTACTTCCTGATGAATAGGGTTGAAGAAGGGGCCCTGCAGTTGTAATGTCCTCCTGAGGGGAACTCTTTAGGCTCTTTGGCCAGCAGGTACGTCCAGGGGTCCTCAGTATAAGTTGTTAGTTGAGCTCATTTGAGGTTCCATTTGTAAGACCATCTGTAGCTTGATGGCCTTGATCCTAGAGGAAACAAATTTGACAAGGGGGTTAAAAATACAGGGCCTGAAGGCGAGTAATGGCAAGATGGCTGTCACGGGACCTAGAAAGAGGAGAAGCCATGTTGTCCGACTCCAGAGGTAGGTAGAAGAATTTGAAAGGCGTTGTCTGATTTCAGAAGCCATTTCCTGTAAACTTTGGGCAGTGTCTCGTACTATCCTTGACTGGTTAGTGTAAAAGCAACACTCTTCCCCTAAAAAGATGCAAAGTCCTACTTTCTCAGCAGTGAGGATGTCTAGGCCTTGGCGGTTTTGGAGAGTCACTGCTGCAAGAGTCTATTTGGGATTGTTGAGTAGGGATAGATTTCATTATTTCTTGCAAAGTGTCTGAGAGGCAGATACAGGTTGAAGTTCCACATAAGAAGAATATGCCTTGGCTGGGTAGACAGAAATTTACCCTGGCTTATAAAGGAATAAGGTACATAGTTTTTTCTTTATTACTTCTATCTCTCTCTTTCTTTCTCTCTGACTCCCTCTGTGTCTGTCTCTTCCTCTCTTTCCTTCTCTCTTTGACTTTCTGTTTCTCTCTCTCTTCCTCTCTCTGTCTCTCTCTTTGATTCATTCTTTGTCTCTTTCTCTCTGAGTTTTTGTCTCTTTCTTTCTGTCTCTCTCTTTGACTTTGTCTTCTTCTCTCTTTCTCTCTGACTCCCTCTTTGTCTTTAACTCTTCCTCTCTCTCTCTCTCTCTGACTTTCTGTCTCTTTCTCTCTTTCCTTTCTGCTGGTCTTTGCCTACCTCTGCCAGCTGCTTATGGTGCTGTTCTCTCCTCTCCTTCCCCTTTTGATGGCTTTGGCAGTGTAAGACTGCCACCTCTTTGAGTTTTTTGCACTGCATGCAATAGCTCCATGGTTTCCTTGTGATATTTAATGGGAGTTCCCCCAGAGGTTAGGAACTCTTTCTTTCCATATTGCAGCATGGGCATGTAGGGTTAGATAAGCATACTTGCTATCTGTATACACATTTATTCTTCTCTTTCCCAGTTCTAAGGCTCAGGTAAGTGCCACTAGTTCTGCTAACTGGGTGCTAGTCCCTGGGGGAAGAGGCTTGCTTTCAAGTACTGTTACTAACTATGGCATAACCAGTCCTTCATATCCCATTCTCCACAAATGAACTTTCATTGGTATATAGGTTAAGGTCAGGATTAGCTAAGGGGACTTCTAAGAGATCCTCTTGGGCAGCATAAGTCTGGACTATAATTTGTTGGCAGTCATGCTCGACTGGTTCCCCATCCTCTGGGAGAAAAGTGGCAGAGTTGAGGGCCACACATGTGCATATTTCAAGCACCGGTCCCTCAAGGAGTAGTGCCTGTAATCTAAGCAGGCAGCTGTCTGATAGCCATAAACTTCCTTTGGCACCTAATATGCCATTTACATCATGAGTAGTTCAGACAGTGAGATCCTTTCCTTGTATTATTTTGATAGCCTCTGACACTAAGACGGTCACTGCTACAACTACCTGTAAACAGTGAGGCCAGCCTTTTGCTACTATATCAGTTTCCTTACTTAGATATGCCATTGGTTGTGGAGTTGTCCCACGAATCTGAGTAAGGACCCCAAGAGCTATTCCTGCTCTCTGTGTGATGTATAAAGACAAATTTTGTCCTGTGGGGAGGCAGAAGTCTGGAGCTTGAGTCTGTTCCCTTCAATGTCCAGACTTCAGGGTTGATTCCCTGCTTAAGCAGGGGACAACAAATGGATAACTTGTTCCCCATATTCATGTAGATAATAGCTCCAGCTTTGGCTAATATGTCCCTCCCTAATAATGGTATAGGACTTTCAGTCACAACAAGAAAGGCATGTGAAAAGAACAAAGTTTCCCAATTACAACTGAGGAAATGGGATAAATACCTGGTTACAGGCTATCCCAGGATTCCTCTGATGGTAACAGACCTTGGGGACTGCTGTCAGGGACAGGAGATTAACACTGAGAAAACTGCACCAGTGTCCAGGAGGAAGTCAATTTCCTGGCCCTCAATGTTTAAACGTACCTGGGACTCAGTGAGGGTGATGACATGAGCTGGTGCTTGCCCTGGGCACCCTCAATCCTGTTGTTGGATCATCTGGTTGGGGGC
The DNA here is from genome assembly GCF_003255815.1 of Theropithecus gelada. NCBI lineage: Eukaryota > Metazoa > Chordata > Mammalia > Primates > Cercopithecidae > Theropithecus > Theropithecus gelada. The sequence continues at coordinate 130,966,276 of NC_037668.1, forward strand.
TTCTGGCCCAGAGAAGCTTTGTCCTCTGGGGCAGTACACCTTCCAGTGATTGCCTTGGCATAGTGAACATGGGCAAGGGGACAGCTTGTTTCTCACTGGACAATCTTTTTTAAAGTGTCCTTGCAAACCACACTGATAACACGCCCTCCCAGGTGACTGGCCTGTTCCATTTTCTGTCCTCTCTGAACTACCAAGGTTTGTTTGTCTGAGGGCCATGACTAAGTCTGCAGCCTTTCTCTGATCTCACTTTTCCTTTTCAGCCTGTTACTCTTGATCCCTATTATAGAACACCAAAGTTGCCAGGTTTAATAATGCCTCCAGATTTTGTTCAGTGTCCCAGCTCGCTTTTGGAGCTCTTTCCTGATATCTGTGGCTGATTGGGTAATAAATTTATCTTTTAGCATCAATTGACCCTCCAGGGAGTCAGGTGACAAGGGAGTATATTTTCTTAAGTCCTCCCATAGACACTCAAGGAAGGAAGAAGGAGTTTCTTCCTTTCCCTGAGTTATGGTGGACATCATTGAATAGTTCATGGGCTTTTTCTTAATTCTCCTTAGTCTTTCTAGAACACAGATCAACAGATGTTTGTGACTCCAGTCCCCATGATCTGAGTTGAGGTCCCAGTGGGGATCCATAGTGGGCAAGGCTTGCTGACCAGTAGGGAATTTGTCCCTTTCTTCAGCTGTCATTCTATCATTGACTTGACTAAGATACTAGGTATCTCCAAACTCTCAGACTGCAGCTAAAGCTGCATTCCTTTCATTAAAGGCCAGGGTTTGATCTAACAATAGCATGACATCTCTCTACATGAAATATAAGGTTTACCCTAGACCCTGTAGGACATTTGTATACCTATCAGGATCATTTGAAAGCTTCCCCAGGTCTGCCTTGATCTGCTTTAAATCAGAGAGGGAGAAGGGGACATGTACCTGGGTTGGGCCAAATTCCCCTCCCCCTACAGCTTGAAGGGGACATAACTGATAGCCTGTGGGGAGGGGTTGTGGTCCTTTGGAAATTTCTTTGTTTGTTTCCTTCTGGTGGGGGGAGTTTAGAGGAGGCTTCTCATTAATAGGAAGCAGAGCTATAGGGAGGCTAGGATATGGAGGTAAGCTGAGATGTCCTCCTGTGGGATGTAAATTGCAAGCTTTGCAAAGTTGTGGGTTCTCCTTCAATGAAAAGGAAGCTTGGACATAAGGTAGTTCATTGCATTTGACTTTCTTCTTACAGAAAAGGTCAAGCTGCAGGATAGTATTGTAATTTATACTTCCCTCAGGTGACCATTTTTCCCCATCAGAGAGAGATTACTGGGGCCAGGCCATAGTGCAGAAAAATAATAACCCACTTCTTTTTCAGGGTTTGTGGGTCAAATTGGTCCCAATGGCTTAGGGTGCATTTCAAGGGTGAACCTGTTGATGCCTGAATATTCCCCATTTGAAAGACAAAACTGCCCACAGGTTTGATTTGCTTTTTCTCCCCTAAACCAACCCAAGAACCCGCAACAGTCCTTATACCCTGCTCATCCAAATAGTTGTGCTCACCTACGCAGCAGCATAAACACCTCTTGCCCAAGAACCCACAGTGGTCCCTGGACCCTCCTGATTGGAATAGTTGCACTCCCTGACACAACATCAGACACACTAGTTTTCCTCCTAGACCACAAAGAGGACCAAGGAAGGTCAGATTTAGTGGCTCTTACCAACACATTCTCAAAAACCTGCACCCTTGCCTGTCCTCCTAGAGCACAAAGAGAACCAAGAAAAATCGGATTTAGTGGCCCTTACCAACGCATTCTCAAAAACCTGTTAGAGTCCTAAGCCTTCTGCTGTTAGTATTGGGACTTTACCCCTGTCCTATAGATATGTTGTGCCCCAAAAATGAAGTGGAGGGACATACCCTGAGGGAGGGAGGGGATCTCCAGGGTGGGAAGAGTGACACCTTTTGTCCTCACTTGAATAGGAAGGATATCATTTCTGAAGCTTTCCATATCCTAGCTTCAGGAATAGCCTTTGTTAGGCCTGCTTGTCTGAGGAGGGATACTAGATGGATAGTTGGTCTCCCCCGCCGATGGGGCTTTGGGCAAAAATTATGTCTTTCTGATTAGTGAGGTCAGGTGACTAAAGAAGGGAATAGAGTCCTGAAGTTTATACTAGAAATCATTCTTATAGAAGAAACTAGAAAAGCACCAGAGACAGGGAGTGGTTTTTAGAAGCGGGACTAGCCTCAGAGAAGAGAAGTGAGAGGACGTTTGTCTGACAGGTGTTAGAACCCAGGAGGCAAGGGTCAGGATAGATAGGATAGATGCGTGAGTCTCGCTTGGGCTACATAACTTTGAGAGTTCCTCTCATGGCTGCGCGACAACTAACTTGTTGTCAGGACCCGGAGCCAAATGGCTTTCTTCTCTGTCAACGCTCTACTCAGCCTAGAAGTACAGAAAAAGTGGAAGCTGGTTCCAAGCAAACCAACGCTCCCAACTCCGAAGAGTCGGGGGTTGTTAGAGAGCCCTTTCCCAGAAAGCCTGACACCCGTGTCTTTAGTCCGGCAGCCATACTAGTCACTTTTAACTGGCTGACAGGTGTGGTATTTAGCCCACAAATTCTAAGGAAAAATTGGACAGAATAGCAAGGGAAAGGGGTGTGATGGTACTCACTACTTGGCGATAGGTGACAGTCCCTTCGTGGTCACCAAGATGTGCCCAGAATTTTTTCCTTCCAATGGGTTCTTGGTCTCGATGACTTCAAGAAGGAAGCCATGGACCTTCATGGTGAGTATTACAGCTCTTAAAGATGGTGTGTCTGGAGTTTGTTCCTTCAGATGTTCAGATGTGTCTAGAGTTTCTTCCTTCTGGTGGGTTCGTGGTCTCGCTGACTTCAGGAGTGAAGCCGCAGACCTTTGCAGTGAGTGTTACAGCTCATAAAGGTAGTGCAGACCGTAAAATATGTGACAGAAAGGAAATTAAGGAAAACCTAATGAAAATGTGCATGGTTTACAGCTAATACATTGTTAATTCTTCTCAAGCTGATCTCAATCCAGTATAATCCCTGTTGAAATCCCAGCAAGTTATTTATTGTTTTGTTTTTCTGTGTGTGTGTGGGAAAATAGTAGGTGGATTCACAAGGTGATTCTAAAATTTGTAAGAAAACGAGAAAATTAAGCCTATAAATTTCTGAAGACAATAAAGGACAACTCAGGGGAAATTGCATTTGCAAATATTAAGAATTATTACATGTCTGCAGTAAATCACAGTATTCTCTTCATGCTACAATATGTAGAATACTTTTTAAAAATTTGAGAATCAAGGAAATGCCCATACTTATATGGTCAACTGACTATAAAACAGATGTAAGTATAATGTATTTGGGAAATTATGGTTCTTTCAGCAAACAAATACTGGCTCAATGGGTATGTATATACATATGAAAAAAAAAATCCATCTTGACTACTACCTCACACAATACAACGGATAATCTCAAGAGCGTTTAGCGATCTAATGAGAAAGTTAAAACCAAGTGCCTCCATAAGAAAACACCGGAAAATATCTTTATCTATATATACAGATTCTTCAAAATGCTGTAATAAGCATAAACAGCAAGCACATTGACAAATTAAACATCACAAAAAGTATGATGTTCTATTCATTAAAAAGCAGCATTAAGAAAGTAAAAAGGCAAGACACAGAAGATTTGTATACATAAATTCCATAAATAAATGAGAAAAATACAAACTAATCAACTGGTAACGGAAAATCCAAATATGGGTGAAAAATGATATAAAATATTGCTGAGCATCATTAATGGTTTACAAAATGCATATTATAATCCAAAAGTGATGAAAGAAATTTACCAACCTGGATTAAATTAGAAACGCTGCACCAAGCATTAGCAATAATATAGAGCAACCAGAATTCTTATAACTTGCTGGTGGTCATGTAAATTGGTGCACACAATTTGTATCTCTTATTGCTATTAATAACAAGAAGACTCAAATATCAAAGGAAGTAAAAAATGGTACAACTCTATTTTAATTTAGCAGAAAAAAATATTAGGGTAAGTATTCCTTAAAGTGTCTAATACATTTATCTGACTACAACAGCTCATGTAAGTAAAAGTAACTAAAAATGTATCTAGAAGTTATATACACAGTGATTTGGCCAAAAACTCTAAAAGGTATTAAATATACATATATTTAGTTAGTAAAAACAAACCCCTGTATATTGCTAGCTATTTCTGTAAAATTTACTCTTTAGTAGAAATTCATCTTTAAGAGTCTTCAATCATATAACCAAACTGAAAGCTAATAAAATTATTCTGCCAATTGGCTCTTCTGGCAATAACTTAAAATACATTGGCTGACACTGCAGAGTTAGAGACATCCATGTGTTATCCATACATAAAACAAAGAAATTGTCTCAACAGTTTGTGAATCATATGGAGGTTTTACTAGGCTCTTTCCTAAGGCCACAAGTAGTAATCAGTTTGGCTTTGTGTCATATATTCTCCAAGCGTGCCTAGAGGCAAGTTAATACTTTATTCTTATGAGGTTCCAAAGGTTATACATCAAATGATTGGTAGGCAGGTTCTTCAGTTCTGATAAATAGATCTCAGGAGAAAACCAAAAATGTGATTAGAGAAAATACCAGACTAGGTGGGCACAATCATAACAACCAGGAAATGATCCTTCATCAAAATGACCTTCACTTCATTGAAGTAAAGGCAAAAAATAAAATGTATTTTATTTGCTATGATTTCATTGACTTGCTTTTATAAAGTGTATCTCTTAAAATTATGATAATATAGTTGAGGACCTGCATCTTAGAGGAGGAAAAAACTCTTTGAACTGAGTACCTAAAAATAATAAAAATTTAACTCTCTATGCACCTCATGTAGCAACCAATAGATATATTTTACTATTTAAAGTAGTCCATTAAATACAATAGTGGCAAACCCATCTCCCCCTATTAACCTCCACTAAAATACAAGGCAAGAAATCAACATTATATAAAAATCATTGTGAAGCTAGCCCCTGGGACCATTCCTAAAATATTTTTCTAAATTGGATGGAGTTATAAATTGTTAACTTCATTCTGCTGCATCTTGGTGGAGGCAGATAGAGGATAACACTGTACTTAAGAAATCATATTTAACACAAAATGCAACATAATACATGGATATTATCTGTGGTTAGAGACCAATGAAAGATAAATTTGTGTATTCAGCTTTTCTGTTGTGAAATCATCTATGAAGTAATAGCAAAAGTGACCAGAAAATTGAGAATAATAAAAGGACTAAACTGAAGCATTTTATGATACAAGGACAAGATTGACTATTGCAAATGATGTAAACAATTCATTATTATTAATAGAAATTCAACAAATACATCACTAAAAGGTCTTTCATATAAAATCTCAAAAGTACTCTATAACAAGTAAAAAACTATATCCTCGGGTATTTTGGGATTTCACATGTGTACATTAAACATAATTTTATGATGTAATTCTATTTGCAGGTAAGTTAAGATGGAAAAACAATTTTGCTTATGTAATTTACATATTATATAGTTGCTTACAAAACAAAAACAATTCATTATTTGGAATTATACTGAAAGTATTTGGTGCTTAGATTCCTTTTGTAGTGAGGTCATCACCTCTACTAGGTTAAGACAACAAACTGTTCTATCTCCTATTTTATTGACATATTACTTTCATAAACCAAGCTTTAATATTAATAGACCTGTGAATAATAGTTGTATATCCATCTTTTTTCCAATTAAAAAGTATGTTGTAAAATGAAATTTAAAATGAGATACCAATTTCATATAGCAAGCTGAAACAGTATTTTTAAATGCAATAACTAGTGAAAAGAAGAACAAATAGGTGCTGTCAGACACTTCCGGTTGAAAAGTAAGTGATATAGTTTAGATGTTTGTTCCCTCCAAATCCCATGTTGAAAACTGATCCTTGGTGTTGAAGGTGGGGCCTGTTGGGAGTTGTTTGGGTGATGGGGGAAGATCCCTCATGAATGGCTTGGTATAATCCTTAGAGTAACGAGTTCTCACTCTACTAGTTCACATAAGAGCTGTTGTTAAAAAGAGTGTGGCATCTCCCCTTTCGCTCTTGCGTTCTGTTACCATGTGACATGCTGGCTCCCCTTGCCTCCCACCATGAGTAAGTGCTTCCTGAGGCCCTCCCCAGGGGCAGATGCTGGCACCATGCTTCTTGTACAGCCTGCAAAACTGTGAGTAAAATAAACCTCTTTTCTTTGTAAATTACACAGTCTCAAATATTTATTTATGGTAATGTAAAGTAGACTAATACATTAAGTTCATACAATTATTATAAAGAAAAATTTGGTAATATGTACCTAAAGAATTAAGAATAAATACGTTAAGATTGAATATATCCAAAAAAATATTTGAAGGAAAACATTAAGTTCAACAAAACTATATAAGACAGTATACTGATAGCAGTGTTTTCTTGTGTGTGCTATTTAAAAAAACAAAGTCAATCTAAACTTCAAAAAGCTAGTTAAACAAGAAATGGCATATTTATATACTAGGATAAAAAATGACTTATATAATATTTTAAGATAATATTTAGTGTTGTGAAAGTCTTTTGAAAATAAAAGATAAGTAAAAGAATGTAGAATTAGAATAAAGAAGAAAAATTGATTTATCTTCAAGAGATTCTCATTAAAAAATTAATAAAACTTAACAACTGTGTCATCATCACCATCAATGTAATAAAACTCAGCAATCTAGGAAAAAGAACATATTTCTTAACCTGCTAAAGGGTATTTTAAAAAATAACAGCTACTGGAAAAATCATAATTAATGGTCAAATCTTGGAAGCTTTCCTCTATCTTAAGATAATAATAGAATAATGACAACTTTTTCACTTCTTTTTATTATTATATTGATCATTCTAGCCAGGAAAAGAAGAAAAAAAAAGGTGGGTAACTTAAGGAAGAACATCAAAAAGATCTAAATTAAATGAGAGATATACAATGTTAATGAATTGAAGTGATTGGTATTTCAAAGACAACACTCTCTAAATTGACCAATAGATTTGTATCACCACCCCTCAAAATTTTTATATATATATTTATATATGTTTATATATTTTTATATACATATTTTATATATATATATATTTATATATATATAAATTTTGCCTGAAAAAATGTTGGAATGTGTGTGTGTGTGTGTGTGTGTGTGTGTGTGTGTGTGTGTATATATAGTCAAAAGTAGGAAAAATAATCCTGAATAAGGGAAAATTAGGAAATTTTTTTCAACCACATATCAAGACTATCATAATATAGTAATTAATACAGCATAATATTATTTAAAAGAGTGGCAAATAGAACACACTAGAGAGTCCAGAAAAGTGTCCACATACATGGATAATTGCTTACACGTAAGGTACTCTAGAATTAGAAAGGACATACTTTTAAAACATAAGGAAACAATTGAATAAAATGGGGAAAAGGCATCTTAATCCCTACCTAATATCTATTTAAATGATTACCAAAACAAGCTTCTAAACAAGAATATGAAATAATAAGTTTATGATATGGGGGAAAAAAAGGTTTCCTCTACAAGTACTTAAAAGTATGCATTATAAAGTAAATAAAGGCTAAACTAGATTGTATTAAAACTATAGACTACCCACCAATAACAGAAACAATTAAGATAATAAAAGACAAAGGAGGAGATACTGGTAATGCATATAACTCCCAAGCTCTCAAATCTAGAACATAAAGCAAACTCAAACACATAATAAACAACCAAATGGAAAAATGCACAATGGACTTTAACAAGCACTCTATACAAAAGAGGATAACTCAGTATTTTTTTAAATGCACAAAGACATTTTAAAAATATATTTGCATATTTAATGTTTACACACGTGTCATGACTTCAGTGTAATAAAAAATAATAAGTCATTAACAGCTCTGAGATGGTCTCTTCTGTATCCCAAGCAGTCCCTAAATGGAGGTAGAGCATGTGCTCCTATTTTACACACTCTCATATGAGAGAGAAGTGTTAAGGAGGATTAGAAACCCAACCAGGCCTACCGGGGTGCTGGACAGACACAGAGAATTTCTAAGGGAATGCTATGAGAGAAAAAATATAAGTCTATACAAAAATTTTTATTTTAACACTTAGAATCAATATTCATTCCAACAGCACTACCAGGCTTGGTCAACTCAATAAGTTACACACTCATGTATTTGAAAGGTTATTGCACAGCTCCTTAACTGAGCAGGTCAGGGCAAAGTTGTCCAGCAAGGAGTAAATTACAATAAAAATGTTATCAACTCTAGTCACCAAAGAATTGCTAACATTAAAAAGAATAAAGACACCAAGTGTCAAGGATACCATTAAGCAACTGAAAATCTCATCGCTACTGTTGTGAATTTAAAATTGTAAAAGCACTTTCAAATAATATTTGGCAGTATTTCATAAAGTAAATAAATGCAAATCGTATGACGTAGAAACGCTAATTCTAAAAACATACTCAATAGAAATTTAAATATATATGGTGATATGGTTTGGGTATGTCCCCACCCAAATCTCATATTAAATTCCCACGTGATGTGGGAGGGACCCAGTGGGAGTTAATTGAATCATAGGGGCAGGTTTTCCCATGCCGTTCTCATGATAGTGAATAAGTCTCACAAGATCTGATGGTTTTACAAAGAAGAGTTCCCCTGCACAAGTTCTCTCTCTCTACCTGCTGCCATCCACATAAGATGTGACTTGTTTTTCTTTGCCTTCTGCCATGATTGTGAGGCTTTCCCAGCCACATGGAACTGTAAGTCCAATTAAACCTCTTTCTTTTGTAAATTGCCCAGTCTTGATTATGTCTTTATCAGCAGTGTGAAAACAGACTAATACTTATGGACCAAGATATATGTATAGAATCCTCATAGCAGCTTTAGTTTAATTGCTAAAAATCTAGCAACAACCAAATAATTCATGTATGCTATAAAACACAAACTGTTTTATTTATATAATGAAATACTCTGAAGCAATGAAAATATACAAACTTCTGCTGCATGAAACAACGTGGATGAATCTTACAAACATAATGTTAAGCAAAAGACAGAAACACAAAATACTACATGTCATACAATTCTATTTATGTAAAGTTTAAAAAAAGGCAAAATTGATATATTAGCAATTTGAATGGGTTAGCTTTTGGGAAAGTGAGAGAAGTGATTAGGACAGCTCATAGGGGAGTTTTTTGGCATTAATTTCATATTTATGGCTCTGGATGCAGATGAACAGTTATGTTAATTTAGTAATAATTAATCAAACTTTTAGATCATAATTTGTATGACTTTCTGTAAGTATGAATACTTTAATAAAAATATTTATTTGTAAAATAACATTCAAAGTTGTTTTCTATGTCTCAGACTACAATCATGCTTAAATTCACAAGGTATGAAAATTTGCAGAAAATAAATATTCAACAACAGGTGAAATGTTTTGTTTGTATGTTAACTTACTTGAAATGCTGGTAGACACTTGTTTTTATTTAAACAGCAACAGCAAAAAAAAAAAAAAAAAGTGTTTTTAACCATTAAACACTAACAAAGGGTTTATAGATACAACAGATACAATACGCTCTCCTTCAAGTAGATGTTGCCCCAATTTGTTTAAGATAAACAGGGAATACTGATAGTTGATAAAACCTATTTGTTTTTCATGAGGTGGAACATCCTTTCATCTACCTATGAAAACATATGTATTATTAAAATTACATTTATATATTCAGAGAATTGGGGAAATAATCCCAAAATGTATTCTAAAGGCATCTTTGTACTGGATTGATGGTCTGTTTGCAGACATGGCCACTATGCATGGTAGGGGGATAACAACTGGTCAATAGAAAAGTAAGACTTTTTTACATTCCACGTGTAAGTGAGGTCATGCAGTACTTTTCTTTCTGTATTTGACTTATTGCACTTAGCTAATGTTCTCTAAGTTCATTCATGTTGTTGCAAATGGCAACATCTTCTTCTATTTTTTTTTGAGACCGCATCTCACTCCGTCGCCCAGGCTGTGCAGTGGCACAGTCTTGGCTCACTACAACCTCGGACTCCTGGGTTCAAGCAATTCTCCTGCCTCAGCCTCCCAGGTAACTGGGACTACAGGCGTCTGCCACCACACCCGGCTAATTTTTTGTATTTTTAGTAGAGATAGAGTTTCACCATGTTAGCCAGGATGGTCTCGATCTTCTGATCTCGTGATCCACCCGCCTCAGCCTCCCAACGTGCTGGGATTACAGGCGTGAGCCACCGCGCCCGGCCTAGTGACAATATCTTTTAAGACTGAATAATATTCCAATGTGTATATGTACCACATTTTTAAAATCCATTTATCCTTCGGTGGACACCTAATGTTTCTGTATCTTGACTACTGTGAATAATACTGCAATAAACATGGGAGTGCGGATATCTCTCAAAGGTGCTGATTATATTTTCTTTGGGTATAAACTCTGTAGAGAGATTGCTGGGTCATATGGTAGTTCTATTTATAATTTTTTGTTAAACTTTCATATTGTTTTCCATGATGGTTGCATCTTTTGCATATACATATACACACACACATATGCATATGCATATACATCAGAACATCATGTTGTACAACTTAAAAAAAATAAAAATGAATAAATATGTTTAAACGTAAAAGTAAGGCAACTAAGAACTATGTGTCTGAAGCTAGAAATAAAATCAGCATCCAGAGGAGTGAACTAAATTTAGATTTTACTGAGGCAGTCTTAGGTGTTTGAGAATCAGCTCCTGTGGGAATAAGTGACAAGAACCAGACAATGATCAGTGTCTCCACCCTTGACGTGGATCACTGTGAACCTTTTACAAGGAGAACAGAGTATGTCAGAGAATCAGGAAAACGATGCAAAAAGACAGTAGGGAAATTAAGAAGCTGCAGATCTGTAGATACCCAGGATAGACATTTTGTGTAAATCATATCAATCTGCAGATTTAAGAAAGTATGTCTACTGTTGCTGCTTTCTTTACTCTGAAGTGAACCAAGGATTGGGAGTATCTGAAATATTAGGTTAAAGACTTTCAAATCCTGGAGACAAGTCGGGCATTTAGTCAAGTATTAATCTAATCTGTGTGATTAAGGCCTTAAACATATTAATTTTTAGAAAAATATTTATTTTATTTTCCTGTCCTAAGTTCTTGAAGCATAAATAAATTGAGAGTAAAACCATGTTCTTTGCAATTCTTGCAATGTTTCTTTGGTTAAATAAATAGTTCCCAGAATATGAAAAAAAGGGATGTTTTATTTTCTAGTAGACCTTGAAATGAGAATATAATCATCCAACTTTTAAAAAATCTATGGCTGTGGTAGTTCCCATTGGAATGTTGAGTTTTAAAAATATGGACTGTATTAGATTTTCTAATTGATTATTAAAGATAAAAGCAAGCTGACTGAAAAGTAAATGCCACAGTGCCTTTGTTTAAATTCTCTTAGAGTCAGAAATCATCACTGATAATTTGGGTTCTTTCTTATTACATGTGGCAATAGAATTATATCCACAAATTATGAGTTTCTACCACTTATATGTTTCTCCAACACAGTAAAATGTATTTGAATATATTGGCTTCCTTTATTTTGTTTCTCAGTAAACAAAGTCACATTTTTTTCTTAGCAAAGATTTATCATTTCTGAAAGTCACCCAGGTATTAAGTCATAAGCTCAAAGCAGTTTTAAAAATGTAGCTAAACATAGACTATGACCTTTTTGATGGTGAAAAGACTTATTTTTGAGCCATATGGTCAGCCTCAGGCTTGAGACATTAAAATTGAGGCTGGAGGGATTTCAAACGATGACACTGATTAGTGCATATGTCCCCGCACTGGATGCACCAGAAGACATCAGGAAAATCTTTTATGACAACTTGTCTGTTGTCATTAATACAATCCATGGAAAAGGAAAGGAATCATTCTTGGACATGTCAATGCCTGAGTTTGTCAGAACCACATTAATTTGCATGAAGTTATTTGAGACACAATTTTAGGCAAGATTTAGAGAACTGAAGAACTGAACCATCCATAGTTTTAGGGGTGTTTCTGAGTGGTTTATCACAAATATACCTGAATTATTGCATTGTTCTCCGTTGATACTAAGTTTCAATTTCTGGGATGTTTTCATAAGGCAAAAATGAACGGAACTACTCAATCCTTGCACTGTATACATAATAAATTTCTGGATACTAATTCACCCAACCTATTCAACTGATCAATTTTTAGAAAGATACATTTTCCCCAGATGTAAGACCATTTAATAATAGTCATTTTATCCTCTAATTCTCATATTGTAAGGCAGAGTTCATCAAATTTTTCCTCAAAATACTGTTTGCTTTTTTCAAGCTGAAAAGCATGCTTATAAGATAGAGAATGGCCAATTGAGGTGACAGCTTGTAAAATTTCATATTTACCATTTATTTTTCCATAATTTCGAGTTAGAATCATGATGCAAATTTTCTAACACTATTACTTCACATATTACCCCCAGGCTTGAAGCACTAGAACAGTCTCAAAGACAGACTGGCAGGAAGAATAATGTCAAATACACATCATATTTTCTGGTTGTAGTATGAAAACAAATTTCCTTAGGAAGGCTTCTATAGTTTCCTTATTTAACAGATCATATCACAGTAACAAAATATTTTTCAGGACACCACATACTTTTTGTTTTATCTGTTATTATCTTCGTCAATATCCATCTTCAAAAGCAAGATAAGATGATTTTTTCCATATTATAAAAGAATTTTTTAAATGCACCTTGAAAACCTACTTTGTACAAGATGATTGCTTACTGTCAGGGAGGGTCTAGCCTTCCTCTATACTGATACAAGTCTGCTCTACTGGCAATGCAGTTGGGTAAGCTAACAATAGCACGTCCAAAAGGGTATTATGACGCTACAACTTAGCATTGATAATGTAATATTATGTTATATTGATGATGAATACCAATTAAGAAAATGGAATATAAAAAAAAATACAGAGTAGGCTTTTTTAAAAGGAAGAAATAAATCATAAAACATACATGTTAACTTTTCAGAAGCATTGAATAATAGAAGGAAATGGATTAATTTTGGTAGATGGGAAGTAAAGTACATTAGATCAGTGATCTCAGGCAACATTGTAAAAATGCAAATGAGATAATGAGGACTGCTCGAAATTTGTCTTCTTCCAAAGACAATAGTTGGGTGAGCTAAGGCACAGTTTGAAGCTAGCTATGAGTTAGCTGAGAACATGTACTACTGCTGGTTTTCTCAATTTAGGAGCTACTTATACAGTTTTAAAGTGAAAAGCTATATATAAATAGTAATTAGAGGCAGAACTAACGATGGTATAGCTAGTTTTATCTTGGGTAAAAGGCCTAAGGAACTTTTGAAAAAGTGTATGTAACAGACAAAGAGTGAGATCTTGGTTTTTACACAAAGAGATTTGACTCAGCCTGCATATAGTTTTGAATATTTTATAGCTTTCCTGTTTTCCAATGAGTTAGTGATTGTCACTGTAAAATGATAAATCTGTGGTAATTCATATTGCCTCACTTCTATCTCAGACCTTCACAACATACAAGGAAATCTTAAGGGTACAGTACAAGTAAGTTGATATATACTAATGCTAATCTGCCCTCACTTTTTCCTAATATCCAAATCTACTTACTGGTCTCCTCCAGGTTATTCCAACCTCATAGAGTTCCTTTTGAGCTCACGATAAATTAGTCTTAAATCTAGTCATGCTAAATTAATCAATATTTTTATAATAACCCAGAGTAGCTATAGTTGTACCAAGTGACTCTGCCTTCCGAACTAGAGAAAGACACTTGACCTAAGTGATACATCAAGTGGTGCCTGTGAATCTGTAGTTTAAATTTTCAGGTGTCAGGTTAAACTAGTCTCTTGAATGGAGGAGGTATAAAACTCAGAAGCCATGGCATAGGCATCATCTGTATTTCCAGAAGGCCAGTGAATAATTCCCCTACTTCCTCTGCTCAGCTTCTAACCAGTTGAGAGATGGATAAAAGAGACAGTTAAGTGGAAATCAAAATACAAATTATTATAAAACTCTAGCTTAGAGAACAAGACCTTGTCTTGGCACAACTATAGTGTTTTCAATATGACACACTGCTGCAAGAGGTTTTCTAATGATTCACAGTACAGCACTGAAAACCAAAGATCTTTCCATGAAAACAGAGCCCTTTTACTTTACACAGGCAGATCCTCATGCCTCTGACCAAAACTTTCAAACTCATCAAGGAGTCATTGTCCCACACTTCTGCACTTACTACAGATAAGTAATAAGAAAAAGTGCAAGAATATTACTCTAATCAGGTATACGTCACAAGGAGGTATACATCAGGAGTAGAGTACAGGCTGGTTCATAGAAAAGAATGAATAAAGACAATATTCATAAAATTAGTTGGTACCTAGATTCCTCGATGAAAACTGAATTAGTCTCCTTTTCTGCATGCCTCATCTAATAAAGCAGTCATCATTTTTTAAATTTTATTTCCTCTTTATTTAAATTCAAAATTGTGGATCTATTTTTAATATTGTTTTATCTTGTCCTTTCTAAACTAATCAGTAATCCTATCATACCTACTTTTACCAAAAGAAACATTTCTAATTTCTTTTCTCTCCCCATTGCTACTTTTTCCATCACTTACAATCAAGTCAGCATTTCCAAAAGTATTCTGAGGAACATTGCACTTTTAGAGTCTCTTCAAAGAAATGAGGGCTTCCTGTGATTAAATATATTTTAGAAATGCCACATGTCTTGCCCCATTTTAGAGATTTAATATGCTCATTAGCAGAGATATCTTCCAATAAAGAAAACTCTTTGATTTGTTTAATCCAAAACTCCCAGTCTTATCTCAAAATAGCAACTTAAAAAAAAGCTCTTATAACCTCTAGAAACTAGTGTTCTGTGAAATACAGTTTGAGAAATGCTTTCTAAGACAGTTTAATGAGTTTTTAACTATCCTGGCCTCAAAGGCAGTCATGCCAAATTAATCAATACCTTTTGTAACATAAGTGCTATGTTTGAAAACATTCTATGCATCTTCACTGCCTCTTGAACAAAAATCAGTTCAAACTACTCAGGGTAATATATAAAGTCAAATGCTATCTTTACCAACTTATTTTTCTAGAGAAAAAATTCAACTATTTCCTCAAAGAAAATCATCCTCATATTAAACTAAGGTTAAATATGTTCTCTCACTCCTACAAAGGACAATCAATCTAAGTTCTCTAAGCCTCAGTTTCCTTAAATCCTACTTCATAACTGAAACAACATAGCAAGCATTTCCTGATTCATACTCCTTTACCTGAGCTCTGAAGTGCATTAACTGCTGTGAATTTATTCTATCCTGTCTTTATCTTTTGTTTTGTTCAACAGGCTCAGAGTAAATACAAATATAATTAAGAACCTGGGGTCCATATCTTAGCCAAGATCACTTAATAGACATGTGATTTAAAGCTAATCACTTATTATCTATGTTCCTCTTTCCTCATATGTAAAATGCAAATAAATAACTGGTTGGCAGGATTTTTACAAGTATTAAGTGAGCGTATATATGTATATATGGTAATAGAGGTTTTTAATATGCAGCTATTATGATTAATATTAGAGTGCAAATTCTTTTATATCAGTATCCAGTTATTATGTTTCTTTGTAGTGTCCCCATTTTACATACAAAAGTTTTGCCTATGGGAAATATTGATGAAATAATTTATGAAATCAAAATAGACTTTCAAGGGGCCGTAGGGGTCATAGAATTTAAATTGTAAACTGATGAATTGAACATGTAATTTACTTACCTAATATCACATAACTGGTTGGTAGTACATCCAGGAGTATGTGTCTGGGCTAAGACCTATAAGATCCAGCTTTTAATTGATTTTACACAGACAAAAAACAAATAAATAAATAATTAATTTAAAAAAAAAAAAAAAAAAAAAAACTGGCAAGCTACAGTTGCCTGAATAGTTTATTTCAAAGTAAGCACCATTCATGAAGTATATGGTGAAATGCAACAGTGGTTCCCAAATTTTTCCCTTTCTTGTGTCCACATTCCTTTACTGTGTAACATTGTGTGGGCTCCCATACTCACCTATGCCTTGACCATATGACATGCTTTTGATAATTGTGAATGGCGTTTTTCCTCTTTTCAAGCTCTTGCAGCCCGCTGAGAAGCATGTGAAAATGTTCAGACTACGCTTTTGAGATATGAGAGACTGCAAAAAGCAGAAATGAGATGCCTCAGAACCTCAGACCAACCAGCGCCAAGCCAACCTGTCATCTGACCACAGGTTGGCAAGTGAGTCAAGCCAAGTTTAGCAGAATTCTTCATATCTGAGTCCAGTCCAAACTTCAGAACCACAGAATCATGAGGTAAATAAAAGATGGTTTTAAGCTACTAAGTTTTGGGGTGGTGTATTACACAGAAAAAAAAGAACCAATAACATTAATTTGTAGATTCATTATTAATTAAAGCTATATGAAAAAAGGCAAATTAGCCCCCTCACTTCATGTCCCCTCATGCACAAGAAGATAGTACTTATTCTTCTCGAAACAAAACAATTATTCAGTTAAGAAGTATCGTAGACTCTGATATCATAAAAATTTTAGTATGTTTGTCCCTAACACTTGTCAGTTCTTTAGCTGTTATATCAAAATGACTTTTCTCTTTTAGAGGCTGAGTTTCTTTGTTGGCATTCTTTGGTCATAGCTGGCTTTTCAGCTTAGCAATTTATCCTGGCACATCCTACTCTTCGAAGGACGTATTCTGTGATATAAAATACACTTTTGACAATGCTCATGAACAAATAACAGTAGTAATTAAAAGGCAACTCAAATATTTAAATAAGATGATTATATGTTGTAACGCTCTACTTAGATGTCAAAGAAACAAGTTAGCATTTTTCCCTCTCTATAAGTGATGTAAAATTTCTTACACCCACATTATTGCATAAAGTAATAGGTTGGTGCAAAAGTGAGTGTGGTTTTTGCCACTACTTTCAATGGCAAAACACAATTACTTTTACACCAACAGAATAGCAGAAAACCATCACTGGTTTACACAGACATTAGATACACTTTCATAGTGTTCTTGGTAGCAGAGGAAAAGCAATTTGATATGGAACATATCAGTGATTATTTGATTTTTCCATTTTACTAAGATGTCCGTGAAATGCTGAGTAACACTTCATTGGAATTGGTGTGGTGTTGATAAATGTTTACCAGTATTTCTTAATTTCAGTATTTAAATTATTCTTAAAGTACATATGTCACAAGTGGTGTGTAATCCGTATTTTGTATGTTGTTACAAACACATATATATTTGGAAAATAAATATTTCTTTTTTTATTGATTTTAGACTTGTTTATTCTTTCTCCATAATATTTGTTAAACTATACATAAACATGTACAGTGATACCTTTTTAAGTAAACTTTTATCTCATTATACTATGGATCCAATGAAAGTACATCATTTGTGTTTGATGGTGGATGGAGTTTGTGAAACCATGCTAAGAAGCTCTGTATAGCATTAGATAATAGAGGATTGATCCACCAAGATAGAGAGAAAAATAAATAGACAAAAAATTAAAGAGGGAGTGATTTTTAGTTTATACATATGCAGTTGAAAACAAAATATATGCATATACCAGAGATAAACTATACAACAGATTTCAATTATACAAGCAGTCATCATGTAGAAAGGTACAGTCACCAAAGCCAATGGGTAAACAAACTTCAGAGACGCAGAGTGGGCAATTCCAAGCAATTCTCCAGTAAAGAACACTCAGGCATGGTCAACAAATGAATAAGTATGACATACTGGTGGTAAGATGGTGTTGATTCAGGGGCAACTGTTTGTCTATTTTAAAACTTATATTTCATATTATTCTAAATTATATGTTTCTTTGGGAATAGAACCTAATCTTCAAGTTGCAGTTATTATAGAAAAATTATTGGATATGATCCTGTAAATTTGGGCTATATTTGGGCTTATGGAACAGAATATAAAATAGAAATAGAGAAGTAAAATTAACAAGAATATTTTGTCAGCCAGTCAATACTTCTTTGTGAAGAGCCCATTACGTACAGGGTCATAACCTCATTGATTGTGGCAGAAGTCTATTCTAGACAATCTATAACAGGACATGAATAAGTTAGACATAGTAATACACTTTTAAACTTTTTTTTAGCTTTCACAGCTTATATAGTTACTTTACGTACTTAGCTCATTATTTCCCCATATA
Organism: Theropithecus gelada; assembly: GCF_003255815.1. Classification (NCBI taxonomy): domain Eukaryota; kingdom Metazoa; phylum Chordata; class Mammalia; order Primates; family Cercopithecidae; genus Theropithecus; species Theropithecus gelada. The sequence continues at coordinate 130,984,586 of NC_037668.1, forward strand.
TAATTATATACATTATGTTGCTATTAATAAGTTAATTTTTCTAGTTTTGTAGGCCTATTCGATATTGATCATCAAACAATTTAATTAGTATTTCTTGGTTCATAAATTGCATATGAACAACTATTAACCTTATAACATTTTTTCACCATTTGTGGAAACTTAAATCCTAAATACTTATCAATTCACTCTACTCTCACAAGCTGAGAAAGGATTCTGAATGTAAATTTGAGTATTTAAACTATTTTTGAAGTACACGTCTCAAGTGGTATATAATCCATAATGAGCTAAGCATGTAAAATAACTACTATACAACATTATTTTACACCTCCCCTCTCTCTCAATATCTCTCTCTCTCCCTTTCTATATATATAAGCGATAAGGATTCTTGGATCAACTTTTAAAAAATATATTTAGTGTTTGACCCTGGTTCTTGATACAGAGCCCCTAAGAACTTGTAATTTCCCAAATGATAGGAACATCTGACACAGAGCTCCTAAATCTACTGGAATTTACTGGGCAATAGAAGCATCTTTTGTTCTGATGAAACAACTCATAGTGGGTTCCTGGATGGGGACTGGTCATCAGAAAGACCAACCCATGTATAGAAGCTTGGAACTTTTAGCCCCACTCCCCATTCTCTGAAGAGGGGAGAGGGGCTAGAAATGAAGTTAATTAATTATATTTATATAATGAAGCCACTATAAAAATTTCTGAACTGTAAGTTTTTGGGAGCTTCCAGGTTGGCAAATGCCAGGAGAGTGGACATACTCCAACTCCATAAGGATGAAAGCTCCTATACTCAGGTTCCTCCCAGACCTCCTGCTATGTATCTATTCATTTGGTCGTTCAACTATAGCATTTATCATATCCTGTTAATACAATAAACATTAACATATGTGTTTTCTGAATTCTGTGAGCCATTTTACCAAATTAATAGAACCTGAGGAGAGGGTCATGGGAACCCTGATTTATAGCTGGCAGTTAGAAGAACAGATAGCCACCTACTACTTAAGATCAGCATCTGAAGTAGGGGCAATCTTGTAGAACTGAGCTTAACCTGTGGGGTCGATCTGAATCTAACTTCAGGTAGTAGTGTCAGAATTGATTTGAATTATAGGATACCCAGTTGTCGTCTTCTGAAGAATTGCTTAGTGTGTGGGAAAAACTCCCTACTCATCTGTTATGAGAAGTGAAATGTTCTTTCTTGTACTGAATGTTGAGTGGTGTGTGAAAACGAAAAACTAAAACTAAAAAATAAATTTCATACAAATATAAAGCCAAAAGAAGACAAGGGTAAGAAATTAAATTGAATTGATTCAATATTTGCTTCCCTATATTTACTATAAGTCTTAAAGAAGATATTTGGTTATGTCATCAGGATAGTACACTGGCAAACACAAAGTTAAATAAAACCATATTCGATGGTAGAGAATGTAGTCAGCATACTGATTGGTTAACCAGAACACTCAAATTGAAGGAAAATAATGAATCCTCACCTAGTATAAAAATTAATTTGAGGGGTACAGAATACATCAGAGCTATTTTAGTTTAGACTCATCTAAGTTCACTCACCTGAAATTTGAATGTCCTTACTTTTCCACTACAAATCTAAAGAGTTCTAATTGTAGGTCAAGGTTGATTGGTGGAAGACACTTGGCAGCTGTTGATGTAACTATAAAATGGAATTAAGCTTAGTTTTTTCATCTTGTTAATGATGTATGTATGCGATGCCAAGTATTTAGCAATATTAGTTAATCAGGGAATCCATTGTGAATGATTAAAGATACATTACATATGTAATTGTAATGCAGGCTCAAGGCTGCCATTCCTTTTTTTTTTTTCTAATGAGTTAATGTGTTTAAAGGGATGATGATGTTAAGCTACAGTTGTTTTAACTTTCAAAGAAAAGAGCTTTTAATTAGTACAATCACAGATTCTCCTTGAAAATCTTATTATCTTTTATGGGGAACTAAGAAACTATGTTTTGCCTTGCAATTAAATTTTCAAGATAGTAATGACAAATGTGGTATAAGAAATTACCAGTGTGGTCATGGAAAAAGGCTTTGTTTTATTATAGCTGATTCAAAATTTGTTCACATGGGAGGAACAGGAGATGCAGTAGAAAAACAAACTTCCTTATAAGTTATGGACAAACTAGAACATGACATTCAACAGAGTGATAATTTGACTGTATTACACAAATAAACTACCTAACCATGAACGCCTAGAGAAAAAAGAGAAGATTTTAGCTTCTTGCATTCAATTCAAATAGGTAAAGATTGCATTACTCTGTAAATTGAATTGCATCTGATATATAAAGCTGGGGTTTTGGTTTTGTTTCATTTTGTTTGTTTGTTTTAGAGGCAAAGGTTGTCACCCAGGCTGGAATGCGGTGGTGCCATCATTAGTTCACTGCAGCCTTGAACTCCTGAACTTAAGCGATCCTCCTGAGTACCTGGGACTACAGGTGTGTGCCATCATGACCGATTGACTTTTTTTTTTTTTTTTTTTTTTTTTTTTGGTAGAGATGAGATCTCACCTTGTTGCCTAGGCTGGTCACCAACTCCCGGGCTCAAGCGATCCTCCTGCTTTGGTCTCCCAGAGTGCTGATATTACAAGCATAAGCCACCATGCCTGGCCTATAACACTATTTTAGGGAAACACCTAAGCTTTTTAAAATTTTCTATATCATCAGTAAATCAGATCATAGATATCTGTCAAGGCCTGACTTGCACTTAGTCTAGTCTGCTAATGTCAGACTTGTGAGATTATTTTTTTTTATCTTTGGGATTACCTTTCAATAATCCTTTGCTGTAGAAAAAAAGATAGAAATAAACATTATCTATCTTGTCTGAACAAGTGATTACTAAGTAAGCAAAATGATATTTAAAGCTGCTTTATAAATGATATGTCAAAGCCTTTGTATGCAAGGTAGATCTTATTTTCACGATGACCTTTCACTGAATTTTGATGCTACTTTTGTCAGGAAAGGACACATCAGGAGAATATTTTATCTTCATTACTATTTTCATTACCAGCATCATGACTATGATCTAAAGCATTTTTCACCATCATGGTCTAAAAGCATTTATACTCATTGCTCATCAGTATATTCTGTTTAAGCATTGTTTTAAAAATATAATAAAGTTGTTATTTCACTATCATCCATTCTAAGAGTTAAAATTCACATTTGGCTTCAAAGAGTAGTAAATTTGGATGATAATCTTGAAAGGAAGCTGGAGAACAAAATATTAGATTTTTTTTTTTTTTTTTTTTGAGACGGAGTCTCGCTCTGCCGCCCAGGCTGGAGTGCAGTGGCCGGATCTCAGCTCACTGCAAGCTCCGCCTCCCGGGTTCACGCCATTCTCCTGCCTCAGCCTCCCGAGTAGCTGGGACTACAGGCGCCCGCCACCTCGCCCGGCTGGTTTTCTGTATTTTTTAGTAGAGACGGGGTTTCACCGTGTCGGCCAGGATGGTCTCGATCTCCTGACCTCGTGATCCGCCCGTCTCGGCCTCCCAAAGTGCTGGGATTACAGGCTTGAGCCACCGCGCCCGGCCTAGATTATTAATATATACAAAAATGTTTTCACTCAGGCAATTTACCTGTTCATATAGATTTGAATAAAATCAGTATTTCTACATTTTAATAAGAACAATAAGAGGAAACAATGTATTCTATCAAACTTTTAACATTTCTGGAAGTATGAATTCATGTAATTGATAATTCTTTCTAATCTAATTTCAGCCTGAAGAGTTATGTAGAAAATCATTGATGATTTTATTTTTATAATTGTTTTATATTTTATAATGTATACAATAATGATATATATTGCATAATATATGTATAATGTATTTTACATTTTATATATGTATGTGTATATATATTTTTTCAAACAGTGTCTCCTCTGACAACTAGGCTGGAGCACAGTTTCACAATCAAAGCTCACTGCAGCCTCAACCTCCCAGACTCAGGCTATCCTCCCACCTCAGCCTCTCAAGTAACTGGAACTGTAGACGTGTGCCACCAAGCCTGGCTAAATTTTTAATTTTTGTAGAGACAGGGGTCTCACTATGTTGCCCAGCCTGATTTATTATAGTTGAATTGAAAATTCCAATAAAGTGATAAAATTCAGGACTTCCATTCTGAGAAAGCAAATATATTTGGTTTGATATGGTAATTATGGATGTATTACTCATATGCCTGACTGACATAAGCCAGCCAGGCAAATATGGGTTATATAGTGTTACAAGGTTCTTTTTCTTTTTCTGTAAGGGCAATGATGCCAAAGGATAGCAAACACTATTTGCTGTATCTATTCACTGGAGCCCAGAGTGGTCTTAGAAAACCATGAATTCCCAGGGATGCAAAAAAGCAGAATGGTCATTCTCTGTCACATTGAGCTGACTTCTTGGGAAGTATTTACATGATCAGAGTGATATTTCATCTTTCCTCTAAGTGATAAAATCACTTATAGGAAGCCAGGATCTCAGAAACTATGGAAATTTGAAAGGTTAAGATCCACTCAGTTAATAGGCAAACAGAATGCCTCAATTATTTTACTTTAGAAATTCAAGTCGGACAAGTTTTATAACAGCAACCAACTGTTAAATATTACTGTAAAGTATGAAATAAAGGAGAGAAAATTGTGAGCTGAGTAAGAGTTCTCAGAGACATAAAGAGCAGACTCAGTGAAGCATTGAAAAATGATCTATGGCAAACAATGAGATACTAATTAACATACCTAGATAAACAGAGGATTGTGGTAACCAAACAAAAAGAATAATTTACAGAATAAAATTTCCCAGTGAGTGGCCAGAATAAACAAGTAAATATAGGAGCATTATCAAATACAACAATAAAGAAACATCAGAATATTCATAATATTAATATTCATCAATATTCATGTTGTAAATTGGCAGTCCAAAAAGAAAATGATAGAGGTGCTGGAAAATAAAGAATTGTATAGTAACATATATGAGGTAAAATTATCTGCAAAAGATATGATCGTCAGATGCAACTGTATGGTAGATGGTTAATAGAAAAGTGAATTGTAAATTAGAAGCAGTTTTTAAAAAAATAAATGAGAGAAACATTTTTATTATACTTTAAAGATACTAGAAAATACAAGCAATAAAGTTCTTTGGCCAAGACTCAAATTTTATTCTGCTAATAAATTGATTTTTAAATTTCTTTTGTGAGGATCTTAATAAATCATCATAATTATGCAATATCAATCATTTTGACGATGTTTATGTATCAAAGCATAAACACACACAATTTCAGAATTTAAGTTTCATAATGGAAATATTGCATTGCTATAGTTTCTCAAAAAATCAAGATGTTTTATATCCACTCAGAGAGAAGAGAGGTTTTAGAGCTATAAAGCCAGTGCTTTGCAGTTGATATGCACACAATTTTAATTATTTATTTATTCTGAATTTTTAATGAAAATATTTTTAAATTTTTCATGCAAAAGAATTCTTTACTTAAAAACAGTTTTTGTAAAATTAGAAAAGATGTTGGTCTCTTCACTTCTTCAACTAAAATACTTGTTTTTCTTCAGAAATATCTGTATGGCATACTGGGAATCACACATTTATTGTATTACTTTGTCTTTTTCCATAATATTTCTTTGGAATGAATATAAAGGAATGTAAGTAAAACTTGACTGATGGAATTTTCCAGAGAATTAAAGGACCCATAAATTTTATCAGTTTATCTGCTAAACAATTGACTTATTACTTATCAATACTAATTATATACTTGAATGCTCAATTTAATGAGATATTCAACTGGCCTTTAATTATGTTAATAAAAGATTTTTTCATTTTAATTGGAAGCTATGAAAGGAATATATAAAAATAATTTAAAATTGTTTTCTGATACAATATTTAATAAAATACATTATTCTTACAGCATTGTCATCCAGAAGGGCACCTGAGTATTCTTACTTTTTATTCTAACATGAATATATTAGACTAGACAGAGAGCTAGACATGAGCAGTAGGGGAAGCACCTGAAAAGAGGAGGTCTGGAAAACCTCACACCCCGCAGACCACCCAAAACATTCATGCTAGATACGACCAGAACAAGGGGGACGTACCTATGCAGAAAGAAAAGCCCTGAAATGCTTCGTAAGATGTGCTAATAACTATTCACTTGGCAATCAAACTATCAGAATGTAGCCAGCTCACACTAATAAGAAGAGACAAGGACAAAGGAGAAATTGCTAAGAGATACACAGGTGCAGTAAATGTAGATTTCACCACTATTCAACCTTCCTGTGGTGGCATTAATGAGCAATGTAGCCATTAGAATTTGTATCCAGTTTCATTCTCCTACACGTGGCTAGCCAATTACTTCAGCAACATTTGTTGAAAAGGGTGTCCTTTCCCCATTTTATGTTTTTGTTTGCTTTGTGGAAGATCAGTTGGGTGTAAGTATTTGGGTTTATTTCTGGGTTCTCTATTATGTTACATTGGTCTATGTGCCTATCCTTATAGCAGTACCATGCTACTTTGGTGACTACGGCCTTATAGTATAGTTTGAAATCATGTAATATGATGCCTCCAGATTTGTTACTTTTGCTTAGTCTTGCTTTGGCTATGCAGGCTCTTTTTTGGTTCCATATGAATTTTAGAATTTTTTTTTTTTAATTCTGTGAAGAATGATGGTGTTATTTTGATGGGGATTGCATTGAATTTGTAGATCGCTTTTGGCAGTGTGGTCATTTTCACAATACTGATTTTAGCCATCTATGAGCATGGGATGTGTTTCCACTTGTTTGTGTCGTCTATGATTTCTTCCAGCAGTGTTTTGTGAAACTGAATCCTCACCTCTCACCTTATGCAAATCAACTCAATGCATCAAGGACTTAAATCTAAGACTCGAAACTATAAATATTCTGGAAGATAACATTGGAAAAACGCTTCCAGACATTGGCATAGAGGAAGATTTCATGACCAAGAACCCAAAAGCAAATGAAATTAAAACAAAGATAAATATCTAAGACTTAATTCAACTAAAGAGCTTTTGCATGGCAAAAGGAACAGTCAGCAGAGTAAACAGACAATCAACAGAGTGGGAGAAAATCTTTACAATGTATACATCCAACAAAGGACTAATACCCAGAATGTACAATGAACTCAAGCAAATCAGTAAGAAGGAAACAAACAATTCCATCAAAAAGTGGGCTAAGGATATGAACAGACAATTCTCAAAAGATATACAAATGGCCAACAAACATATGAAAAAATGCTCAACATCACTAATGATCAGAGAAATGCAAATCAAAACCACAATGGGATATTACCTTACTCCTACAAGAATGGTCATAGTCAAAAAAAAAAAAAAAAAAAAGATGTTGGCGTGGATGTGGTGATCAGGGAACACTTCTACACTACTGGTGAGAATGTAAATTAGTACAGACACTATGGAAAACAGTGAGGTTATTCTCCACAACAGTGTGGAGATTCCTTAAAGAACTAAAAGTAGAACTACCATTTGATCCAGCAATCCCACTACTGGGTATCTACCCAGAGGAAAAGAAGTCATTGTACAAAAAAGATACTTACACATGCATGTTTATAGCAGCACAGTTTGCAATTGCAAAATTGTGCAAAATTGCAAATGCTCATCAATCAACGAGTGGATAAGGAAACTCTGAGATACACACACACACACACACACACAATGAAATATTACTCAGCCATAAAAAGGAATGAATTAACAGCATTTGCAGCGACCTGGATTAGATTAGAGACTATTATTCTTAGTGAAGTAACCCAGGAATGGAAAGTCAAACACTGTATATTCTCACTGATACGTGGGAGCTAAGCTATGAGGACACAAAGGCATAACAACGATACAATGGACTTTGGGGACTTGGGGGAAAGGTGGAGGGGGGTAAAATACTACAAATAGTGTGCAGTGTATACTACTCGGGTGATGGGTGTGCCAAAATCTCAAAGAGCACCACTAAATAACTTACTCACGTGACCAAATACTACCTGTACCCCAATAGCCTATGGGAAAAAGATATAATTCGTATTCAACACTGTACCGGCACATGCTCATCAACTGACTTTAAGGGAGAATCTCACAACCCTAGGGTAGGAAGTAGGTGAGGGAAAAGGTGGAGACTTAAGGCAGGAGAGGGAAAACTAGACAAAGAAAAAAGGCAGGCACTTAAGACAGATGCGGGAACTTCAAGAAAAAAATCTGATATCATAAAAACCCAGTGCAGAACTCTCAGAGCTGATGCTGGCTTATTTCAGCAGCCCACCCTGCCTCATCTTTCAGAATGTACTCTCTCTCCAAATACGTTTTTTACTCCTAATTTCTTTTCAATAAAGCTCGCTCTCAGAGCTGTTGCTGGCTCACTTCAGCAGCCCACCCTGCCTCATCCCTGCCTGTCCCTCCAAATAAGTATTTTAATCTTTATTTCTTTTCAATAAACCTCTCTACTATCTTTGAACTGCATCTTGGTCAAAATCTTTCGCCCAAGATGATGATTCTTACACTTTCCAGCAACAAATATTCTTAGATTTTTATTATACTTATGATCCTTTTTGTTTGGTTTTGTTTTGTTTTGAGTCAGAGTCTCACACTGTTGCCCAGGCTGGAGTGCAGTGGCACAATCTCTACTCATCACCACAACATCCACCTCCCACGTTCAAGAGATTCTCCTGCCTCGGCCTCCCGAATAGCTGGGATTACAGGTATACACCACTACACCTGCCTAATTTTTTTGTATTTTAGTAAAGATGGGCTGGTCTCAAACTCCTGAGCTCAGGCAATCCGCCTACCTTGGCCTCCCTAAGTGTTAAAATTACAGGGGTGAGCCACACACCCGGCCACATTTCTGATCTTTTAAACTTAGCTTCTGAAGTTTTTTTTTTTTTTTTTTTGAAACAAATATATAAATGAAAAAAAATGAGTAAATTAATAAATTGAGTAGTACATATAATATCTATCATACTCCACTAATGTAGATATGTTTTACTACATTAGGATGACTAACAAAACTATCCTGACATACTAGCTCATTCTTAAATTTTAGAAAATATTGTCTTCACCTCTAACTTTCTTTGCATTTTGCTTTTCAACTTTGGCATTCTGGTATTGGTTGATTCCTGCTGATTGTCACTGATGCATATGGCAATTAGACAACCTCTCTCTTTGCAAATAATATTTTCTATTCTTCTAAAGTATATACAGTTTTGATATGAGTTATACTGTATGAGACTATACCACTCTCCATTAAACAAAATCCCCCTAAACATGTTGAAGAACAAATCATAGAAAGGGTATTAACTCATTATTTATTCCCTTTTCAAAATACTTATGTTTTTAATTTTATTTATTTTATTTTGGAGGCATGTACCTCCATGAGATGATCGAGAAAATATAATAGAACATTGATGCATTTTGAGAGAAACTAGATTAAGTAGGCTTAATTTAGAAGAATGTTAATGTTTGAATAACCATATAGAGTCTTACTAAAATTATAATTTACCATTCAAATAAGTATTTGCAAAGGAAATTTAAAGTTAGAAAACATTATTGTGAAAGTATCTATGCAGAAAAGTTGGAGCTATGCGTTCTTACATTTTAATCTTTGCTTATCTACTAATGTTGATGTAATCAGTGGCCCTGTCCTTGAGCCGCTTTTCATCTCACACTGCATATTCTCTTTAAGGGATTTCTTTAGCTCACTTCAATTAGTCACATATGGACGAAATTTAGATATCTCTAGTCTCACCCTCTCAATGTAAAAATAAATATATACATTGTCTGATGTTCATTTCTTTATAAAAGTTCTGCGGAGACTTGTGTTATTCTTTAGTAATCCCTCCTGTATTAAGCAATTCAGTCTAGTTTTTGAACTCTGCTCATAAAATCACCATTCAAAAAATATCACAAATTCAAACCTCAGGGTTTAATTTAAATACTTCTTCTCCATTACCATAATATTAAATGGTCTCCTAGTCTTTTCAATTCTACTTTAGAAATATCCTCTACTTTCTAGTTCCACTTCTGCTATCTTATTTTTGTTAATCCTCTCTTGAGAATTGCTGTTATGATTTAAAATATTTTTTCAATTCTATTTTATTTCATCTCATTCCATTTGTCAAACTTCCATCAAGATTTTTGTTCTGAAACTCGTTCTGATGTTTTACTCTTCCATTTCAATAATTTTGATAGCTCTGCTTGCCTATGGACCAATGTTAAAAACCTTAACTTGGTGTGGAGAACAGTATAATTTTTACCAATTTACTAATACAGCTTCATACTTCCACCGCTCCTCCAACACCCATGTTTTTCAGGTGCCCAGTGACTTTGCACACAGATAATTTCTTTCCCTCTTCCTTCTTTATTCATCTAGTACATGTCCACTAATCTAAGTTTACTTTTCTTCCAGTTTAAAGAAATTACATTTAGTTCTTTCAGTTATCAGATCAAATGGCCCTTCTTCCAGCTAGAATGTGAGATCATGAAAGGAATTTTATCTTGCTTTATCATATTGTCCTCAACGACTATCACGGTTCTTTGTATATATTTCAGAAAAATATTTATTGAACAGAGATAAAAACCTATATAGGAATAAAGTAAAATTATCATTTTGGCTATTAGTGAATATAAAAATGCATTAATATTATGAAATATTTCTCTACGTTATTACAATAGATTGGCATGGGAAATAGCATGTTGTATATTAAGAGAGAAAAGATTAGGATAAAAAAGTTACTATAAATATATCACACATTGAAGTTTCTTTAATACAGTATAGAATAAAAGGTAGAGAAGCAACTTATCTTTAAATTAAGAAAACATTATGATTTACATGAATCAAACATGGACATAGAAAAAATACATGAAACTGTTGTACCACAACCAAAAAATGTGGTTCCATTCTAATAAAGGAATTTCAGGTTTTGTAATGACTGAGAAAAACTTAAATTGAATGAAGGAAAAAGGAATCAGAGATTGTGACATCTATGTGTGTATTTACACACATACACACTATATCTTTATAAACAATAGTAATCAGTAGTTCAACTGGAATGGAATATAGACATTTACAGTTTTAAGAGACTGGGAGGCGCTATACAATAATTTTTAACAGCCTTTTCTTTAAAGAAGTTTTAGCAAAATTGAGTAGAATGTTTCCCATGTACCCTCTGTTCCCACACACACATAGATTCCCCCACAACCAACACTCCCCAGTAGAGGGTGTGATGGTTAACACTGAGTGTCAACTTGATTGGATTGAAGGATGTAAAATATTGTTCCTGGGTGTGTATGCGAGGGTATTGCCAAAGGAGATTAACACTTGAGTCAGTAGAATGGGAGAGGTAGACCCACCCTCACTCTGGGTGGGCTCCATCTAATCAGCTGCCAACGTCGCTAGAATAAAGCAAACAGAAGAAGATGGAAGGAACTGACTTGCCCAGTCTTTGGCCCTTTATCTTACTCCCGTGCTAGATGCTTCCTGACCTCAAACATCAGACTCCAAGTTCTTCAGCTTTTGGACTCTTGGACTTACAACAGTGATTTGCCACTGCAGAAGGCCACTGGGCCTTCTGCTACAGACTGAAGGCTGTGCTGTTATCTTCCCTACTTTTAAGGTTTTGGTAGTTGGACTGGCTTCCTTGCTCCCCAGCTTGCAGACGGCCTGTTGTGGGACTTCGGCTTGGGATCATGTGAGTCAATAATCCTTAATAAACTCCCCTTCACATACACTATCTGTTAGTTCTGTCACTTTAGAAAACCTTGACTAATAAAGAGGGGTACATTCGTTACAACTGATGAGCCTACGCTCACATTAGCATTGTCACCCAGAGTCCACAGTTTACATTAGGGTCCACCTTTGATATTGTACATACTACAGGTTTTGTTAAATGGATAATGAAATGTATCCACAATTATAGTATCACTCATAGTAGTTTCACTGTACTAAAATTTTACTATGCTCCCCCAGTTCATCTCTCTCTCTCTCTGTGTTTAACCTGTGAAAACCATTGATCTTTTTGCTGTCTCTATAGCTTTGTCTTTTCCAAAAGATCATAGAGTTAGAATCATATAGTATGTAGTCTTTTTAGATTGGATACATTTATTTAGAAGTATACATTTAAAGTTCCTCAACGTCTTTTCACGGCTCAATAGCTCTTTTTAGCACTGAACACTATTTCATTGTCTAGATGTACCACAGTTTATTTACCTGTGCATTTCCTGAGGGATATCTTGGTTGCTTCCAAGTTTTACCAATTATAAATAAAGCTACAAAAAGCATCTATGTGCAGGATTTTTGTTTGGACATGTTTTTAACACCTTTGGGTAATGCATGATAAGAGTTTTTTTAGTGTCTTCCAAAATGGCTATGACATTCTTGCATTCCCTCCAGCAATGAATGAGAATTCCTCTTACTCTACGTCCTCGTCAGCATTTGGTGTTGTCAGTGTTTTTGGATTTGGTGGTTCTAATAGGTATACAGTAGTATCTTATTGTTTTAGTTTGTAAAAGTTTGGTGGAATTCAGCAGTGGAGCTATCTGATCCTGTGCTTTTCTTTTTGATACTGATTCAATCTCCTTACTCACTATTGGTCTGCTCATACTTTCTGTTTATTCATTATTCCAATTGTATGTATCTAGAAATTTATCCATTTCTTCTAGTTTATCCAGTTTGTTGGTATAATTGTAGTAATTTCTTATGATCCTTTGTTATTTATTATTTATCCCTAGGATTGCTTTTTTATTGTTTCTATTTCTTTGTCAAATGGTTCATTTTATTCATCAATTGTTTTCCAAATAATATTTAATTTTCTATCTGTATATTCTTGTTCACCAAACTATTTAAATAGAATTATTCTGAACTCTTTGTCAGCCATGTCAAAGATCTCCACTTCTTCTGGGTCCATTACTAGAGATGTATTAGTTTCCTTTGGTGATGTCATGTTTTCCTGATTTTTCATATATATATATATTTTTTTTTACTTTGGTCCCTGTACATTTAAGGAGATGGCCAAGACTTCCAGTTTTGCTGACATTCTTTGGTGTCAATATACCTTTGCTATTTAGTCTATCCTGAGATTCTGGATGAACCAGCTGAGAGCAATCTTGGACAGGCAGACCTTGGTTTCAGGTTGTCTAGTTGGGTTCTGTTGCTTCCTGTGCTCTAAGGTTAAACAGTACTGTTGACTGCTGCATGGTCTGGTGAGACCATTGGCTGTCTGCCAGCAGGTGGATTTCCCATCTGGGCTCTGCAATAATCTCTAATTAGGCGAGGTTTCAGGTTGTCTTCCTGACTGGGCCATATTGTTGTTTACAATCTGCAGTTGGGTAAGGCTATAGGATGAGCTTCCAGGCTGAATGAGGTCTCTGGGGTTACTGTTCAGCCACATGAAGTGGCTAAGCCAGAAATTATGCCCCACAGGTATGTGTGGTCTTGGGCTCACCTCCTGGCCTACAGAAGGCTTAGGCAGAGAACTCAGGTGTGGTAGAGTTACTGCTCAATAGCTGGGGTGGGGCAGAGCCAGATGCCCCCTCTGCCAGTAATCATTGGCCTGCAGATGCTTCCCAGTCTAAGGAAGATTTAATGTGATCACCAGAACCTAATTTGATCAGATTGAATGGGACAATATGTTCCCTCTATGGGCACTCACTGACCTGTAGTTGCCTCTTAACTTGGAAGACTTAAGGAGAGCACCTGGGATGTGGCTTGCCACAAATTTTGATAACTTGTGTTTTCATTTTCATTTAGTTCAAAATGTTTTTTAACTTCTATTTTGGTTTATTTTACCCTTGTGCTATTTAGATATATGTTATGTAATCTCAAGTAATTACGATTCTTCCAGCTTTCTTTTTGTTATTGATTTCTAGTTTTAATTGCATTGTGGCCTGAGAGTATACATTATATAATTTTTATTAATTTAAATTTGATAAGATATTTTTATGGCCTCGTATGCAGTCGGTCTTGGTGAATGTCCCACATGAACTTGAGAAGAATATATATTCTGCTGTTATTGAATGAAATAGTCTATGTATGTCTATTATATCTAGTTGACTGATAGTGTTTCTAAGTTCTACTATTTCCTTCCTTCCTAATTTTCTGCCTCCTGGATCTTTCCATTTATTTTCTTTTTTTTTTTTTTTTTTTTTTTTTTTGAGATGGAATCTAGCTCTTTCACTCAGGCTACTAATTTTTATATTTTTAGTAGAGATGGGGTTTCATCATCTTGGCCAGGCTGGTCTCAAACTCCTGACCTCGTTGTCCACCCAACTCGGCCTCCCAAAGCGCTGGGATTACAGGCGTGAGCCACTGTGAAGGGCATTAAACTCTCCATCTCTGATGGTGGATTCATCTATTTCTCCTTGCATTTCTACTAGTTTTTGTCTCAAATATTTTGACATTTTGTTGTTAGGTGTATACACATTAAGAATTGTTGTTCTTTTGATAAATAATCTCCTTATCATTACGTACTATCCTTCCTTATCATTGATAAATTTCCTTACTCTGAATTCTACTTAATCTGAAATTAATACTGCTACCCCTGCTTTCTTTTGATTAGTGTTAGTATGTTATATTTTTCTCCTTATCTTTACTTTTACTCTATGTGTGACTTTATATTAAGGTGAACAGTTTGTAGACAATATATAATTAGTTGAGTCTTGTTCCTTGGTTCACTCTGACAATCTCTGTCTTTTAATTGGTGCATTTAGACAATTGACATTCAAAGTGATTATTGCTGTAGATCAATACACCATATTTGTTACTATTTTCTATTTGTTGTTCCTGGTTTTTGTTCCTTTTTGTCTTCCATTTTATTTATTAGAGACTTTCATATTTATTCCTACTTGTTTTAAAATTCCTGGTCTGATAATTCCAACATCCCTGTCATATCTGATTTTGGTTTTGATATTTGCTCTATTTTCAAACTGTGTCTCTTTTTTTTAATTTTGCTTTTTAGTATTGCTTGTATTTTTTTTTTTTTGATAGTTGGACACAATTTATTGGTTTAAAGGAATTTCTATCAATAGATCTTTAATAACGTAGTGGTAAGATGTGATTGTTAGATGTGAAGAGAGGAGAAGCATTTTACAATCCTATGAATAGGTCTCAGTTTTTTATTAAGCCGATACCACTGGACTGTGAAATTCACATGTAAATCTCATTTTTTTTTTTTCTCCCTTCAATGGGACAAGATAGCTAGAGTGTCCTGGATTTGGATATTTCCTTTTCTTCACGTGCTAGAGACAAGTGGAGTTGAATATTTTCTTTCCCTTCGTGTTAGACTTTGTTAAAACCTCAGCAGTTTAGGGTCTGGTTAAATAGCTTCTACTGAGGTCAGACCTTGTTAAGAAGAACAGAATGCTCTGGCACGTTTCAAAATTATTTCTTTTCTTCTCCCCTTCTAGAAGCAGCAGGGGATATTTTTTCAATATTAATTGTGAGAATCTGGCTTACCACCTGTTGATAAGCCTCACAAAATTGTGGAGCCTCAAAATAGCTGGGTGTCCTTTGAATTATTATCTCTCAGGTTTGTTTTTGCTAAGCCTCCAGCAATTAATCCATCATAGTTCAGGTTTTCTTACCTCAGAGCTGGTTCCCAGAGTTGCTTTTGCTTGTGGGTTTCCGCTCCAGCAAGCTGCAGTTCTCTGCATTCACCTGTTGGGCTCTCCAATATTAGGAGCAGCAGATAGCTCTGTGACTCCACCTTTTTGCTGGATCTAAGAAGAGTTACTCTATTAATTATTATTATTAATATTAATATTTTGAGACGGAGCTTCACTCTTGTTGCCCAGGCTGGAGTGCAATGGCAGCATCCGCTCATCACAACCTCTGCCTCCCTGGTTCAAGCGATTCTCCTGCCTCAGCCTCCCAAGTAACTGGGATTACAGGCATGCACCACCACACCCGGCTAATTTTTTGTATTTTCAGCAGAGACGGGGTTTCTCCATGTTGGTCAGGCTGGTGTAGAACTCCCGACTTCAGATGATCCACCCGCCCTGGCCTCCCAAAGTGCTGAAATTACAGGCGTGAGGCACCACGCCTGGCCAACATTTGTTTTTTGTTTGTTTGTTTGTTTTGTTTTGAGATGGAGTTTCAATCTTGTTGCTCATGTTGGGGTGCAATGCCACGATCTTGGCTCACTGCAACCTCCACCTCCCGGGTTCAAGCCATTCTCCTGCCTCAGCCTCCTGAGTAGATGGAATTACAGGCGCCCGCCACCATGCCTGGCTAATTTTTTGTGTTTTTAATATACACGGGGTTTCACCCAGGCTGCTCTCGAACTCCTGACCTCATGATCCACCTGCCTCAGCCTCCCAAAGTGCTGGGATTACAGGAGTGAGACACTACCTCCCGCCCGAGTTGTTAATTTTTAAGTGGTTTGTCATTTTACTTGATGTAAAGATGGGGTGGTGACTTCTAGCTTTTTACATGCCAGACAGGAAATTGGAAGAGCACCATGCAAACATTTTAAAACTTGAATTAGTGACACACTGGTAGCCTACTTCCTTTGTTTTATACACTACCCTTTTCTTGATTAGGTTAATCACGGAGCCATCATGATCAGATGCACAATCTCCATCACATATACTCAACACCAACTATAACATTTGCAGCTAATATTTATCTGTCCACTGAATAATTCAAATAATTTTAGATAATGAAATCTAATGAATATACAACTAAATGTTCAGAAACTACATAGATATGTGGGTGAATTTTGCTAAATCATGATGCCAATAATGTCAAGTCATAGATTTCACCTAGAAAGTGTATATATATGCCTATGGAGATATTTCCATTTTAAAAACATTACAGAGAGATATAAAAATATATATTATTTTATTTTGCTATATAATTATACAAGAAAAAGAGAAGAAATCCAAAATATCTACTTTTTGCCAGTTGCTATTTTAGGTCCTTCATATACTACTATCTTTAAATTTTGACATATAATAGATTTTCATTTTGTGTGTGTTTATGATACAGTATATTTTATTTCCTTTTCTAAATTAGTTTCATGAAAAATATATATGAGGTAGTGAGGAAATGAAGCACTATTTTCTCCATCTCACATACTTAATTTCTGAGAGTTTTTGATTATGCTAGAACTGTTACAGGAAACAGGTCCTGACTCAGACCTCAAGAGAGGGTTCTTGGATCTCGTACAAGAAGGAATTCAGGGCGAGTTAGCAGTACAAAGTCAAAGTAAGTGTATTAAGAAAGTAAAGGAATAAAAGAATGACTACTTCATAGAGCATCCTTGAGGGCTGCTGGTTGCCCCTTTTTACAGTTATTTCTCGGTGATATGCTAAACAAGGGGTGGATTTTTCATGCCTCCCCTTTTTATAAACCATGTAAGTTAACTTCCTGATGTTGCCATGGCATTTGTAAACTGTCATGGCGCTGGTGAGAGTGTAGCACTGAGGATGACCAGAAGTCACTCTCGTCGCCATTTTGGTTTTGGTGGAGCTTGGCAGGCTCCTTTACTATAAACTGTTTTATCAGCAAGGTCTTTATGACCTGTATTTTGTGTTGACCTCCTATCTTATCCTGTGACTTAGAATGTCTTAACCATCTGGGAATGCAGCTCAGTAGGTTTCAGCTTCATTTTATCCAGCTCCTATTTAAGATGGAGTTGTTCTGGTTCACTTGCCTCTGACAGATCCTTAATCTAATAGTATTCCTGTCATGTCCAAACTGGGAATGAACGATACGGTAAATAATAAGCAAAGACAAATAACAATTATTTGGATATATTATAGGAGAAAAAATAAATTCACAAATGTTAATTGCCTCTTCTATTCTTTTTGCTGAGATTACCAATGTTAAGTGTTTGTTGTATATATTTGCAAAATTTTATTTAATGTCTTTGCATTACTTTTATAACTATTTTATTTTTTAATTTTAATTTTTAAAAATTTGAAATCTTTCAAAATAAAAGATTGTAAAAAATAAACCTAAAAATGTATAAATCACATACCTTCTTTTGAAGTAAATACTTGTTTGCAGAATCAAAAGCAATATAACAACATTAAAAGGTTTTGGAAAATGGAGAAAAAAATGGTTCCGAACTTTACCAGTTTCACAATCACAGTTTTCACTTGGGTAAAGCCCAGGCTGATCATGTATTTTTGCACTCGCACGTTCCTGTTTGTGTGTGTGGAGCGGGGTGCGGGAGTGTAGTTATTATTTTCATTATAACTTTATAAGCTATTATTTTCATATAACTTCATAGTATAAGTTTTTGTTTTGATTTTTACCCTATATTCTCTTATTTTCCTAAAATCTATCTTCTGTTAAATATAGTGACCATTTAGGTAAAACGTTTCTTTTTTAAAACCCAAAGTAGTATCATTTTATTATATAACCAATACACTATTGCATAGAAAAAGGTGGGATACACTTTTGTAAAAGCTCCCAAACCCCTTGCTTTTGATCAAACAGTGCAAAATTCTATCAAAGCTGCATATTTGATTCAGAAATGTATTATGAAGTCTTCAGTCGACATGGGCCTCAGGTAAATTTTAGCTCTCCTGAACCATTGGCCAAAAAAGAGCTCACGCCCTTCTGCCAGCCACTGGTTCTCAGTTGTCTGGGACACAAGGTAAGAACCGGTGCCAGAGCCCGTCAGTCACTGCAGGGGTGCTGTGCAGTGCACATTTGCCTTCAAAGTGTCTTTCTTTGATCTGTCAGAGCACCAGAGGAGATCTCAACAGGAACTAGGCATCTGGCCAACCTTGTCAGCTTTCTGCCAAACTTTTGATTACAATGCCAGAGAGGGAAAAACAGATTCAAAAAGAAAGTCTTCAGGGATATAGTTAAATATCCTTTTATTTCCAGTTTCCGTGGGGCAGGTGGAGGCAGGTGTAGTAACTAGATGTTCACTAAATACAAAGAACAAGAGACAAGGTCTTTAAAAAGTTGAGATAGGCTGGACCTGGTGGCTCGTGCCTGTAATCCCAGCACTTTGGGAGGCCGAGGCAGGTGGATCATGAGATCAGGAGATCGAGACCATCTGGCCAACATGGTGAAACCCTCTCTCTACTAAAAATACAAATATCAGCTGGGCGTGTTGGTGTGTGCCTGTAAGTCCAGATACTCAGGAAGCTGAAGCAGGAGAGTCACTTGAACTAGGGAGTCGGAGCTTTCAGTGAGCTGAGATCGTGACACTGCACTCCAGTCTGGCAACAGAGCTGAAATAAATAAATAAATAAATAAATAAATAAATAAATAGTTGAGGTGCATGCAGAGGCAAATTTCAGCTTCCTTATTGATACAGTCACTGATTTAAAACTCCTGTTGGACCATCATCCAAGGATGCTAGCCTAAAGATAGCTATTCCTGAATGTTCCAGATAAATATGAGATGATGCCAACATGGATCCCAAAATCCACTGTCTATAATTAGTGTCAAGTTGTTATCCAAGAGCAGCCAGCACAGCTGTTTTCCAGCTAAAGGAATTCATGTTCCAGGAATTCCAGAACAAAAGCAAAGGGTCTGGACTGGATAAAATACTCAACCTTAGGCAACTGAAAGTGATTGCTTATGGCTGTTGGATTTAGTGAATGAAATCCACGATCACAATCTTCATTGTGTCAGTAGCTCTCTATGCCCTGATCATACTTTAGCCACAGAATCTAGAATATTACCTGACATTACCTGATGAGTACTAAAATATGAGTAAAGGAATGATTAATACTGACCTTGAGTTTTTTCCAAAGGCTGTCCCTCAGCTCTCTGTTGTGTTTTGTTACTAATTATTGTTAAACATTGTTATAATTATTATTATAAGTTGTATATTTTCTATTTGTATTTCCTCTTGTTTGAGTATTTAATGGCCTTTATTTGCTTAACGTCATTTCTTTTTATTTATTTATTTATTTATTTATTTTTTATTTTTTTGAGATGGAGTTTTGCTCTTGTTGCCCAGGCCGGAGTGCAATGGCATGATCACTGCACCCTCTGCCTCCCAGGTTCAAGCCATTCTCCTGCCTCAGCCTCTGGAGTAGCTGGGATTACAGGTACACACCACCAGGCCTGGCTAATTTTTGTATTTTTAATAGAGACGGGGTTTAATCATGTTGGCCAAGCTGGTCTCAAATTTCTGACCTCAGGTGATCCACCCACCTTGGCCTCCTAAAGTGCTGGGATTAAAGGCATGAGCCACTGTGCCCAGCCTGCTGAACCTCATTTCTTAGGGAAAAACAATGTAAACTCTCTATTTAATTTTAACTCAATATTCACATCATTTAGTTTTTAAAAATTAATTGTAATAAGGATGATGTTCTTTATTTTTTATGTGATACACATTTGATTGCCTTTCTCTCATTTCATAAATACATGCTGACTACTTAAGGAGAGATTGAGTCACCTCTTACAGATGTTATCAGGTACATTAATCACGACTTGCTTTTTAACCTTCATTTTACTTCTTGTTTGTAACTGATTTTCATTACTTAAAATTCCAGTAGTGTTTTCTTCCAAGGTGCTTTTCTCTAAGGACATATAAAAATTGCCTACATGAAATATTTTGACATGTTATTTTGAAAATACAATTAAGAGCCAAGAAATGGATTAATATTTATGGAATCATTCAGTTATATAAATTATGTTTAGTATAGTCTAATGTCAAAATAGATTTTTCTGCAATAAAAAAGATAAAAGTTGACTCGTTAAAGAAGATTTTCCAGAAAATTCTACTTCACAGGATTTTAATGTTCACAAAATTTTAAGGTTCAAATTGAACTTGATTTGGAGGACTTAGGGTGATATCAGACATTTAAAAAACAAGATATTTGTCTTAATAAATAAGGGTTTTTATAATTTTCTCTTGCTATAGGTCAATATACTACATAGAAATGGAGTGTATTCTTTCATGCATTGTTCCCAAATTTTATTATCTTACAATTTTAAAATTTGATTTTTTCCCTTAATTTAGTGAGTTGCTAACAGTTCTAACTTGCATATATCTTCCCTCATCCTGGAGCTCTTGATTCCTTTATACTGCTCTATGTTTTCTTTTTTTCAGTCACACTTGTCATTTCCTAATATTTAACAAAACTTATTTTATGTTTTATTCTTTACTGTCTTATTCTTCCTTTTAGAGTTGGCTATTTGAAGCCAGTAATATGTGTATGTGTGCATGCATGCGTGTGTGTGTGTTCGTGTTTTCACTAATTACTGTATCCAGAGCACGTGGAGATCCTTCTGGCACTCAGAAACATATATTTAACAAATAAGCATTTGTTAAAAGAATGATTTTTAGACAGTGACTAAAGTAAAACTAATAATCTTATCTGTTTTCATAGGATGAAATGTTTCAGTGTGATGGAAGGATCACTATAAATTTGCTACGTACAAGCACAACTTAAGTTAGATATCAAAATACCTTAGCTTTTTATTTATTTATTTTTTGTTTCCATTTCAACAATTGCAATTTAAATCTCATTCAAGTTTGCAATACAATTCCACCTATGGACCACGTTCCCAAATATGTGTGGTATGTATGAATAGAAAGGAAACTGGTAGTTGTGTTATATAACAAAATCGATATCTTAGGTAACTCATCAATCTCATTACTGGATATATACCCAAAAGAAAATAAACTGTTCTACTAAAAAGACACATACACTTGTGTGTTCACTGTAGCACTATTTATAATAGCAAGGAAATGGAATAAACCTAGGTGCCATATACACCATGGAATACCACACAGCCATAAAAAATGAAATCATGCCCATTGCAGCAACATGGATGCAGCTAGAGGCCATAACCCTAAGCATACAGTCTTATGTCATCCTTATTACTTTTGTAAAACTGAGTTTATGTAGCAAACAAGGACAGACAAAAATAAATAAAATTTAAATATTTTTCTGTGTAAAACATTCATTTAGTTTTATTTTTTCACTATGAATACAGATTTCTGTATTTTGGGTGGCATTTATCATTTATATCATAGAAAGAAATTATGATTTACAGATTTTACAAGGTCATTCTGAACTTCAAAACTGAAATTTGTTATTTATTATAGAATTTTTCAATACTTTGAATTTATACATGACATTTACGAATGAAAGATACAGCTTACTAATAACTCTGTCAGAAATTAGTAGAGAACAAATGGTTTTTTAATAGATTTTTCCTTAAAAGTTGCATCATCTTTTCGTTAAGAGAATTGTAAGAGTGTTTTGACATTATTTCTTCCATCTATGTAAATCCAAAGAAAAACATTAACGTGCAGTGGGTGTTAAGAACAACAAAGTAACTCTTGTCTTTAATCATATAGTCAATTTTATCCAATTAAAACAGTCATAAAATATGCCTAATGAATATAGAAAAAAAGAAATAAAAATTGCTTTCCCAAATAAAAAAGTCTACCTACACTGTATATTTAGTTTACTTGTCAATAAATAAATAAATAAATAAAAATCTACTTGCCCTGGGCTTTTCTGCCTTTTTGATGAGGAAGTGGTTTAGCTGTCTTAATGATAAGCATTCATTTTTCTTACAAATTTATAGGCAGGATAATGATGAAAGTAGACTGTGAGTCATCATTTAACAATCCCAGAATTGTTTATTCTTAACAAGAGAAAAAGAATATCTAATTGAGAGGTGGGAGTCTGCACTTATGGTAATTTGTGAATCATTTCTGCTTGAACTTTCATCTGAAAAATTGTGCATTCTCTGAAAAATAAGCCAAAACCAAGACAAGAAATAAAAGGGCCCTAGTTTAGGAAATGAGGAAAAGGTCAAGAGAGGTATATAATGAAGGAATGATAGAGACAGAAATTTTAAAAAGTGCTATAGAAAAAAAGCAGAAAATACACCACTCAGATGTACCAATGACATTAAGTTATACATCCCAGTATTGAATCTCCATGTGACTGATTCTTGTTCAGCCTACTTTGTCATTGACATTATGAAGCATCATGTAAGAAGTAACCACTATGTAGCCTGGAAGGTCCATTAAGCATTTGTATTTTATAAAAATTTTGCCTGATCATAATTAAATCTTGCATAAACACAAAACTCAAAACAAATGAAAAGAATGTTTGTCTGAGTATTTGTTTTAGTCCATTCCTATGCTGCTAATAGATATACCCAAGACTGGGTAACTTAAAGGAAAGAGATTTAATTGACTCACAGTTCCACAGGGCTTGGGAGGCCTCAAGAAACTTACGATCATGACACAAGGGGAGGAATACGTCCTTCTTCACATGACAGCTGCAAGGAGAGATAAAACAAGAGCTTAGTGAAGAGGTAAGACCCTTACAAAACCATCAGGTCTCATGACAACTTACTATCATGAGAATAGCATGGGGGAAACTGCCCACATGATTCAATCACCGCCCACTGGGTTCCTCCCATGACACATAGTGATTATGGGAACTAGAATTTGAGATGAGATTTGGGTGGGGACACATCTCACAACCTTGGCCCCTCCCAAATCTCATGTCCTCACATTTCAAAACACAATCATGCCCTTCCAACAGTCCTTCAAAGTCTTAACTCATTCTAGCATTAACTCAAAAGTCCAGAGTCCAAAGTCTCATCTGAGACAAGAAAAGTCCCTTCCATCGATGAGCCTGTAAAATCAAAAACAAGTTAGTTAATTCCTAGATACAATGGGTGTAAAGGCATTGGGTAAAGACATCCATTTCAAGTGGGAGAAACCAGTAAAAACAAAGGGGCTACAGGGCTGATGCAAATCCAAAATCCAAGGAGGCACTAATTAAATCTTAAACCTCCAAAACAATCTCCTTTGACTCTATGTCTCATATTCAGGTCATGCTGATACAGGAGGTGGGCTACCTCAGCCTTGGACAGCTCCACCCTTGTGGCTTTGCAGTGTACAGCCCCTCTCCAAGCTGCTTTCACGGGCTGGCATTGAGTGTCTGTGGATTTTGCAGGTACACAATGCAAGCTGCTGGTGGATATACCATTCTGGGTTCTGGAGGATGGTGGCCCTCTTCTCACAGCTCCACAAGGCAGTGCCCTAGTGGGTACTCTGTGTGGGGACTTCAACCTCACGTTTTCCTTCCACACTTTGCTAGCAGAGGTTCTCCATGAGGGCTCTGCCCCTACAGCAAACTCCTGCCTGGACAACCAGGTGTTTCCATACATCCTCTTAAACCTAGACAGAGGTTCCTAAATCTCAATTCTTGAGTTCTGTGCACCCTCAGGCCCAACACCACATATAAGTCACCAAGGCTTGGGGTTTGCACCCTCTGAAACAAAGGCCTGAGCTATACAATGATCCCTTCAAGCCACAGCTGGCATTGAAGCAGCTAGGATGCAAGGCATCATGTTGCAAGGTTGCATACAGCAAGGGGACCTAGGCCCAGCTCAGGAAATTATTTTTCTCTCCTAGGCCTCCAGGCCAGTGATGGGAAGTGCTACAGTGAAGGTCTCTGAAATGCCCTGGAAACATGTCAGATATATTTCTCCCATTTTACTGGTGATTAACATTTGGCTCCTTGTTACTTAAACAAATGTCTGCAGCCTGCTTGAATTTGTCCCAAGGAAATGAAGTTTTCTTTTCTATGGCATCATCAGGCTGCAAATTCTCCAAATTTTTATGTTCTCCTTCCTCTTGAATGCTTTGCCACTTAGAAATTTCTTCCCCCCGATACTCTCAGTTATCTCTCTCAAGTTCCAATATCCATGGATTTCTGGGGCAAGGGCAAAATCTTGTCAGTCTCTTTGGATAGCAAGAGTAACCTTTACTCCAGTTTCCAAGTTTCTTATCTCCATCTGAGATCACCTCAGCCTTGATTTCATTATCAGCATTTTGGTCAAAACTATTCAACAGATCTCTAAGAAATTCCAAACTTTCCAACATCCTCCCATCTTCTGAGCCCTCCAAGTCTCTAGGGAGTTCCAAACTTTCCCATATTTTTCTTCCTTCTTCTAAGTCCTCCAAACTATTCCAATCTCTGCCTGTTACCCAGTTCTAAAGTCACTTCCACATTTTCAGGTATCTTTATAGAAGCACCTCCACTCTCTGTAGTATCAGATTACTGTATTAGTCTGTTCCATGCTGCTAATAAAGACATACCCAAGACTGGGTAATTTATAAAGGAAAAAGGTTTGATTGACTCACTGTTCCATGGGGCTCGGAGGTCTCAGTAAACTTCTAATCATGGCAGATGCGGAAGCAAACATGTTCTTCTTCACATGGTGGCAGCAAGGAGAGAAAAATGAAAGCCAAGTGAAGGGGGAAGCCCCTTATATAAAACCATCAGATCTCATGAAAACTTCCTCACTCTCTCGAGAATAGCATGGGGAAATCACTCCTATGATTCAATTACCTCCCACTGGGTCCCTCCCACAACACATGGGGATTATGGGAATTACAATTCCAGATGAGATTTGGGTGGGGACACAGCCAAACCATATTAGTTTTTATTTTATTTCTCCTGATTTGAAGACAATTGGATCATTATCTCATCAAAATTTTTTGTAGCTTTAAAATGTTTTTGTAGCTTTTGCAGTAAACCATTTTAAATGTATTTTGGATTTCTTCTGAGTAGCATTACTTCTAGCTCATTTACTTTGTACTATTTTATCTGTAAATTATCTGCTAGAAAGTACACAAATTAAATTGTGAAGTCTTTTAGGATTGTCAGATCATTTCCTTCCCCACATATTACTTCTGGCTAAATGTAATGGTCTGCCACTATCCAAAGGTAATGTTGAACACTTTACTAGAGAGGAAATTGAAATGTATGGCTCAATTTCAACAGACCTAAATAGTGTAATTATTCAGTCATTATTTGAATGCTATCTGCCTCTCAGTTCCCTTTCTCTCTTCTTGCTTTAGAAAAATAATTCATTTTGACAAACAATGCATTCAACTTACAGACAAAACTTTCCAGACACTCTTGCAACAAATGGCCACATTATTAATCTGTGGATAAAGAGATATAATTAGGAGTGTTGTATCAGGCTTTAGGAAAAATGTTTAATGGGAGGAGCCTGAAGCTCTTGAGTAATGTCAAACCTTCTTAGACTATGAGTTCATCCTGAGGATAGGAGCTAGCCCTAGGTATCTGATGACTTTCTTGAATTGCCACATCAGCAAGGGAATGCTTACATTCAGGATTATTTTAAAAGAATAAAATCTTGTATGTCTAAACCACTGCAAAACAATGCATATTTAAGTCACTATTAATACAGTTCTGAGATTGCTACTCAGAGAACTTGAATTGATTGCCTCTAGGAATATCTTACATATAAAGTATTTACTAGAAGAAAATAAGTGTTTTTATAGAACTAGTAGCTACTGATGTAGGCCATAATTCACTTTCCCAATTATATATGCAAAAATATATTCAATTTGTGAGTATAAGGAAGTCAGCTGACATTTTTAAGAACCTTGAAACATGATCTGTGTAACCTTTGATTCAAAGACCTCTCAACTCTATGTGCTGTTTAAAAAGCATAAATCTATCTTTATTATACAACATGTGAAAAAGGAATAAAGACTTAAGACATTTCTTTATTTATATATTTATTTTTAACTGATAGAGAGTCTCACTCTCTTGCCCAGGCTGGAGTGTGCTGGCACGATCTCTGCTCAATTTAATCTCCGTGTCCCAGGTTCAAGTGATTCTCCTGCCTCAGCCTCCTGAGTAGATGGGATTACAGGCACACACCATGATGATCAGCTAATGTTTGCAATATTTTTAACAGAGATGGGGTTTCATCATCTTGGCCAGGCTGATCTTAAACTCCTGACCTCGAGTGATCCACTTGCCTTGGCCTCCCAAAGTGCTGGAATTACAGGCGTGGGCCACCACGCCCTGTCTGTCTTTTATTTATATCTAATGTAAAATTCACTGGGGAATGTCAATCATCAAATCTTATTTTAAAAACTGTTTATACAAAGTCTATTATCTCATTTGAATCTCAAAGGCAATAGGAGAGACATTTATTAATTTAGCTTCTTTATATATGAAATTAAGATCGGCTTTCAAACAGAAACAAATAGAGCTCTTATGTTAAATTTAATTTCCTGAACTTTAAAAACAGTTCTGAATACATTGAGGGAATGTGCCATTAAGTCGATACTTTCTCTGTAGTTTGGTCCAAATTTATATTCCAATAATTAATTCTGTAGTGTAGAAAAAGATTTGAGAGGGAAAAAATATGAATTTAGTCCTATACGTTCTGAGTTCTATGTGACTACAAGATGTTGAAGGTGATAAGGAGGCAATTGACTAAACAGATCTAAAGCCTGGAGTGAGGACAAAGAGTACCCCAGAGATTTGATAGTCATTAGCATATAGATGAGAAGGGTTGCTGCTATACAAACACTGCAAAGTTGAAAAAGCAATTGGCCAAGGATGGCATCCTGGAGTTGTAAGATGAGGATATGTCCATAAAGGAATATCTGAATGAGTAAGAGAGAACAAGGAGAGTTGGGTCACCTAAGGCAAGAGAGAAGAACTTTTCTAGAAAGGAGTAGCTGGCAGTTTTAAACTTGCCAGAAAAATCAAGAAGCACAAGGGCCAAGAAAAATCTACTGGATCTGAGAAAATAGAAAGTATAGGGAAAACATATTTTGTTTGAAGAAAGATAAAGATTCAAGAGGGTTGACAATTGAATGGAAAACCAAAAAGTAGAGATACATGATTGATTCTGTCTCTTTAGAGTAATGTCACTTTTTATTCTTTATTTCTAATTCTTATAATTAAGATTTCTTGTTCTACTAACTACTACCTTCAGGATAGTAAAGTAGTGATATCTACACATTTTGACCTCTCCTTTACTACGAAAAGACTACTTGTAAGTTTTCATCATTTAGCTGGAAATTGTCTTTGAGTTTTTGATAGAAATGTTATCATATCATACCCTATTGAGATTCCCCTTTAGAAATGTTAGACTTATTTCCTCCAGCTACTAGAAGTGTTGCAAGTAGACAGGTTTTAGCTGTCGAACTCCTATCTGGATTGCCTGGCTGAAGACAGCCACTTGATCTAAAGCTATTTCTTGGGACATCCAGCATAAATGACTAATCATCAAAGGATGTAGAGGCTAGGCTTGTTCATTGAGCTGGGGCAACTTTGAAGGATGATCCCCATTTCTGATCTCCTCATATAATCAGTGGAGGCTTCTTTTCAGATGGTGTTACAGATCAACATTTCCCTCTGCCTTAATCCTGCTTCCCCTACCCCCAACACCCTTCCACAAGAGTTGACTCTAGGTGTCTTCCCCAATAAACCAACAGTATGCTCATCATGACAGAGACTGCTTCCTAAAAAAGAAGTCAAATTGCAAAAATATTCTTTATCAGATTATTTGCTTCACATTTATATATAGTTTCTTAAATACATCTCCTCTTATTTTTTTATTTTATCGTATAAGCTCCTTGATGATTCTTGAACTATACTAGCAGACTGAAGTTAGACTCAGTTTTCTATCAAGAAGTTCTGAGGTTGTGAGTTTTCACATGAAATCAATAGAAATTGATGAAAGGGACTCAATATTTGCCTCCTGCCACTCATAGGCTTAAGATACACATATTTCTGACACATGGGAATTTTCTGTTTCCTTTTTCATGACAAGTATATGTTTAATTTATTTCAATAATATTTCATTCTATATTTTTATATTAAGACACAAGATTCTTCATTATTTCAGTAGATCCTGTTTCTCAAACCAGAAGTCCCAAATACTAGTACATTCCTCCCCAGTCTATTTTCTACACAAGAAGATGCACACACACACACACACACCAGTTACTCAATAGATTATCTATATGAACATATTTTTCTGTATGATTGTAATTTTTATTAATACTATTTTGAATAGCTATAGAACATCTCTTTGTCTCAGGACAGATTCCCTAGAAGCAGATCCTGTGGCAGGATATGTGTGCAAGTGATTTATTAAAGCTGTACTCCCAGAGAAAAATTGGTGAATAGTGAAATACATAATATTGTTTGACCTTCCCAAAGCAAGAGAGCTGGGTTTTCAAATTCACTCACAAGTCAGTCACTGATTAAGGGCCACCCAGAGGGACATAGCTCTCAAACTCCCAAATACTACCAGCTCTCAGTAGCACAAGAACATTCCCCTGAAGAAAGTTGCAGATGCAAGCCTACAAAGAAAGCACACAGAAGTAGGGAGTATGGCTTATAGAAGCAATAAAAGGATCTGAGTGCATCTGGCACCAATAATGTCTGCTCTGCTTATTTTATTATATACATCTATATATAAAGTACATTATCAAATATATACAGATATACTAAGATAGAGCTTATGTTTTCTAACTAAAGAGATTTTTAGACTCTTCAGTCGAACATGAGAATTAAGAATTCTTATCTGTAGGATACAAATTGCAAAACTGTAATAGTAAATTTAACAACATTAACATGTTCTGTAAATATGGTTTATCTCTCCTAAAAGATGGAAGTAAGGTGCAGGTAAGATGAAATACAAAATATTATGAGAATGAGATTACAGCATTTATATATACATACATACATAAGAATTACAGATCTTGTATGTAAACAGTGCTGAAGGAGGATAGGATGAGCACTGTCGTTGCTTTGACTTCTCTGGAGGTATGTAGAAAAGTGAAGGTAGAGACATCAGAAAGAAAATGGTAGGTTGATCAATCTATGACTGACCAGTGGTATGGAGACTTTGCTCAGAGTTCAAAAGCAAAGGTGAGTAATTACTTTGATATCACTGCTGAGGTAACTAAATCCATATCTAACTGCCCAACTAATTGAACTTGTAGAATGAGATTCTTGATTTCTCATCACTTAAAGAAACCAACAGTTATTTATGTTGCCACATAGTACTTTTTATTTATTCAGAATTTTAAACTAACATGGTTATCATTACACACACACACATATACACACTAACTTGATACTTTAATGAAGTTTAAAATAACAAATAACACTGGAACATTACCCTTGGAATTTGTGATTTATGCTTGTTCTGGGAAAATGTTTTAAATAATTATTTATTTATTTTGCATTGAAAAAGATGACTACTTAGATTTTTATGTCTTCTAATACAGACTAATGAAAGAAAAATATAAAATATTTTTCTATACAATTGAACATAATGATGTAATCTAAATTGAGTTGAACATATTAAATGTCCTAAATAGCATGTTTCAAAGAAAAATTTTAACTTTAGTCTTTTCTTTCATAGAAATACGTGCTTTTGCAAATAGTTTTAAATACAATAGAACATTAAAATTCTAATCTTATTTGCCAATCACCAGTTTCTTGAGAATCAGCTCCTAAACAATAAGAAATAAAACAGATCATTCCTTTTAAAATTATGTAAGCATTTAAAATAACATTTATGTTTTAAGACTACACAATTAAGAAAAGTCTGACTTGGGTTTTAAGAATAAACTCCTACCAGAACCTTCATTCCAAGTTCTCTCAAAATCACACTATAGTAAATTATAAATTATATTTAAACTCTTAAGAAATCTCAAAACAGATTTTATCTGAATCTTTGAGGTAATTTCATAAAGCTGCAGTGCCCCCTGGTTGCCATTTTATCCACCATTTCTAGCCAGCCTCTGTCTGATACTACTCTATGAAATATTCTTAAACCTGCATATCAAAGAGCCTTCTAGAAAACAAACATGTTACATTGAAATGAACCAATCTGGGATATAAATGTTTTAAAACTTCGCAATAGTCTAACCATTGTAACATATAGCTGGAAATTGGTAATTTATTGCATTCTTATTTTTACTTTTTTTTTTTTTTTTGGTATTAAAGTTAGTTGGTTTTAAGTTTTGGGTTTCATCTGAAAAGTAGTGTTTCCCCGTTAGTTATAATGTCCACACTGATGAATATGGATTATTGTAAATTTTAAACACAATGAAAGTGCTAATAGTTTTCAGAACAATTCGGGTTGTTTTGTTTTGTTTTGTTTTTTACTTTGAACATCCGTTTATATGCATAGAAGACAAGAAAGATAAATATCACAAGCAAGGACTGATGATATGAGAAAATTTACCACTTTTTTAAAGTTGTGCATTAACAGTTGTATTGCTAATACAAATAATAAAATCATATAACTGATTAATATTATTATTATTTTATTTTTATTATTATTTTTTTTTTGAGATGGAGTCTCCATCTGTCACCCAGGCTGGAGTGCAGTGGAGGGATCTCGACTCACTACAACCTCCACCTTCCAGGTTCACGCCATTCTCCTGCCTCAGCCTCACGAGCAGCTGGGACTACAGGCGCCTGCCACCATGCCTGGCTAATTGTTTGTATTTTTTAAGTACAGACGGGGTTTCACCGTGTTAGCCAGGATGGTTTTGATCTCCTGACCTCGTGATCCGCCTGCCTCGGCCTCCCAAAGTAAGTAATATTATTAATTAAACAAAATGCACACCCTTAATATGAATAAATTAATTGACAGAATTTAAAATTAGTAGGGTTAAACATAAAGGTTATTGGAAAATGTATTAATAAATCAATATTTTCCACAGAGAGAATAATAATATCAGATAAGTTATAGCATTCATTTTTCATATTAAACAAAGTAGTCCATTTTTTAACATCTTAAATATGAAACATAAGGTCAGAATAATTTCAGTAAACCTTAAGAAAACAAAAACAAACAAACAAAGGATCCAGTCAATGTTAAAACTATTTTCTCTATTATCTCAAAAATAGTTTAGTTTTAAAAACAGAATTCAATCAATGACAGGCAAAAATGGACTGTGGATCACCATGTCAGGGACGCCTGCTTGAAACTTGAAATGTTCCTTTATGAAAGTATGCACCTAATGAAATCAATATTAATGATATATTTTATTTTTTAGTATAAATCATAACAAGGAACGTGCCAAGGTTGTGAAAACAACTCACTATTCAACATCATTTTTTAGGTCCTTAGTAACTTTAATATTAGTTTTGACAACAAATTATACAAAAAATTTCGCTAAATAAATCACCACACTTTCAGTCAAAAAAACCAACAAACCAAAATCCTAGTTAATAGGCTATTTTCTAATTTAATAATTTATACTGCTGGGACTGGTAAATCCTTTATTGAAAAACCTACAACTAATCAAAACTCACCTTGAAGACACCGATTAGAAATATTAATGATAACACCAAACTTATCATTTAGCAGATACAAAGTAAAAAATCCTGAAGTGAAATTATTAAATACAAATGAAATGCTTCACTAAAAATCTACATACTGTGTATAGTTTAAAGAAGGCTAAATTAAATTTTATAAACAAATTTCACTATGTGCATTTAGAAGATTAAAAAAGAAAGCTTCCCACTTGAAGCATCAATTAATTAATATTCAAACCCTATTCCTGAATGTTGTATTTTCCTCCAGGGTTTCCTTAGGATGAAAAGGCAGTTGTTATACAAAAATGCTAACAAAGTGTTATGATAAACCCATCTGTGGGAATTCCTCAGTTGCTAGTACAAGAACAATTAGAGGAGCTCATGTGAGCAGCTCTGCATCATTTCTTGGCTTCGACAAGCAGCAATGCGTATAACATTTCAACAATATCCTCAGAGGGAGTAATTTCAGAAACAACTGGGAAATACTCACCAAAGATGAAAGTCTGGCAAGAAAGTATTCCAACTCAGGAACTTGCTGCTTGTAATTCGAGGCATGAAACATTTTTAGGAATTGCTTAACACTATAGCATCGTTAAACCTTTAAAAAAGTGGAAAGAGTAATGCCTTCATCATGACATTTATTGTTTCCAATTAATGTATTCTTCTTGTTTAAATCATAAGTTATTTATTTTGAAATACATACATAGAATAAAAGAAGAAAAATTGTAAGTTTTTTTCCTTAAAAATCCAACTCAAATTGTGAAACAAACTGTAAAGCATAGTGGTATGGTTAGAAACAAAGGATGATGGAAGTATAAGGGAATAAATGAAGTGAAAAAGAATGCTTCTTATTAATCTGAATTATTCTGCTGATTTTTAAAACTTATCAATAGCTTTGCTCATAAACTCCTGCCCCAAATGTGTCTGCTCCAGAATTTGCAACTTAACTAACATCAGAAAAATCATCATCATGATCATAAAGTGACAATAATTTCATTTCACAGTGTGCAGTAACATATTTCACAGAAGATGAAGTACAGGGTCAGTTTTACATTTTATCATGAAGAGAAAGATTCATAGATTCATAGAATTTTAGATTGAAGGTCAAAGTCAGCACTAATGAGTAAGACTGGAGGTGTTAAAACAAGCTCTGAAGTGACCAAGAGTATTATGCTTGCCAATTTTTTGTATCTCAGTTAAAAACTGATTTTTTAAAAAATCAGTTAAAAAACTGTTTTTTTAAAAAAAACAAACTGATAATAAAGCCAACCTGTCAACTAATATCCCATAAATGTCAATCTCAGTAGATAATACTAATTCACCTGAGCCCATCTATTTAGGCCAAGAGCATGCTCAACTCTCTTGATGCATAATAACTCAGACTTCTTAGTCAATAACCAGTATTCTAGATAAGGAAATAGAAAAATTTTAAAAAGTTATTATCTTTCCGTGACATGTTTTGTGTGACTGGCTTCCTGAAATGTTCTATTTGAAATGGTATATTTGTTTTTCATTTGTAAGTTCATTTACACAAAATTGTATCCACTATTTGTAATTTTCATTTTAATGATAACCTCTTCTTCTCTTTGTCCTCTGTACCGTCTCTCTCTGATCTTTTTTGACAGTGAATTAAGGTAGCCCACATTCTTGTTAACAGCAATAAGTGCTAAAGGCACCTGGGGGCAGCTCTCAATGAAGGTAGATTACCTGAAGAAAATGCAGTGTCTATATACTCTGTAAAGAGGAAGACTGTCCTAATGCTTCAAATTGAAGTGAGAGAAAATTTAGATAATTTCTCTGCAATCCAACCAAGGTAGAACTGACTGACTCATCTTAGTGTTTGCTTAGAGTACTATATTATTATCCATTTCAGTTAAGATAACATTCTTAAAGATTCGCTGAATCCAATATCTCTAAATGGCACTCATGCCTGTAAAATGTAATTTTATCTCTGGATATTAACTTAGTTTAATTTATTTCCCATACTGTGTGGTCAGTAAAGGAAATACGTGTATTGCAATTTAGGTTTATAAGTACTTTGAATCAAATTCAATCTCACAAAACTATTATAAGAACATACCAGTCAGATGATGAATAGTTCACACAATTATTTTCAGTATAATCTGATATTTCAGTATCTTCATTAAATCAAATGGAATTTTAGTTTATCATATATTCATCAGTTTTACTATTTAAACAATAAAGATTCAATCCTTTAATTAAAGAGCACAGAAGAAAAAATAACATGACTTTGGCTTAGGTTAGGGGTTCTGTTTTTGTGTTCAGAAATTCGTTCCAGAGCTCCACATTAAAATACAGGAGCTAGGCAGTGGTCCTTTCAATCTGTGGGGCAAAAAATTAAGAGCATTTAGCAACTGTTTAGCTGATATCTGGGCAGAGGAGTGGGAAGAATTTGCTATGGAGATTATCACCTTTCCAAAGATTTAATATATATCACAACACTAAAGAAAAAGGAGAATAACGACACTAAAAATACCGATGTTTTGCTTTATTTTGTGGTGAGGTTTGCTGTGACTAACATTGCCAACTCAAAGGTAGAATAATTGATCAATATACGTTAACCAGTTTTGGAAATATGTAACATTACACATTATTATAATAGCTAATGCTAATAATTTTTAAAAGCTTGTTTTTGGAGAGATGTCATTATATTCTAGGAAGATATGAATAATTAATTTTGCCCACTTATGTTTTCAAAGTCTATTTCAGAAGATTACTTGGTTACAGGTACATATTATGGTATATCTCATTTTACTTGCTAAATACGATGGCTTTTTCAATGGTGAAGAAAATAGTCAACAGTCAATTGTGTTTCTCAGGGAAGAATAAGTTTAGGAGGTGAATCAGATTGTTCCACAGGTAGAAAAACAAGATGTACTCATACTGTTAAGACACAAAGGTGTATATAAAAAGTTTAAAGAAAATTAGGGAGGGAGATAACACTAGTTAGAAGGTCTTAAGGATATTGTTGTGAAGGGTGAGAGGGACTAAATTTTTCCCAAAGTTTTGAAATAATTTTTCAGAGTGCAATTTCTAAATGTAGGTTAAATGGACTAGCCTACATTATATACAGTTCATCTGTCAATGAGCTAAAAATTCTGAAGCTATTTTATGTATATTCTAAAATTAAGAAAGTAAATAAGTACTTTTTGGATATGAGAGCCAGGATTCTCAATATTGTAGAACAGAATTGCAAACGTGGAGAGGAAAAAACAGGTTAGAATTAATATGATCCAGTTGGATATAAATTAGATGGATCTTATGAACTTATGGTTAGCTATATAATATCCCATTTTAATAAAAGAGCGAAGGGGTGGCCTGCCCCTCCACACCTATGGGCATTTCTCCTAAGGTGGAATGAGAGACTTGAGAAAAGAAATGAGACACAAAGTATAGAGAAAGAAAAAGTGGGCCCAGGGGATCTGCGCTCAGCATACAGAGGACCCACGCCGCACCGGTCTCTGAGTTCCTTTAGCATTTATTGATCATTATGTTTACCATCTTGAAAAAGGGAAGTGGCAGGATAATAAGATCATCGTAGGGAGAAGGTCAGCAGTAAGACATATGAGTAAAGATCTCTGTGACATAAGTTTAAGGAAAAGTGCTATGCCTTGATATGCACATGTAAACATCTCCATAAACCTATTTAGTGCATACAGAGCAGGATTGCACTAGCCAGTCCCACCTTTCGCCCTAAGGCAATTTTCTCCCTTCTCAGTAAATAGAACATACAATCGGGTTTTACACCGAGATGTTCCATTGCCCAGGGACGGGCAGGAGACAGATGCTTTTCTCTATCTCAACTGCAAAGAGGCCTTCTTTCCTCTTATATTAATCCTCTTCAGCACAGACCCTTCACGAGTGTCAGGCTGGGGGACAATTAGGTCTTTCCCTTCCCACGAGGCCATATTT
The DNA here is from genome assembly GCF_003255815.1 of Theropithecus gelada. NCBI lineage: Eukaryota > Metazoa > Chordata > Mammalia > Primates > Cercopithecidae > Theropithecus > Theropithecus gelada. The sequence goes on from NC_037668.1 coordinate 131,020,617, forward strand.
CAGACTATCACATGGGGAGAAACCTTGGACAATACCTAGCTTTCCTAGGCAGAGGTCCCTGCCACCTTTGGCAGTGTACCTGTCCCCGGGTACTTGAGATTAAGAGAATGGTGATGACTTTTCACAAGCGTACTGCCTTCAGGTGCTTGTTTAACAAAGCACATCCTGCACAGCCCAAAATCCGTTAAACCTTGAGTCACCACAGCACATGTTTCTTGCAAAGACAAGGTTGGGGGTAGGGTCACAGATTAACAGCATCTAAATACCGAACAAAATGGAGTCTCTTATGTCTACTTCTTTCTATATAGACACAGTAACAGTCTGATCTCTCTTTCTTTTTGGGCTAAAAATTCTGAAGCTATTTTATGTATATTCTAAAAATAAGAAAGTAAATAAGTACTTTTTGGATATGAGAGCCAGGATTCTCAATATCATAGAACAGAATTGCAAACGTGGAGAGGAAAAAACAGGTTAGAATTAATATGATCCAGTTGGATATAAATTAGACGGATCATATGAACTTATGGTTAGCTATAAAATATCCCATTCTAATAAAAGAGAAGATAATAAATGGTTGAAAGATGATCCTAGAATATTGTGGTGGTAAAAAATTAAAAAGTGCTCAAAAAATGATGAAAACATGTCAAAAGGACAGGAAAGCCAGCTTGAAGAGGATTCCATTGCACCCACAAAATTATTTTTATTGCTCAAAACTGGTGAATATGAGCAACAATAATAATTATAGTGACATGTTATAATCCATAGAATAGTATTAGTATGTATTAACTTGTAATCAATCTACAGATAAATGGATATGGAGAATGTTTTGCAGAAAACATGATAAAAATATTATTTGGAAGCCACGAAAGCAGTAATTGTTCAGACAACAATCTTCAATGAATGCTACTATTAATGATATATTGATAAAAGAATGATAATTCTTTAAAAATGATAAAAGAATGATAATTGCATAGTTTTTAAGTATCTTCCTGCAAGATGCTTATTAGTAATTTTACATTGGAGACGGAAGACAGACACCAAGTTAAGGATGTCATCACATTTAACATTACCAGTGATGGAGCAACATAGTGCGCCTTCTGACATGTTGTAGTTGAAAGAACACTGCAACATTCTGTGGTCCTCCTGGCAAATATGCCTAACCTGAATCTCATTACAAAGAAAATCAGACAAATCAGAACTTTAGAGAAACCTACAAAATAATTGCCCTGAACTTTCCAAAAGTATAAGGTCACAAAGAAATGTAGGGGGAATATTCTAGATTAAATGAGACTAAAGAGACAAGACAACTAAAGCAATGTGTAGTCCTGAATTGGATCACAGAATAATTGGTGCACTTTAATGAGGCTTGTAGGTTATATAATAGTAATATGTTACTGTTAATTTTCTGAAATTTTATAATTTTGCTGAGATTATGTAATACAGTGCTCTGGGGTTTTTAAGAAAATTACACCGAAGTATGTAGTGTTAAATGTCTTTGCAACTTACTCCTGAAATTAAAAAATATTGATGTCTGCAGTGTTAGAGAATGCATGATTAAACCAGTGGTGCCCTTGGCAAATCTGGGTGAACAGAATTTGTGCATGTTTTCTGTTATTTTTATAAGTCAAAATTAGTTTTTAAAATAAATTCCAATCCTGGAAGAGTGGACTGGATTGGGTCATATTCTCTTGGCAGGGTGAGGGAGTGGCAGGAAAGGCCTAGATTGACAGGCTCCCCAGTGCCACAAAAATGGGGAAGGAGTAATCTCTGATGGAACACACAAGGGCATTTATCAAGGAGTCAAGCAAGTGATATTTGTCAGATCAAAGAGCAGATGTCCCCCACAGAGAGAGTTTCTTCATTTTAGTTATTGGATAAGCATTTGCAAGATAAACTTGTAGACAAGATAAACAAAGAAATATATTTATAGACTGCATATGTATAGTTGTAGTTTGTTTAAAAAATAGTTGTAAAGAGTACTGATTTTTTGAGTTTTCATGTAAATTTAGTCTAAATTAAGAGAAAGTTCTTTTTGCTGTGACAGCAGACTCTGAGTTTGACATAGGGCTGTTCAAGTATTTTTATTGTGATTTTTGTGTCGAGAATAAAGGTATGGCTACTGCAGTCCTTGCTGACAAAGTTTTGGTTGAGATAGCTAATATCTTTGATGACAAAAACTTAAAAGGATTAAAAGATTGAACATTGGACAAAAAATATAAAAGACTATGATAACAGAGATAAATATAATTATTGTTTTTAGATTCAAAATAAATATTAAATAAATACAGAAACAAGGATACCCACAGTATCCTGATAAAAAGAGACTGAGAGAAGGAAAAGAGGTTTGAAGAGGCTAAATATGCACACAGCTTCCTTTAAAATCCCTGCCCAAGATACAATCCATTTCTTTTTCTCTTATGTATATTCATGCTCTCCGGCATGACTGAAATAGCTCCAGAGAAGACTAAGGCCCATCTGATTTTCAGACAAGAGAGTACTTTATTCACCTTAGCCTTTCTAACCACTTCATGGAAACAGGGTGTTTCAGAATAGCTCTGTTTGCAACTGAGTTCAGTAGGGGCAAACATATCTTGTAGGTCTACTTTCTTTTCACCTTTCATGGACTGATGACTTAAGAGCTTCTGTCACACTGGCTGTCAAAGCAGGTGTATATATTTGGATGAACATACCAAAATAAAGTTTATATAATTTCTTATCTTCCCATATTATTCCTTTACCTTAGCCCAGTATCTCCAAGGCCCACAAATGTTTCTGAAGCAAGCAAGGGTGAATGTGAGGTAAACATCAGAGTAAGTACCCTCCAGACATTAGTTTTGAGAAATTATTGATGAGCCGATTCAGCTCTCAGCAGGAACACTGGGATGACTAAGAAACACCCCTCTCCACAACCCAATCAGATGTAGTGAGGTATCTCTCAGAAGAGTGAAAGAGTACGCCTATGAATGTGACCTTCAAACTAAAATCAGAAACAAATGTCTTTGTGAAACTCATCTCTAAACTCACGTTTTGGTTCTGGACTCTACTGCTTAGCATTAAAATAGTGCCTGAATAAATCTGACAACATATTGATTAGAACTATGTATACTCATCCTAGTAACTAAAGACTGACATTTCTTAAAGTCACATAATTCTAATGAAAACAGTCAGACTATGTATTTTGCATCTAGGAGGTGTAATAGCATCTTCATGGGAGAGTCCAGACTAAACATGACGCTCCACAAGTTTCTTAACATAAAAGATGAGGTAAATAAAAGATTATGTGGCTTGAAAATAAGCAATGACTGCAGAACTTTTGAGCTGAAACTGGATATTCAATGAAATTCAATGAAATTCAATGTCACTAAATTTCCATATTTCTCTAATTGGCTCTTCACATACACACCCAATGATGTGATGAAAATGATACGTGCACGCGCGAGCACGCACACACACAGTGTTAGTATCAGATAATTCCATACAAAGGAAATCCTTGCCTTATCACACTAAAAACAGACATCTAACCTGATGCACCAGCCCTCTTTAAAGGCAAAAAATTCTGCTCTAGGCTACAGCTGCTGGAAATAGTCCCAAGGTTCCTGCTAATATCAGAATTTAGCAAAAAGCCTCTATCAGTGTATTTTAACCATTTGGGAATTATGTTAGTATTTCTTCTTATCATATTTTTTCTTCGATGTTGATTTTAACAGCTGAAACATAGTAATACACACACATACACACACGTGTGTACATATATGTGTGTGTGTATTAATATGTATATACACACACACACACACACACACACACAAAGTCTCATCCTACCAGGCAGTGCCTTTTTCCAACCTAGTGTTTATTTGATATTCAAATTAGATGAAAAGAAGAGGAGAAGTCTCTCTAACTCCCTAGTCCATATGGACCAGAGTATGTATTTCTATTCTGTGGAAGTGGAGATCTGCTAGACCCCAAGCTTTCTGGCAAACATTCACTGATCTCCAAACCTGCGAGTATCCTGGTAAATGATTATTAGTTGTTATTTTAAAGTTTTTGTCTGCTAAACCATAGGCCATATTGTTTTATATTTTCTTAAATGTTGATATAATTCATCCTCATCTTTTCTTAGTTCTCCTTGTTTCCAAATTTAGTCAGAACCACAGATTCTCACAGCCTCCTTCTCCCTCTCTCACTAGTGAAATGTCAAAAGTGGGAGAATATGAATCATTAAAAGTAAACATTTAAGAGCTTGGCAAAGCAATTTTCTATTTTTTTCCCCAAAGTTATGTTTCACCTGCAGTATTACTTACAGATAATAGCACTGTGGAGCTCTTCTGTTGAAAATCAATAGTGCAACACATTTGGTGACCGTCTACATTATTCCAACCAAACATCAACAGAGATGGAACATGGGGTATTGTAGAAAGATATTTTCCTAAATGAAAAAGATGGGACAAAAGATAATTAATGCCAATGCAATCATTCTGTTTTCTGCTGTAAGCGTGTCAGGTTCCTAAAAGTTTAACGATTTCTCTGAATATTCAGATTCTCTGATTCAGTTTAAAGATACAAAGGTAATTGATACTACAGATTGCTATTCAATAAATAAGTTGGAAATCTATCACCTGGTCACTTAAAGGCATTAACATTTTCTAAAAATGTAAGAAATAAATGCCAAATTTTGACCAAAGAGAGCTCATATTTAAAAGCATAATTTATGGAAATATACACATCTCAATCTTTGAAACCTATTTTTGTACCTTGGAGCTAATTATTGGAAATAAAATGAATGCATATAAGAAAACAGACATTATTTTAACCAGATTCAATACCCAAGTCTACTCAAATCCATTAAAAATTGTTCCAACCCAAGAAAATACATCTAGAAAATGATGTAAGCAAAATTATGGTGAGAAATAGTTATTTCTGGAATTATGTAACAATATATTCTTGTTTTGCTTGTAAATAAAAGATACTATAGCACAGTTGATGCTTGTTTAAACTTTGCACACAAATATGCAAAATGCCAACTGGATTCAATTTATCCTGTCCTAATTTGAATTAACTTGACGGGTCTTTTGACACATGCTGAACAGACTAATTGTTGCTTATTTGGGTGCACTGAATCAGTGAACAGCACAATCAGAATCCAGGCAGATGTTCAGGGTTTCTTTGATTGCCCGGAGCCTAAGGTTGGAAAAGAAGGAGAATCATTTTGCTGATTTACTTTTGTTAGTATCTGTCAAGGCACAGTCTGCATTACAAATACAACTGTTCAAATAGGCAGACTCTGCTAAAGAGTTGTGGATAATAGATAGGAATACTAATTATAATTTCATCTTTTGACACATTTGAATTTGTGTGGTTCCTGTAATCAGGTTTTGGCAGGGGTAAAATTGCCCCAACATATTTATTTTCTTCTTCCCTTATTTTTTTAAATATTATAACCTGTTTTAATGTTGCTATTAATTTATTATGATCTGTTTCAAGAATACAGAAAGCTGTAGGGTAATAAAAAAGATAATAAAAAAGCTACCACCCTTAGTGTCCACTTTGTCAAATTTTGCATTATGTATTACTTACTATGTTATTTTTTAAAAATCTGGAATCTTACAGATTCCATTGAATCCTCTAGTGAATGAGTGAAAGAGATAAATAGAGGTTAATAAACTCCATAAATTATTTAAATTCTTGTTACACAATTATAAGTGTTCTCAATTAAGAGTAGAATTGGGTACATCATTTAGAAAAATTTAACAACCAATTATATCAAAAGAGTGAAACAAATCTAGAGTTAAATAGCTCAGAGGTCGTAAAGTGACTTCTTAAAATTGTCAGGGATCCATTTTATCACATATTTCTGGTTTCTTTATGTTGTCTATTCTATGATTTTGTGTTCTGCATGTCTTACGTGTTTTTGTATTGGATAGTTCATTACTTTATTTCTAATGGGCATGCAAAATTCTTTACACGTTTAGGATACCAGTCTTTTGTTGGTTTAATCTGTTAAAAATATCTTTCTACAGCCAACCACTTGTTTTTCACCTGTAAGTCCTTGCTGAAGAGATATTTTTTTACTTTTAATGTCATAGATTTTAATAATCATTTTCTTTTTCTGCTGAGTTTTTCAGTCCTTCTTTAAACAAAAATATTTTTGGCCAAAAAGTATTTCCAAGTCAGAGGTTTTATATATTTTCTTCTAAATGTTTCAAAGTTTGTTTTTCATCATAGTTTTTCATATGCTGAGAAGTGATATTATGTATAAAATGTGATTTCAATTTTTCTTTGAATAAAAATAATAATCTCATCACAATTTTGTCACTATTTCTCTTAACATAGTCTTTTTGCCTTCTTTTCTATCCTTCTCTCCTCAATTTCTTATTAGACATATATGAGGTCTTCTCATTATTTTTCTACATATCTATTACTTTTATAAAATTGTTTCCTCCTCATTTAACATGTCTTTTCTTTAGTCTGCGTAATATTATCCTATGAAAATACCCAAGAAACCCACAACCAGATTAACATATGGAACAGTAGTAGCACCCAGGAAGCTCCCTATTTCCCATTCTCAGTTCACCCCCACCTCCCACCAAGTAGTCATTACTATGCTTAGTTCTATCACCAGTGGTGAACTTTATATCAACTGATATGCATTCTTTTATGTCTGACATCTTTAAGATGAGTGAGAGTCATCCATGTTTCTGCAGGTAGCAATAAGTTGTTTACTTGTTTTTAAATATTCCATAATGGGTGTACCAAATACATTTATTAATCCTACAACATATGCTCTCCCCACACGTTTGAGAATATTATATTGTTGCTATGACAATATAATGCACCAAATAAGCAACAATTAGTCTGTTCAGCATGTGTCAAAAGACCCGTCAAGTTAATTCAAATTAGGACAGGATAAATTGAATCCAGTTGGCATCTTGCATATTTGTGTGCAAATATATATGTACATTATTGTACATATATTTTATTGTATATAGGTATGTATTTCTGGTATTTATAGATCTAGGATGGGGATTGTGAAATATTAGTATATCAATTAAAACAATCTTCCAAAGTAGTTTTACTAATTTACAATTCTATCAACCATATATTATTCTTAACCAATAATTGATATTGTGAATTTTTTTTTTTTTTTTTTTTTTTTTTTTTAAGACGGAGTCTCGCTCTGTCACCCAGGCTGGAGTGCAGTGGCGCAATCTCGACCCACTGCAAGTTCCGCCTCCCGGGTTCATGCCATTCTCCTGCCTCAGCTTCCCAAGTAGCTGGGACTACAGGAGCCTGCCACCAGTAGAGACGGGGTTTCACCGTGTTAGCCAGGATGATCTCGATTTCCTGACCTCGTATTCCGCCCGCCTCGGCCTCCCAAAGCGCTGAGATTACAGGCATGGGCCTCTGTGCCCGGCCGAAATTTTTAAGATTATGTAAGCTATTGTAGGGAGTATTCAAAAGTATCTTATCATACTTTTAATTTTCATTTCATTAACAGTAAATAAAACTAGTCACCTTTTCATAATGGGTTATCTATATATCTTTTAAAATGCTTGTTTAAAATCTATAAAGAGGGTCCGGCACAGTGGCTCACGCCTGTAATCCTAGCGCTTTGGGAGGCCGAGGCGAGTGGATCACCTGAGGTCAGGAGTTTGAGACCAGCCTGGCCGACTTGGTGAAATCCCATCTCTACTGTGCGCATGTACTTTAGAACTTAAAGTATTAAAAAACAACAACAACAACAACAACAACAACAACAAAACCAAACAAAAACAAAAACAAAAAAAACAAAAAAAACGAAAATTAGCCGGGTGTGGTGGCGGTCGCCTGTAATCCCAGCTACTCAGGTGGTTGAGGCAGGAGAATCTCTTGAACCCGGGAGGCGGTGGTTGCAGTGATCCGAGATCGCTCCATTGCACTCCAGCCTGGAGCATGGGCAACAGGAGCGAAACTGTCTTAAATAAATAAATACTTAAAGAAATCAAATTTGAGCTTTCTGTTTTTTCCTTATGAGTTTATTAGAGACATTTATATATTCTGAAAATGAGTAGTTTGTCAGATATTGCAAATATCTTCTCCCCACTCTGGGATGTGCCTTTTAATTTCTTAATAATGTCTTTATTAGGCAGTCTTTCCTATTTCTTAATAAAGTATAATTAATCAAATTTTTTGCTTATGGTTTGAGCCTTTTATCATTTTTAAGAAATGTTTGCTTCATCCAAGCTTATGGAGATATTCTCTATGTTATATTTTAAGACCTGGAGCTGATTTTTATTTAAAATTTGAGCAAGGACCACGAATCCATTTTTCCAACACAGTTATTCCTCAGTACCTGTGGGGGATTGGTTCCAGGAATCCCCACAAATACTAAAATCCACAGGTGCTCAAGTCTTTATATAAAATGGGTTATATAACCTACACACATCCTCCCATATAGTTTAAATCATCTCTAGATTATTTATGATAATCTCATATTAGATTATAATATCTAATACAATGTCAATGCTATATAAATAGTTGTTATACTATATTGTTTTTTAATTTGTATTTTTATTGTTGTATTTCTATTTTTATTGCTTTCATCCCAAATATTTTTTATTAGCTGTTAGCTGAATCCTCAGATTCAAAACCTCTAGATATGGAGAGTAGACTATATTATAGTCAGTTGATCTGGAACTATATATTAAAAAGACTGTTCTTTTTTCCCTGAATTGTAGTGACTTCTTTCCTAACTCAAGTAATTGTGTTTGTGTGAATCTGTTTCTGTACTCTGTATGCTATTCTGTTAATCTATTTGCCTACACTTGTACAGCACCGGAGAATGTTTCCAGGCTCATTATGGGAAAAACACTCAACTGATTCTCATCAAATTACTAAATGTGTCCAGCTTTAACAAAACAATCCATTAGGGTTCACTTGACCACCCTGGTTGGGGCAGTGAAACCTTGGAGAAGGGGATTGCCAAGGGTGTTAACTAGTGGCTGGCAGGAGGAGAAAGCTAGCAGTCAGTGGGCTGGGTGTGTGTGTGTGTGTGTGCGTACTTCCAGTTATAGAGCAGGTCCATGTGGGGGCATCTGAGGGTCTGCACCTGCCCCAGGAGTATTCTCATGGTAAAGATGGCACAGCTTTCAACAGCAAATTAAAAGCCATCATGACACGTAGGAAAGGTATGATATTTTAGTACCTTTAATGACACTTTTTCCTTCTTTTTGAACATGGAATCTTGCATTTTCATTTTGAACTGACCTCTATGAATTCTAAACTCTGCCCTGGTCTTTAACAAATATACAATTTATTTGTGCCAATTTCGATGAAATCAAATTGTCAATCTAATTTTTTTAATATTGACATATTATTTGCAATTGCCAATATACCAATTATGCTTTTAATATCTTTAGGGCATATAGTGGTGTCTCATATTTTATTTCTTATATTTTTTCTTGATCAGATCTTCAAGGTTTATTTGAATTAATTTTATTGTTCCTTTCAAAGTACAATTACTGTGATTTCAAATTATCGAGATGATTTTGAGACATGATATCATAGCTACTACTTATTAAAAATTTACTCCTGATACTTGCTCATGTTTATACATAAATCATTTTAAATGTTTAGTAAAAAACAAAGGAAAAGATAGTTTTAGAACCACCCCATTATACACTTAGACCAATAGTTTAGATTTCATTACATGATAATAGTGAATTGATGTAAGTATGGTTTTGCCTGGAACTTGACAGTTCTTTTAGTTACAAGGTGGCATGTCTCTTGTTCAGAATCCTCCTTTAATCTTCTTTACTATGGTAAATAGCTTGTGTTTTGGGTGAATCCACAATGTGTGAAGGTGTTGTTTGTTCATTTTATTAATTTATATTATTTTCTAGCATTTTAATTTATTATATTAATGTTCAAATTAGCTATACCAATTTTACACTACCACCAGCGGAGTATGAATGTTTCACATTTTGCTAATACTTGGTGTGATCAGACACTCAAATTTTTATTTTATAAATTTATTAGATAATCAAGTTGCTATATGGTATTGTTGCTTCAATTTCATTTTCCTGAAAATGTTTCTCCTATGATCAGTCCTATACAAGTCTGTATGAGATTTCTCTCCATTTGATGATTAAGAGGTTCAAGCGGCTAAGTTATCCTCTAGAGTGTTATCATTTTTATGTACCTGGTCTGCAAAAAAACAAAGAATATGAGGTGAAACTACAATACATTCCAAAATTTAGGTCATAAGTGACATGCATTAATTTTGCTCATATTCCTTAGCTGAGACATGGTCAGAGCCACACCTAAATGCAGAAAAGTTGGAGAATATAACCTGTGTGCCAGAAGGAAGAATAAATAGATTTTGTGTGGCTGGATTGCAATTTTGCTGTAATTACCTCAAAAGATCGTAATAGCGGAGGGGTGAGAGGGGAGAGAGGGGGTGGCTCTTACTACTCATATCGTGGGGGTTGCCTCACCCCCCTGAGATGTGGATCGTAAGAGCCAGGAGGGAGGAGAGGAGGTGGCTCTTATGCCCCATATTGCGGGGGAGTGCCTCACCCTCCTTCGTTCTGTGTCCTTTATCACCATTCTCTTTTCTTCTGGTATCAGTGACAGTTTCACAGGGTGTGTGTACACAGCCTGAGATATGAAAACTAATAGCATCCTCTGCACCTCCGCAGATTAGGAACCGTATCACACCATGGGTGTACACTTTTTGCGAGATTTGGGGTAATGCCATCCTTGGTTTCCCTGAATATTCGGGGAAATATCACAGGGCGGGTGTCCACCTGCTGCTCTGTTGGGAGGCACATCCTACGTTAGCTACTGGAAATTAGGAGCTATATCACAGATGGGGTGTAGCGCCACTGTCATATCTCGAGTACTATCATGCTCTCCCCCACGAGTTGTGAGGAGCAATATCACGGGGGGTGTATATCTTCTGCCGTTTGGGAGTAATATCATCATCTCTTCCTTTAGATGATAGGAACAATATCACAGAGCGGGTGTACACCCCGTGTATTTTGGAAACAATGCCATTCACTCTTCTTCTCGATTTTACGATCCATATCAAAAGCGGGGTGTACACCCCTTGCTATATTGGGAGTAATATCACCTCTCCCCATGTAGTTATTAAGGACAAAATCACAGGGTGATGTACACTTCCTCCGTTATTGGGAGTAATATCATCCCCTCACCCCCTGGATACCAGGAACCACATCATAGAAGAGTTGTACACCCCCTTCGATATCATCAGCAATATCATCATCCTCTGCACATCTGGGTATTAAGAACAATACCGCGGGGGGTTGGGGCTGTGCACCCACCGTGAGATCCAGAGTAATATCAGCCTCTTTCCCGCTGGATATTAGAAACTATATCACAGGTGTGTGTGCACCTTCTGCGATATTGGGAGTAATATCAGCCTCTACCCCGCTGCCTATTAGGAACAATATATGGGGGGCGGGGGGTTACACCCCCTGCGATATTGAGAGTAATATTATTCTTTTTTCTCTGTACCTTAGGAATTGTATCACAGGGGTCTGTACACCTTCTGCGATACTGGGATCACTCTTATCCTCTCCCCTCCCCTGAATATCAAAAAGAATATCACAGCAGGGTGTACACCCCCTGCGATATGGCCAGTAATGTCATCGTTTCTGCCTTTGGATACTAGGAACAACATCATAGAGGGTGTGTACACCCCCTGCGATATTGGGCGTAATGTTATCCTCTCTTCCCCTGGATATGAGGAACAATATCCCTGGTGGGGGGAGGATATCCCTGGTGGGGGGAGGTGGAGTACCTTAAGAACAGTATCACTGGGTGGGTGTACACCTGCTGCGATAGTGTGTCTAGTATCATCCTCCCTTCCCCAAGATACTCAGAACAATATCACAGGAGGGCTGTACAGCCCCTGCGATATTGGGAGTAATATCATCCTCTCCCCCTCTCGACATAAGGAACAATAACCCAGGGTGGGTGTACAACCCCTGTGATATTGGGCGTAATGTCATCGTCTCCCAAAGTGGATACTGGGAATAATGTCACAGGGGGGTGTACACCTTCTTCGATATTGGGAGTAGTATCATCCTCTCCCCTTGGGATTGTAGGCAAAATATTGAAGGGGTTTTACAGCTTGTGCGATGTGGGCAGTAATATGATCCTCTCCCCATCTAGGTATTAGGAACTCTATCACAGGCGGCTGTACACTTCTCGCGATATTGGGAGTAATAGCATCCTCTCCCATTGTGGATATTAAGAACAATATTACAAGGGATGTCCTCCCGCCCCGCGATATTGAGAGTAATATTATGCTCTCCCCTTCGAGATATTAGGAACAACATAGCAGGAGGTGTGTACAACCCCTGCGATATTCGGGGTAATATCATCCTCTCCCCCTGAATGTAAGAAGCAGTATCACAGGAGGATGTACACCGCCTGCGATATTGGGAGTATCATCGTTTTCGCCCCTTCTGGATATTCGGAACAATATCACAGTGGGTGTGTATACACCCTGCGATATTGCCACTGGTATCATCCTCTCCCTCCCAGGATATACGGAACAATGTCACAAGGAGGTGTACACCCCCTGCGATATTGGGGGTAATATCTTCCTCTCCCCCCCCCACTGGCTATTAGGAACAATGTCACAGAAGGGGTGTACACCCCCTGCTATGTTGACACTAATATCATCCTCTCGCCCCCTGGATATTAGGAACAATATCACAGAGGTGGTGTACACTCCCTGCGACATTGGAAGTATTAGCATCCTCTCCACCTTTGGATGTTAGGGACAATATCACGGGGAGGTCTGCACCCCCTGCGATATTGGGAGTCTTGCCATCCTCTCCCACTCAGGCTATGAGGAACAAGATGACCGAAGGGATGTATACCCACTGCGATATTTTCAATAATGTCATCCTCTACCCCCTGGCTATTAGGAAGAACATCATAGAGGGGTGTACCCTTTCTGCGATATTGCGAGTAATATCCTCTCCCACACCCGGGATATCAGGAACAATTATATTAATTATTAGTATTAATAAATATAAGCACAATTAATAGTAATCATCGATATTAATAATTACAATAAAAAGAGTAAAAGTTAACACTGATTAAAATATTGACAATTACTATTAATAATTAACAGTAATATCACTATTAATAATAGAATAATCATATCAGTAATTCATGTTACTTAAATCAATAAGTGACATTGGCAATAAAATAATAATTAACATTAATAACTAATATTATTGATAAATGACATGAATAGTAATAATTAATTCAACCATGAGTAATCATATATCTATAATATTTATTAAAAATTAATAACATTATACTATTAATTAATATTAACATTTATAATTATTAATAAAACTGATGTTTGATAATTAATAATATCAATACTCCTAATATCACAGGGGGTGTACACTTACCTGTGATTTTGTTCCTAATATCCAGGAACGAAGAGCATGATATTAGTTTTAATATCGCAGTTGTTGTACACTCACCCTGTGACCTTGATCTTAATATCCAGGGGCTAGAGTATGACATGTCTCCCAACAGAGCAATGAATGTACAGTCACCCGGTGATATTGCTCCTAATATTCATAGAAGAAGCCTATGATATTACGCCCAATATCGCAGGGAGTGTACACCTCTTCTGTGATATTGTTGCTAGTATCCGGAGGGGGAGAGGATGATAACAATTCCAGTATCGCAGGCTGTGTTCACCCACCCTGTGATATTATTATTAATATCCTGGAAGGGAGAGGATGATATTAGTCCCCACGGAGCAGGAGGTGCACACCCACCCCGGGATATTGTTCCTAATATCCATGGAGGGGAGAGGTTGATATTACTCCCAATACGCCAGAGGGTGTACATCCACCCCGTGATATTGATCTTAATATTCAAAAGCCGAGAAGTTGATATTACTCGAAATATTGCAGAAAGTGTACACCCCTGTGTGATACTGTTCCTGGTATCCAGAAGGGGAGAAGATGATAGTACTCCCCATATCGCAGGAGGTGATCACCCACACTGTGATAGCTTTCCTAATATGCAGGGGGAGAGGTATATTATTCCCAATATACCTCAAAACTGTTTATTGTAAAAAGTTTTTCCTTTGCCCAGTGGTTGGCATTGCCTCTTCAGACTTATATAAAGTATTCATAGATGCACAGGTCTGTCTCAGCATTCTTTCTTATGTTCAATTTGTATTTTTGTCTATGCCTTGAGCCAAATTACATTATCCTGTATATTATAGTACAATTATGGTGTGATAGCTACTAGGAGAAATTCTCCTATTAATAATTATGAATATATTCAGTAAGTTTTCCTATTCATAAATACAGTGTTGCATAAACTTACATAATTTATGTAATTTTAAGGTAGATATTGCTGATGTGCATGTGCAAAATAGTTTGAGATTTACTACAAAATCAGTATCATAAAATATTATCAAAATAATAAAATAATAAGGTTGCTGGTGTGGTATTTCATTAACATTTAGGTCAAATATCTAACTATATTGAAATCTCTGTCTCTTTGTTCTTTGAGAGAGCTCTTCACACTATTAATTGTCTTAAAAAAAATTCTGTCAAATCTCTGCTGTTGCAAGACCGACAGTCCAATAACAGAACAAAACACTGAGACAGCAGGGTGTATTGGTCTATTAGTCTTTTCTCACACTTCTATAAACATATTACCTGAGACTGGATAATTTATAAAGGAAAAGGGTTTATTGAAGATGAGATTTGGGTGGGACACAGCCAAACCCTATCAGCAGGGTTTGAAGCAGAGTAGGAGTTTAACCATCCCAGGGTGGCCATGCAAGGAGATGGGAGGAGACTCTCAAATTCATCTCCCCAAAGAGTTCTGGGCTGAGGCTTTTAAGAGGTTCCTAGAAGGCGAGGAGCTGGAAAATTGGGTTTCTTGTTGCTGATTGGTCAGTTTAAGGAGGATGAAATCATCAGGATGTGGAAACTATTTTTTTTGGGGGGGGTCAGTTCATGGGGTTTTGGTTTGTTTGTTTGCTTGTTTTTTGTTGATTTTTTGTTTGTTTTGTATTATTATTATTATTAGAGATAATAATTCTCAAATAATAATAATAATATTATTATTATATAAATGCATGATTATACCAATTTTCCATACATATGCTGGAATCCTTAGCATATGATTTCAAGAAAGACTTATGCCTCTGTAACTCTTTCTGTAGCTACTTTTACCATAGTAATTATAACTAATGTGTAACTGCATCACATCTCAGCTGCTTCTACAAAGTATATTTGTGTACACAGTAATTAAAAATTAAACTAAACCTACCAAATGAGCACATTAAAAACTTATTATGTACTTAATTTTGCAAATTCCAGTTAATCATTTTTCCCTAAAACTAGGCAATATATCTGTGATTTCTTTCAGAAGTGTTATGTAGTTTTCCTTGTAGAGGTCTTTCACCTCCTTGGTTAGGTATATTCCTAAGTGTTTTATTTTATTTTATTTATTTATTTATTTATTATTTATTTATTTATTTATTGTAGCTATTGTAAAAGGGGTTTCATTCTTGATTTGATTGTCAGGTTGGTCGCTGTTTGTGCATAGCAGATCTACTGATCTGTGTACATTAATTTTGTATCTGGAAACTTTGTTGAATTTGTTTATCATATCTAGGAGGTTTTTGGAGGAGTCTTTAGGATTTTCTAGGTATATAATCATATCATCAACAAACAGTGACAGTTTGACTTCCTTTTTATTGATTCACCTTTATTTCTTTCTATTTTGTTTTGTATTTTTCTGAGAGTCACCCTTATGACTTAGACTTCACTTAAAGGGTGGTTTTAGTCCTGTGTAGGACTGGAACGTAGAATGCACTAGCAATCTAGACGTTTCATATATCATTGTTTATGTACCTCAAAAATTGAGAATAGGGATAAAAGGAAGAAGTCCTCCCCTGCAACAGTCCAGCAGTGTATACAGTGTTGTTCTTTTCCAACGTAGGAAATATTAAGTGATAAAGTATTTTTTAAATGCATGATTACACCAAATTTCCATACATATGCTGGAATCTTAAGCATATGATTTCAAAAAAGACTTTTGCCTCTGTAACTCTTTCTGTAGCTAATTTTATCATAATAATTTTAACTAATGTGTAACTACATCAAATCTCAGCTGCTTCTACAAAGTATACTTGTATACACAGTAATTACAAATTAAACTAAACCTACCAAATGAGCACATTGAAAACTTATTATGTACTTAATTTTGCAAATGCCAGTTAATCATTTTTCCCTAAAACTAGGCAATATCTGCTGCTAAAAAAACAAAACAGGGAAATTAAAATATCAAGTGATATACTTTCCAACAAGTAGAATTTCTAACTGTGATTGCCTAACATTTAAAAGAAGGTTCTAGTCATTCAAAGTAATTGTTTTCTGTCTCTTCATATCTTGGATGTCATCAGAAGATGTTAACTCTGTTTGCACTATTATCATTGTATTGCAAATACAGTTTTATGCCATATAATAACAATTCAGCTAATGACAGACTTCATATATGACAGTTGTCCCATAAGGTTATAATACTGTATTTTTACTCTACTTTTGTGTTTCAATACACAAATACCATTGTTTTACAATTGTCTACAGGATTCAGTAAAATAACATACTGTACAAGTTTGCAGCTTAAAGGAATAAGTCATATTATATAGCTTAGGTGTGTAGTAGTCTATACCATTTAAGACTGTAGAAGTATACACAATGGTGAAATTAATGCTTTTTTTCAAAAAGTATTTACGTTGTTAAACTGCTCATGACTACACTAGATTACCTAATTATCACCTCAATAAACTATATCAAACTCCATTAAGTTAGAGACCTTTTTTTTTTGCTCATAATTAGACCACCCCATCTTCTACCACTGTTTTGTTCAGTACTGACAAAAAGTGGTATGGAATGAACTGCCTCCCTTTAAGATACACATGTTTAAGCTCTAATCTCTAACACCTCAGAATGCGATTGTCTTTTACAATAAGGCCTTCAAAGAGGTGATTAATTCAAAATGAGGTTATTGAGGTGGGCCCAAATCCAATCTAATTGCTGTCCTTATTAAAAAAAAAAAAAAGAAAGAAATTTGAGTACACAGAGAGATGACAGGGATGTGGACAGACAGAGGAAAGACACAGAGAGAAGGTGGCCATCTACAAGCCAACGGAAGAGGTCTCAGAAGAAACCAAACCTGTGGACACAGATTTCAGATACTGAGACCTTGAGTTGAGCCTCCAGAACTATGAGAAAATAAGTTTATGTTGTTTAAGCCACCTAGTCTGTGGTACTTTATTATGACAACCCTAGCAAACTAACACAGTGAGTTCTAAGTAAGAGTGTTGTATGAATGGGCAGTTGCAGACACAAGAGGAGCTAGTGAATAGTGTCTTGAAAGCTTAGGAACCCTTGTCCAGTCAGTGAAATGGACCGAGGGCATTGGAGAGAGAGAAAATTGCTTCCAAAGGCAGTTAGATTTTATTCACTTCTTCAACAAATATTTAATTAACCTATTGCACAGTCTAGGCTGTTGTGATACAATCAGGTGCAAAAACATATATGGCTCCAGCTCTCATACAACTTATAATTTATGGAGAAAAGCATTTAGGAAAACATTAGGAAATAAATCATTGCAAAACTGTGTTCCTATAAGCTGAAATAAATGTAGAAAGCAAAATAAATAAATGCATATAACAGATAATTAATGCCTTCTCCTCAGTTAATTGAGTTTTTTAAAAATTCTATTTTGTCTCTACTACTGACTTATTATTTCTTACTTCAAAAAATTTATTGGTTGTCCTAGGATTTAAAATATACATCTTTAATAAGTCATTCTTTACTTATAAATAACATTATACTCTTGATTTGTAGAGTAAATGGCTCAGAACTGAATATACCAATTATTCCCTTCCATCCTTGTGGCAATGTGGTCATATATTTTCCTTTAACAGATGCTTTAAATATATATTACATTGTGGGGTGGGCATGGTGACTCAAGCCTGTAATTCCAGCACTTTGTGAGGCTGAGGAGAGCGGATCGCCTGAGGTCAGGAGTTCAAGAACAGCCTGGACAACATGGTAAAACACTATCTCTGCTAAAAATACAAAAATTACTCAGGTGTGGTGGCATTTACCTACAATCCCAGCTACTCTGGAGGCTGAAGCAGGGGAATTGCTTGAACCTGGGAGGCAGAGGTTGCAGTGAGCTGAGATCGTGTCACTGCACTCAAGCCTGGGCAACAGAATGAGACTTAATCTCAAAATATTATATATATATAACATTATGTTTATATACTATATAATATATGTTACAACATCTCAATATTTTGCTTTATAAAGAGTTATTTTATAGCCTGGAATTGTAGTGTGCCTATAGTCTCAGCTACTCAGGAGGCTGAACCCAGGAATTTGAAGCTGTAGTGAGCTGATTACACCGCTGTATTCCAGCCTAGGCAACAGAGTTATCCCCTATCTCATAAAGTACAATAAAATAAAATAGATATTTTAGTGCAATTAAATTTTAAAAGAAACTGGATGTTACGCTTGTCTTTATTTACTTTATACCCATCAGTTTTTCTTCTTTCTTGTATATCCAAGTTTCTGTCTGACATCATCATCTTTCTGCCTGAAGAAATTCCCTAATGTCTCCTCTTGTAGTGCAAGTCTACTGGCTAGTAAATCATCACAGGTTGTGTGTGTGTGTGTGTGTGTGTGTGTGTAAGTAGCTATTTCTCCTTCACTTTGAAAACTAAGGGATATAGAATGTTTTCTGCAGGTTTCTTTGTTTTTGTTTTGTTTTGTCTTCTTTCAGTGCTTCAGAGACACCCAACCACTGTGTCCTGGTTTGCATAATTTCAGATGAGATTTCTGTTGCAATTCTTCTCTTTGAGCACCTCAATGATTTGTATCTTTTTTTTTTTTTTTTTTTTTTTGGTAGCTGTAGCTGCCTGTACTTTTTTTTTCATTTTCATTTATTTTCAACAGTTTGAATATGATAGACCTATGTGTATGTCTAATATCTTTCACTAGTTTTGGAAAATTTGTGGCCATTATTCTCTTAAATATTTCTTCTCCCCATTCTTTCTCTCTTTATTTTCTGGAATTCCTAGAATACATTTATTAGACCATTTGATATTGTCCCACTGCCTTTGGATCCTCTGTTCTATTTTCTCACTTTTTAAAAAATGTATCTTGAAGTTCACTGAATCTTTAAATTGTTGTGTTGAGTTTACAAAAGAGTCTGTTGAAGTCATTTCTGATCTTTGTCACTATTTTTTATTTGTTTCCAGCATTCTCATTTGTGTCTTTCTTATATATTCATTTCCCTGCTAAAATTATGCATCTAAAATTGCAGAGTCCACTTTTTCTATTAGGACCTTTATTATATTTATTAGACTTATTTTAACGTTCTACTTAGAGCTTTCCCACATCAGTGTCATATACCTGCTTGGTTCTGTTGATTATTTCTGTGTCTTGACACAAAGACTTGTCAGCGTTTTCTGTATTTCTTGATTTTTTATGAATTTTTCAATGTTTTACTGAAAGAAGCCCGACATCTCATACATGACAGTAGAAACAGAACTAAATAACTTGCTGGTGGGACTTGTTGGGGGTGAGTTAGAAATAATCCCCATGCCTCTCCTTCTGATAGATCTTCTGCTAGTGTGAGGCCAGGGGTTGTACTTGGTTAGGATTATTTTGTTGCTATCTTTACCCTCAGCACAGCAGAGCTATCAAATTCCTCTAGTGATAACTTGCATATATGTTAAGGAATAGTTTTATCATCTCTGCATCAGTCTTAGCTTTAGATCCTTACTATGTGGCCTAGAAAGGTTTATTTTCCAGGATTTTGTTCTTATGCTGGTCCTCTTCTAAGAGTTTTGCTCTGTTACCTGATACTCATTAATTTTTAATCTGGTGGCAGAGTGTAGAAGAGACATTCTCTGCTGTTCTTATTAAGCCTCAGTCATAAGTAGACACTGTGTCCCTAGGTCTCACTAGTTTGGCCTGCTCAGTGTCTTTACCTGTACTCCAACTGTAGCACTGATCCACCTTATATTCCTCCTTGACCCATAGGGGTTCCTTCACCAGTTTTCAGCAACGTCATAAATGTCACAGTGTTCATTGTGTTCTCCCATATTTAATTATGTAGGGAAAGTAGTGAAGAAGTATCTGAATGCCTCCTCTCACACTATTGAAGCTTTGGTCTTTGGATTTGGAAACATCCCTTGGTGAAGACTCATGTTGTGTTGTGGGCCATTGTTGTTTCTGTTGCTATTTTCAGATCTTCCCTTCAATAAGCTGCTATCCTGCTGCCCATCCTTTCTCTGCTGCTTCTCTGGTATTGAACTCCACCTACTGTTTTTCCAACTCAAGCAGACGATTCCTTCTCTAATGATATTATCTCAGTTGGAAAAAGACATCCAATTTTTAGGACACGAATTATTGTTAATAAATGTGAATTACATTTGATTTATATTTATCACATCAGACATCAGGCTCTGTTTTATTCTAGTCTCATATGCACAGTTACAAACCACAATTTTGTCAATAATTTTAACATCTGCAGCTACCTATATGTTGTAAAAAAAAAAGTGTTTTTTTTTATTTTTTATTTATTTATTTATTTATTTTTTATTATTGTACTTTAAGTTCTAAGGTACATATGCATAACGTGCAGGTTTGTTACATATGTATACTTGTGCCATGTTGGTGTGCTGCACCCATCAACTCGTCATTTACATCAGGTATAACTCCCAGTGCAATCCCTCCCCCTCCCCCGTCCCCATGATAGGCCCTGGTGTGTGAGGTTTCCCTTCCCAATTCCAAGTGATTTCATTGTTCAGATCCCACCTATGAGTGAGAACATGCAGTGTTTGGTTTTCTGTTCTTGTGATAGTTTGCTGAGAATGATGGTTTCCAGCTGCATCCATGTCCCTACAAAGGACACAAACTCATCCTTTTTTTATGGCTGCATAGTATTCCATGGTGTATATGTGCCACATTTTCTTAATCCAGTCTGTCACTGATGGACATTTGGGTTGATTCCAAGTCTTTGCTATTGTGAATAGTGCTGCAATAAACATATGTGTCCATGTGTCTTTATAGCAGCATGATTTATAGTCCTTTGTGTATATCCCCAGTAATGGGATGGCTGGGTCATATGGTACTTCTAGTTCTAGATCCTTGAGGAATCGCCATACTGTTTTCCATAATGGTTGAA